>NC_136071.1:1019787513-1020354483 GCF_964261635.1 Lissotriton helveticus
TACCGCACCCTCTGACACTCCTTTTCCTCTGTGTCCGATTGTCCAGGCCGGTCCTAGGGTATCAGCTAGCCCTGCAGATGTAGTTTATGGCCCCAGCTGTAAAGAATCACCCCTCTTCAAAGGAGTTATAGTAGATCAAGGCCCACACTCGATGAGATCCGTCACAGCAGACGCGTTCCTATTATCTGAAAACCATCCTGTATTGTGATTGGGGAGGGGACCGAGCCTGAAGCGGAAGATTCCAGGGATGACTCTTTGTACATCAAAGTTTTTACAATTATGTGTCACATTAAAAATATATAGCACTCCAACAAAGTAGTAAGATTATAAAACTTTAATAACTTATAAATATATACAAGAAAACAAAAACAGTAATAACATATAAACATTTTTAGGGAAAAACAACGAAGTAGCGGTCGGCTGTGCGAATAGTCCCAACGCAGCACAACGTCCAGATTTCTGGCGTGGGGCGTCGCGGGGGGTGGGTCATCAGTAGCAAACTGTTGTGCGAATAGTTCCAAGGCAGCAGAACGATGGCACCAAGGTGATGTCCAGTAAGTTGCCGCACTGGTTTTGGTATCCTACAATGCTGCTCCGAATAACGGCGTGGGGCGCCTCGGGGGAGGCGGCGTGAACGGGCCTCTCCAGGTGGAGTCTCATCTGTTGTAGTGGGGCGCCCCTTTACCGTTTCAGTTGCCATTCCGTCCGCTTTTGGTCCACTGTGTCAAAAGCCGCAATTCAGCTGAGTTGCGCCCACTCTTGCGGTGCAGCGATAGGCGGCTGCGCCCACTCTTGCGGTGCAGCGATAGGCGGCTGTCACAGGACTCTCAAAATGGCGGCAGGCTGTTTCCTTTTGGGGCCTGGTCCACTGAAATGGCCCTGGGACACCTTGGAAATCGGACGCTAGTCTGCTAGGTCTTGGACCCCATTCTCGAAAGCGTCCCCTCCGCCTTGAGGATTCATCAAAAGTTTTGGGGGCCCACGACTCCTGTAGGCTTCTGGTGGGGAGCGGCAGCCATGATTGCTCGCGGAATGACCACGACGGAGCTACGAGATGGTGGTGCTCTCATGCTGACGCCAGCTTCAGTCTGAAACATCCAGAAACAAGGTGGGGCTTTCATCGTTTGGGAAAAAAAAAAGTTTTCATCCAATGAAAAGTGTTGTTTTTAGGTCATATGATCAAGCCTTCCATCATTAGGAAACCAAAAGTAAAATGAACCAATGAAAAGTTTTATAAACAAGTCACATGACCTGTTATGCGGCATAGGGTATAAAATGCGGAGAAAATACGTTGGCACGTGAGGCGGCGTCAGTAGCGGACCGATGTGCGAATAGGCCGAAGGCAACACAACGCGCCAAGATCCGGATGGCACCGAGGTGGTGTCCAGCAAGTTGCAGCACTGGTGTGGCCATCTTACAATGCTGAAAGTCGGCGTGGGGCGCCCCGTTGGCCTGTGAGTTTGCGTCAGTAGCGGACCGATGTGCGAATAGGCCGAAGGCAGTACAACGCGCCAAGATCCGGATGGCACCGAGGTGGTGTCTAGTAAGTTGCCGCACTGGTGTGGCCATCCTACAATGTTGAAAGTCGGCGTGGGGCGCCCTGTTGGTCTGTGAGATGGTGTCAGTTGCGGACCGATGTGCGAATGGGGCCAAAGGCAGCGCAACAATATTTCCTGAATAGAAGACACCACTAGGCGCTGAGATGCCAAGATCCGGATGGCACCGAGGTGGTGTCTAGCAAGTTGCTGTACTGGTGTGGCCATCCTACAATGTTGAAAGTCGGCGTGGGGCGCCCCGTTGGCCTGTGAGATGGCGTCAGTAGCGGACCGATGTGCGAATGGGGCCAAAGGCAGCGCAACAATAGTTTCTGACTGACACCACAAGGCGCTGAGATGCCAAGATCCGGATGGCACCGAGGTGGTGTCTAGCAAGTTGTGGCACTGGTATGGCCATCCTACAATGGTAAAAGTCGGCGTGGGGCGCCCTGTTGGCCTGTGAGATGGTGTCAGTTGCGGACCGATGTGCGAATGGGGCCAAAGGCAGCGCAACAATATTTTCTGTATGGAAGATACCACTAGGCGTTGAGATGCCAAGATCCGGATGGCACTGAGGTGATGTCTAGCAAGTTGCTGTACTGGTGTGGTCATCCTACAATGCTGAAACTCGGCATGGGGCGCCCCATTAGCCTGTGAGATGGCATCAGTAGTGGACCGATGTGTGAATAGGCCGGAACCAGCACAAGGCGCCAAGATCCGGATGTCACCGTGGTGGTTTCATAGTTGAGAGGCACTTCATCTGCAGTGGGGCGCCGAGATCCGGATGGCACCGAGGTGATGTCTAGCAAGTTGCTGTACTGGTGTGGTCATCCTACAATGCTGAAACTCGGCGTGGGGCGCCCCATTAGCCTGTGAGATGGCGTCAGTAGCGGACCGATGTGTGAATGGGGCAAAGGTAGCGCAAGAATATTTTCTGAAGAGGGGACACCACAAGGCGCTGAGATTCGGTTACCACTGAGGTGATGTCTAGCAAGTTGCCGCACTGGTGTGGCCATCCTAAAAATCCTGCTCCGAATAACGGCGTGGGGTGCCCGAAGGGGGGGGGGGAGGCGGCGTGAACGGGCCTTCCTAGGTGGAGGCTCGTCTGCTGTAGTGGGGCGCCCCTTTACCGTTTCAGTTGCCATTCAGCTGAGTTTCGGCTGCTCTTGATGCTACAGTGACAGGCGGCTGCAACAGGACTCTCAAAATGGCGGCCTGTTCTTTGGATTTGGGCCTGGTCCACTAAAATGGCCCTGGGACACCTTAGAACTCGGACGCTCGATTTTTTTTTCCTTTCCTGTACATGCAAAAAAAGGTAAATGCCCGGTACGTTACACGCTTCATCTGCCACGATGAACTCTCCAGAGGAACCGAAAAAAAATATAGTTATGGTTACTATACCATGCATCGTCATATGGAGAGGTGGCACCAATTAATTATAGTGCTGCATAAAAGAGAGATTTGGAGGAGAACCCCTGACCTGCTAGTACATTCATCAAAGAAGTGGCACTGACAGCATCAGAGGCAAGGGAAACGGTCCCAAATATTTAGAAGAACTTTGGAAAGATTAAAATGACATGTTTAGATTGTGGCAAATTAATTTCATGTGGACAGATGAGTGTTACTCTAATAAATACAGCATATGAACATCATCATAGTCGATGGTTGGTAGAGACATTTTGACTATATCCTGGACCTGCCCGTCCTCGCCCAAAATGGCGCCGGAATAAATGGGACTCGTAACTCCTTGTTGTGTACTGGTTGCAGAACCTTGAAATCACGAGATACGTATGCAGTTTTGAAGCACATGGCGGGCGGGGACGAGAATTGATTGAATATTTCGACATCCCTATTGATATTAAGTTCTGATGTGTTATTGATTACTGTACTATTGAAAGTTCGAATTAACGTCACCCATGGTACTTGCCCGCAAATGTATATCTAGATAATTTTATTGTAACTGGCCCTGTCGTATTTTAATTATAAAATGTACCTCCACCGATTCCGTAACTGTTAGACACCTTAGTTCTTGCAACCTAATGGCCCGCCCGTTACGTTCCTCTACAGTGTAAATGTCTACTCATCATATACGATTACAGTTTGCTCCGTGGCCGGCCCACGTGGTTATAGGCAAGTATTTGTATAATGAAATTTTCACAATAAAGGTTTTTAAAAGAAAACATGGTAGTAGTATATACATTGGTAAAGTTTTTAATAATAGTCACTGTTTTAGAATCATTAAAAGGCAAGTGAAATAAAGCAGACCAATTACATGAAGGGTAAAAGGTATAATACGAAGGAACGCAGTAAAGATAAATGGTCAAGGGCTGTTGTGTTTTCTATTCCTGCAACATAAAGTGATCGATAAGAATCTCATATTCAGGCGTATCGGCGACTAAGACAGCAGGTCGACCCTCTTTTGCTCAACGGCTCCGTCATGGGACGAAGAAACGCTCTTTTTCTCGAAAAAAGAATATATTTTACTTGCAGGACAGTTGTAAATTTTCCGGGAAAGTTCATTAGCCTGGAACATTATAACATATATTTAAGAAAAAATAATGTTCGGAAGTAATAAAAAGCGTAATTTTTAGGTCATATGACCAAGCCTTTCATCATTAGAATAAGAAAAGTAAAATGAACCAATGAAAAGTTTTATTAACAAGTCACATGACCTGTTATGCTTACGTTACGCGCTGCGCGTCGCGCCCCGGATGACTTCCGGATGCGCTAACGCGGCGCGTCATATGACGCATTACGCGACAACGCAGGTCCAGAATATAGTCAAAATGTCTCCACCAACCAGCGGTCGGAACACAACCCCTTTCAGCAGGCTAAATAGTTCTGTTAAATGACAACAGAAGGGACAGGCAACAAGAACCATTAGTCAAAGAGGGGAGGGCTAGTTCTTCTCTACCGGGTTACATTGGGGCGCTACCGGAACTGATCGAATTGGTAGTCTACAGTGTTTCTGGATGTTTCAGACTGAAGCTGGGGTTAGCATGAGAGCAGCACCATTTTGTAGCTCCGTCGTGGCCATTCCGCAACCAATCATGGCAGCCGCTCTTTATCGTTATTTTGGGCGGGGTGGGTGGCGGAGCCGAGCTGTTTTGCAGCCATCATTGTGTGGAGTTCAGTTCATTTCACTAGTTTTGTATTTGTCATGAGGGGTTGTTCCTAATGTTTCTATTTTAGCGAGGTCAAAAAGAGATCCCATTAGTGGCCTACTGATTTTGCTCGATTCCTTTTCTTTTTTTTTTTACACGATTTTTCGTTATCTGCAAAGACTAAACAGAGTATTGCGACTCTGTGTTTGTTTGTAAATAGAGAATGAACCAAAGAGAACCAATTCTAAAACAGTAAATACTTGGATAACAATCAATCAAATGGAGAGAGTAGCAGGCACGACGTATTACAACGGGGGCAAAGGCCTGCGTTAACTACCCTTCACTATGTGCAAAGAGAGAGTACTCCTAATAGAAATGAGGGGGGGGGGGCACCATTCAAAGCAGATCAGTGTGCATAAACACGAAAATGTTTTCACTTACCACGTACTTGACATTCGACAGCTTATGATATTTGCTATTAAAAAACCATTGAAATTCACTGAAAAAACCATAGGTTATAGACCATATATAGTTAGGAATTAGCATTTACAAAACCTTGAAAATTCACTGAAAAAACCATAGGTTATAGACCATATATAGTTAGGAATTAGCATTTAAAAAACCTTATTTTACTCACACAAAACCATTGAAATTCCATATATAGTTAGTTGCACTAACTATATATCGCGCACCCGCAATCCACTGCTGATGATGTCACATATTACATCATTCATGACATGGTCAGTGACATCACTGATGACATCACTGATGACATCTCAAATGACATCACTGATGACATCACTGATGACATCTCATTTGACATCAATGACCACATCACTGATGATATCATTCATGTGACAATACAATGCATCTCCTCACATTTTAATATAACCTCTGTTTCACCCAGTGTTAAATACAGAGTATAATTTTTGAAACCATTGACACACCAATACTAGTTACTACATACGTACTCACTGATTCCTACGTCTACACACACATTCACTCATTCACCCATACAATCATTCATACATACAATCACTCATCTTTACAACACTATCATATGCACTCATACACCTATACAGACAGTCACACTCTGCCACTCATCCATGGAGTTACTCACACACCTAGTCAGTCCTGTAAAGAATCAATCACACTTCCATTTTCTTGTCTATACAGTTAAACATAGAGCACCTTACATTTTCAAACATATACTAACACATACTTACTTTCTTATACAATCATTGATACAAGTACACATTGATCTGCACAGAGTCACACACCTCCCAGCCAGCCACACCCACACTCAGTCTCCCATACAAATACTTGGACAATCAATCAATAACCCATATAGTTAATCATATAGCTACTGATCAACACATGCAGCAGTTTACAGAACAACAGACATAATGATGCACAAATTAAGACAGTTTAGTCACTAACCCATGCACTCAGTGAGACACATTTAATCACTCACTCATACATTCAGTCATGCACCTACTAAATCCTTCGTCCAGACAGTTATACATCTACTCATTCTTCAATATGTTAAACATATTTAAACTTTACAGAAACACACAGTCACTGGATGATGTCATCAGTGATGTCATCAGTGATGTCATTTGAGATGTTATCAGTGATGTCATCAGTGATGTCACTGACCATGTCATGAATGATGTAATATGTGACATCATCAGCAGTGGATTGCGGGTGCGCGATATATAGTTAGTGCAACTAACTATATATGGAATTTCAATGGTTTTGTGTGAGTAAAATAAGGTTTTTTAAATGCTAATTCCTAACTATATATGGTCTATAACCTATGGTTTTTTCAGTGAATTTTCAAGGTTTTGTAAATGCTAATTCCTAACTATATATGGTCTATAACCTATGGTTTTTTCAGTGAATATATATATATATATATATATATATATATATATATATATATATATGTTCAAACAGACGATCTCGAACCACCAACTTGTGGCGAACAAAGACCAACGAATCCCAAAATTAAGGCAAGATGACTTTATTGCACCAAGTTCAAAAAAGCGCAGCGGACTGACGCGTTTCGGGCGGATGCCCTTGATCACAGTATATATACACAGTATATATATATTGGGGCCCAGATCACAGAACTTTAGACCCGTTTGGACTCAGAAATCTGCCAAGAGGAAGAGCAGCAGGAACTACCACTTTGCTGTGTGATTTGCTGTATGGTCCTGCAGAGGTTTCTCCTGTCTTGGGCAGAGAAAGGACTGGACTGAATTTTCTGCAACTTCTTTGTTTGAGTTTCTCCAAGGGCTTGAGGTAGTGCTTGCCCCCTGTTCAAGAAGTCTCAGGAACAGCAAAGAATTATCCGCCTTTTGAGTACCACCTCTGGGACGTGCGTCTCAGTTGCCACAGAGGGAAACTGCAACCCGACACCGCCACCAAGTCTGCTGGCAGTTCTTTCACTTGAAGGGACTATAGAGAGCACCACCGCACTTCGCACTGCAACCCTGGTCTCACCAACGACGACCACCTCTGCCGCCACTGAGCCGCTGCTTGCACCGCTACCTGTGGGCACCGCACTCCACAGTGCCTCGATCCACTATGCCACCCTAGTCTCACTGATGACGCCGTTCCCAGTTGACATCGCCACCATGGTCTGCAGCGTGGTCTGGGGCACCACTCATAAGCTACACAAACTACCTTCCCATCCCACACTGCAGCCTCTGCCCACCAACGCAGGCCCATCGACCGCCGATCTTCGACAACCACTGCAGCTTGCACTGCAATCACAGCACTGGGATGAGCACTGTTCCGCTATGCATCGCAGCCCTTTTCTCCCCGACGCAGTTGGACGACTGCAACTGAGCCGATGCCTGCACAGCAACCTGAGGGCACTCCACACCACACAGCTCTGCTTCACACTACAACCTCAACGATGGCGAGCACACTTCGCCCCAGTCGGCCAAAAAAAAAGGTACTGTTTACAAGTCTGCTGACACTGACGCCTGTCTGCAACGAGGCAGTTGACCAAAACTGTTGGATTTCGTTGTTTTCAGCACCGCGATAGCACCAACCGGAGCTATTTCAAGGAACTGCAATTTTGAGGTTTTTCTTGCAAAATGCATATTTTCATTATTAAATGTTGGATTTTGATCATTTGTTCTTGTTTTACCAGATAGATATTGGATACTTTTCTAAACTTGTGTGGTGTCCTTTTGTAGTGTTCTCACTGTATTACTATTGGTTACATGCAAATGCTTTACACACTGCCTCTACGATAAGCCTGACTTCTCGTGCCAGGCTACCAAGGTGGTGAGCAGGGGTTATTTCAGTAGTGTATCCCACTTATCCTGACTAGGAAGAAGGGTCCCTACTTTCACAGGGTAACAAACTGCCAACTACAGAAGCCCATTTCTAACAAGTGTTGAAAGGTAGAAAGAAGGAGCAAGGAAAATGGATAAGAAATGTTATTAAAGTGCGATGATGTGGTAGGGAGATGCACATTGAATTGGAAAATTCAATAGAGCAAAGTGTGAGCACTTGTGGCAGAGACAGTAGATGCTCATAAATAAAATCAGAGCTGTGTAAAGGAAGTGGGGTGTATGGGAGAAGTTGTGCGGATCATCTCTCGTAATTTTCAGGACATTGTGAGGATGTGCATGGGTCTGGGTGTCATACATAGCGGAGGAGCATTGCCCCACTGCTTTTAAGCAGTGCAAACACAGGAAAAATAAAATGATAATAACTTTGCACAGAACTCATCTGAGACACTATCCTAAACTTACTGCTTTTGGCATTCACAGAAGGCATTTAGTTGTAGTAAAGTTAGATTTATGACCTCTTTCAGGGTCCACTAAACATAATTGTGACAGTGACCGATTATGTTACTTTGGGCCACAGGCATGCCATTGAAATAGCAACATACTGCGCTCTGAATGCTCTCATTTAATGGGGAATACCACAATGAAAAATTAGATGCCACAAATTGCAATTGTTTGTTGACTGCAGTTGATACTTGGGAGGAAGTTAAGAGGTTACAGGAAGACGTGTCAGGACAAAACAGCAAGGCTGGATTAGAGCAGGTTGTGTCAAAAGAGATGAGGATGACATTGGGTTTCAGGAGATGAAAGACCTGTGTTGTCAGAAAGCTTTTAATCTTGTTTGTTTACTATAATATGCATGGCTTAGCATATCATTGTTTGCAGAAATGCTTCTACTGGTTTATACAGATGTAATTGTACAATTATTGTAACTGTTAGACACAACTATTGAAGTATAATTACAAGTCTCCCATTGGTGTATACCGAGGTACTTGTACTATTATTGTAACTGTTGTACACAACCATTAAAGTATAATTATAATATTCCCCACAACACATTAGCCATGCCGAACATTGAATGTTATATGCATGCATAAGGTTGATTCATTTCCAGTATGAGTCTTGTGGCAAGTGAATCGCAAATATTCTGATTGTGATATTTTTCTGAATAGTATCTGAATATTATGCATTCCATGTGCTTATTCTCATACTGTTGGTCATTTACAATATGCTGAATCTTACGAACATGATTCTTATTTAATTTTCCAACTCAATAGTTTGTTTTCTGCATTAATTAAACATTGGTACTGACATTGGGTGCACGTTGCATCGCGTTTAAAGACACCAGTGGCACCGGGTTTCCAGAGATTTGGTGGAGGACTTTATGAGTAAATGCAGGCTGTTTTGTATGCAGATCTGCCTTCAATAGGGAGGCATTTAAGAGATTTGAGAGCTGGGGATATATGATCGAAAACTGATGTCATCTAGCTTCATTAAAGTTTAGAAAACTCATGAAAACTGATGTCATCTAGCTTCAATAAAGTGTTTGAAGTACTGTAAAACATCCATTTCGTTTTGAAGAAGAGTTGAATCATTATCAAGAAGCAGCATTACAGACAGGTTATATTGGAACCCTGTTGGCTTTAAAGTTGTGCAATTTGGGTCTGGTCCTCCATTGAGGCCCAGCTATCCTTGAAAATGTTTATATTGCCAGGTTGAAGTGACAGTGTTAACTGCACACAAAGGCTCTGCAATGACAGGCCTGATACATGGCTAGAGGGCTACTTAAGTGGGTGGAGCAAGCAATGCCGCAGGACCACTACTAGCATTTAATTTATAGGCCCTGTGCAACAGTAGTGCAATTTACAAGCGACTTATAAGTCAATTGTATATGCCAATTGGGTTTAAGTCAATATTACCATGCTTAGAGGAGAGAGCACATGCACTTTGGCACTGGCTAGCAGTGGTAAAGTGCTCAGAGTCCTAAGGCCAACAAAGACAAATTCATGAAAAATTAGGAGGAGGAAGGCAAAACGTATTGTTTCCAATATGTATAGAATGAACTTTGGATCAGTCCATTGCTCATGGATAGATGGCTTTGCTGACAATCTTAGTTGTCTCTTGATTCAATGGCTTTCCTCCTTATGCTTGTATTTGTCTCACCCAGTTGCATAGACTTCTGATCGGATGAGTTGTATCCTACCACTGAGTACTTTAGGGATTTTTTAATTTAGGCACTCAATGGGAGTACATATGAATCTTTCCTCTCTCCCCTTTTCACCTTTATAACGTGCCACCTTTCTGCATGCTTTGTTTTCACAACACCCTGCTCCCCAATGCTTTTTGTCGCACTTCACACCCCACTTTTCATCCCATTAACCACAGTTTACTCATATTTTATTTACTTTTTCATGCTCTGTGGGCAATTTTATATCCTGTAATCAATAGCTATACACATCACCATTTTGCATGTTAACACTTATCTCATGATACTTGCATGCACTTACATCATGATGTTTATGTGCACTTCATGATGCATGCATCTTGATTCACCTGCATGCATCAGCATGTGTGTGCACACAATCATTGTAATGCATGGGAGCCATCTTAAGATGGCTCCCATGCATTACAACACTTTCAAAGAATGCTTACCATATGCGTGTATTTGTATTCATCCATTTGTTCGCATGCCGGTACAAAGTGGCATTGGCAAAGACAATACCTTGGCTACTTAAAGCTGAGACCTATTGACTTTGCCAATTACTGTTTTTTGGGGTGAAGTCTGTTCAAATGTAACCTCCAGCACAATGTGTGGGTGAGGGGTGAAGGTTCAGGGAGTTTTCCGCCAAATGAGAATAAATGATAATTTAATTAAAAGATATTGTAGTAATGATTCATTGGTAAAGGAGAAGAGGTCATGATTTTCTTCGGTATGAGGATCAAAAGTGACATCTACATCCCAAAAAAGTGTTAACACCCTTGGTGTACGGCTGGTATTGTGCTAACAAAAGCAGAGCATGAGAAACTGTAAATGTGTTCATCCTGCTGCATAAAACGATATAGTGAGAGGATGCACACTTCAAATTTAATGTCAGCATGTAGACATGCCAGATGTTTGCAAATGATAATGGTACAAGTGTAATTAGTGTATGTCAAGTTCTCTCATCAGTGTGCACGGGAATTTAAAATATGTGTATACGCTAGGATATATCACACACTCCCACAGGATACATTCGCAAATGTAAACATTGCAAGTAAATTACCCTTATTGTGATGCAGAACAATCACATTGATAGTGCTTAAACCAATTTGAAAACAATTCATGCTCTTTCACAGAGCACACATTCGTACATTCTGAGTGCACTAGAGCTGGTGCACTTGAAGAGGTCTATTTACTAAGTTTTAGCACAGTGTTTGTGTCTCAACAGTAAAACCAATCAGCTCTAAATCTTTTTTTCACTAATTTATTTTTCAGCACTAAACTTGTTTAGCGGTGGAAAGTCACTCAGCAGTAGCACAAAGCATCGCACATTGCTGCTTTACATTACTTAGGGCCAAAGGGCGTGCCATGGGTGGTGTATGGGCGTTGCATGCAACCAATCAAGCTTTCCTTTGCTAAGGCCAATTTACTTAAAAAAGTAGACACAGTATAGTTTCAAAAAATAGCACAGATTTCAAATAGGCGCTATGAAAGAGAAATGCTTTCATTTTTCCTTTCATTTCTGACTTTGCATGTGTGCTGCACTGTACAGCACACATACAAAGTATAACATGGTTGAAAGTTGGTCTAAGCAAAGTATTTTGTTCTGAAAGGATAACCTTAGTACAAAACCAATGCTAGAGTCAGGGAAACACCCTTGCACTATGGTGCAAAGGTGTGTCCGTGGCACATGGCAGCACATTTCTGCGTTAGCGCTAGGGACAGGATGGGAGAGTGCCTTATTTCTGTAAATATGGTACTCTACTACCTCTCCTTCTCACGCAGCACAGCATTTGTTTATCTGCTGCATTGCGTTGCGTGACAAACCAGTACATCTGGGACGAAGTGTATTTAACCTATGATCACGCCAATATCCCAACTTTTGCACTGGAACATTCCCACACTTATCTCCTCGCTTAGTGCTAAATTACTGCAATAAAGCCTCAGTTTGCTACTCAATATAATTATTTACTTTATTGAAATGCACGTGTGATCATTTTTTTGCTTTTAAAAAGCGTCACCCACATAATAAACGAGGGAATGCAGAAGATGAGACAGATGTGAAGTTGAGGGTGCCAGGTGTTGCCTCATTCTGCCATGTTAACGGATAGCAGCTGCACTGATAGTGGTCTCAAGCTGTCATGTTTAACTAGAATCAAATATAGAATTATAAATATACGAAACAAAGAAAGCCAACCAAGATGTCCCTTTCACGCACTCTTGGTCCAGAGACCAGTTTGCCTACATGGGAACATTTTCGAAAGGAACGCTTTGTCTCATTTTTGTCTCCCTCATGAAAGCATGTTTCTTGCAAGCAGTAAGCTAAACAAATGCTTTGTTGTGTCCTATGTAGAAAGACACCAGGAGCCAGGATGTACATTTAGGTGCAACATCGTTCCCCGGCGTGGTCACAGTTCAGCAGTGTTCCATCAAATTGGAATTTTAGGTTTTGTTGTAATGACAAAATGTTATCCATGTTTAGTATAACATGCTACTTCCTATTTTTGTGTTCCCAAGTTCTCATTCACATTACCGGGTGTTTTTCATCTCGGCAGTGATTGTTTGTCTTTGTCCAAGTGTTCTAATTTCCTTTGCACATTCAAAGAACTTATCGCGATAGTAAGTTTAAAGACGTTTATTAGCCATGTTGTAAATGTAGACCCTTAAATCATTACGGCTATTTCTGTAGTGTATTTTATTGTGACTAGGCAGTTATATTTTCATTTAAGACAATACAAACAACACATCAAAAAAACGTTGCAGAAAAGTTTGATTTAATCTCACTTTGAACATTTAATCCTGGTTATTGCAAGATGGTAGCAGTAGACCAGACGGCTGTATAGTTGTAAAAAATGTATAGCTTAGGTTGTTTTCTGTTTGCAAGTAAAAATAATGCCAACGGATGGAATTATGCTTCAATGTGATTTTGCTTCAATTTCGTATGTAACGAAAAGAGAAATTGCAATCCAGGTTGGACACGAAGCTAAAAATAGGAGAAAACATTCGGCTGATAAAATATTGTCCAATTATTAGCTTTATAGGCAGGTGTGGTAGAAGAGGAACAATTTTAGAAAGCCATTGAAAACCAGGTTTGATACAGAGATAAAATGGGAGATAAGCTTCGACTGATGAAATACTCTCAATTATTAGCTTGACAGACTGGTGTACTAGACGAGGGACAGTGTTAGATAGCTATCAAAAAGTCTGGATGAGGGAAAGTAAAGCAATCCACATCGGACAATGGTTTCTTATGTCTTTTGTCCATCTGTGTATGTGCCTTGGATGTGTTTTTCATCAGTCTTTTAGCGGCAGGACACCTGCATAGGTATTTGCACGAGTATACATTCTTGACAACGTATTTTTTATAGCTCACATTTGCCACTGTGAAGTGTGCACATTCATGTGGCTCTTTGATTGCGTAGAGACTGTAAACTGGTTTGTGGATGCATTTTAGTCTAGAGTATTGCGAGTAATTATTTGACACTGGGTGTGTGGAAACTGTAGTCCAGGAGTGTTCAATTAATAGCAATGTTTGCAAAGTTGATCATAGTTTGGGTGTGTTATTAGTCCCCTGGGACATTTTAACATAATAGAAAGGGCCACAGATGCTTGCGCAGCCCTTTCTGTAATACAGATAGCGATGGCGTTCACTTAACACAGTGCTATCACAAGAGGGTGTGCAAATGAAGGAATCCCTTTGCCTTCGTGCCCGTGCCGGATTATAGATGTGGGTGCTGAGGCAAAAAGGCAGTCAGGATGTGCCACCGAACAGGCGATGCACTGTCAGTGAGCCCCCTAATGCCAGCTCTCTGGAGATAGGAAAGGGGTTCCTATGGACCCCAGAGACATTCCCTTGCAGGCAGGTGATGTCAATCACTGCAACCACTTGCAAGGGGATATCACTCACTCTTAAAAGTGCAGGTGGGTTGCTGCCTGCACTGTGAAACACAGAGCAGCTGCTTCAAATCTGCTCCATTTTTCACTTGCTCGCACTGGCCCCAGGGAAATACTACTTTGTGGCTGCCCCCAGGGCAGCACATTGAATATAACAGGGCACACTTTCCTTGTTTGCACCTGGTGCACACTGTTTTAAGGTATGCCATGGTGCAAACAGGGATACTGCGTCCTATGTGTAATAGAGCCCTAAGTATCCTTATTAACGGCCTAATTACGAGTTTGGCGGACAGGATTACTCTATCACAAATGTGACGGTTATCCCATCTGCCTTATTAAAATTCAATTATATCCTTTGGAACTCATAATCACGCCCTAAGTGTTTGTTGGCTTGCTGCAACTGTGATTGCACTGGTGCATGTGTCTGATGATTGTGTCTTAATGGAGTAAGGAAAAGAGCTAGACAGGGTGGTGATTAGTCCTTCCTGGATGTAATAGTGTAAACAAATGACTGATGATAAGTTGATAGTACACAAACCAAATATGATATTTGTAGCCTTTTGAAATGCCTGGCAACTAATCTAATGATTTAGTATGTGTGCAAGGTAACAGACTACTTGCCCCCATGCCTACAGGCGGAAATATTTATTTCAATTGTTGTGTTCTGATGGGGGTGCGAGTGGAAGGTGATAATGGGGGTAAGGGATTCACTCAAATGTCCACACTGAGGTCTGCAATTATGAAGGTTGACTTTCTCACATGGTACAATAGGGGTATGAACAACTATTGCAAAGGCAGACAAACACTTGTGTACCTTTGGTGGCATCACATACATATCTCCCTCATGCCAAAAACCTTACCCTGCAGTCCAAACTTGCAGTGTAGTTCCTATATTCCCAATAGGCTCTGCACATTGGAATAGTATATCCTGTAGTTTAGACGTAGGACTGAAGTCGACTAGGTCTCAACCGAATATACCAGACTTAATTGTGTGTGTGTTCCAGCTAGCTCAGAGGTCACTAGAAACTTTCTCGAATGAACAAGAAGGGATTAGTTTCTGACAACCGCTTAAAACATGACAACTTTGTTTACCAAGAATAAGAAATATATCTCTAGAGTCGCGGAAACAATAGATAGTTATTCACTCAGTCAATCGTGCATGCTTCGTTTCACAAGAGGTGCAGAGAAAAAGAATAAAATAAAATATTTATTGAACAGTCTTCTTTCTCAAGCATAAGAAATGAACTGCTGCAATCGTAATACTTGTGCTAAAGTACAAGGCGTACAGTACGAAGAGTATTATAAAATAATATTGTAAAAGCATGATATGGTTTCTAAGCCATAAAATACCTAAAATGCATAAAATACATACAGTGATCAGTAATGACTAAAAGTACTCAACTGGTGCTTCTAAAATATGCCTACCCCGGTGTACCTAACCTAGGTCTAGTACAAGGGAAGGAATAAGTAAGGTGCAACCTAGTTTTAGTATTCTTTGCCAAGAATCTATTCCAAGAATCCTCTTATGGTCTAATCAGCTCCGTACCTTGGGTTTAGAATGTAGGAGGTCTGGTATCTATCTCTCAGGACTCGATTTCCCAGCAACCCGCAAGGGTAGCCTGGAAACACTGGAGCTGGATTTCTTGGCAGGAGAAAGTATAGCGTCTCTCAGTGCGTCAGCTGGAGGGTCGGCTTCCTTCAGCACTTGCTGCAGCTGGGCGCTTCGGGCAAGTACATAGTCGAACTGCTCCAAACCACTGTGTGTTTGTTTGGACAAGTGTGGGCATATTTATACATTGAAGGTGCCGAGTTTGACGTAAGATTGGACATAATAACGTCATTAGAGACTTAATTCTCTGAAAATTCCATGAGTTCTTGGATAAATCAATATTCATGCAGGGGGAAGTCCCTGACTGCTGAAGGCGGGTATTTCCAAGAAATCGTTGTAGATTTTCAGAACTAGTGGAAGTAGCCAAGCCGTATTATGACTACTTGAGTTGTGTCTTGATATGGTTATGATTTCTATGCCTATATAAGGATACGGTATTTTATACCTATATAAGGGCATGAATCGGGAAAATTACACAAGGGTCCTAAAACACTATACAACAAACTGAAAGATGGAGTGGACATCATCTTTTTGCATCCTACTCTTGCTGTCTTAGGAGTGTTGCAATTGTGAATATAAATGCACCACATTTACGCTAAAGCGCATAAAGAAGGACCCTGACAGTCGCTATTTCATTGTTGATGGGCTATTGTATGACACTCTACTCACAATAGTGAAAGATTATGGACCCTATATAGACTTCCCGGAGTTTGCCTCCCAAATAACAGATATTCTCACTACCATTTCTCCAGGCCTGACCAGTTGGAATGATGATCTGACTGGTGAATTAAAGCCTCAACTTGAAATACAGGCTTATATATTCCCAGTAACCCATCTCAAGAAGCCAAAAAAGTGGCGCAGAACATTGAAAATCTTGAATTTATTGATGTATGGAGCTCCTGCTAAACAACAATTCAAGAATATACCTATTTCTCCTCAGGGCATAGTACATCCATTTACATATATCTATGGTTAACCACCAAAGATATCAGCACATGGGTTGAAGATATCTGCATTAAGGTAAGACCAAAGTCAGATCACTATCCTCTATTCATGGAGCTGGCTGTGTCACTGGCATATAGACAGCAGAAACAATAGCAATTTCCATCACATGCTCTGTTGGATGAGGTCTTTCTTCACAAGTTAAAGTCAGACATAATAGTTTATTTTTTAAACAAGACTTCAGTCCCCACCCAGGCACGATCTGGGAGACTTTTAATGCCAATATAGCAGAGGATAACAATATTAAAAAATGCTGGCATTCTTAAGTCTCCCCTGTCCCACATGTCCAAAATTGAGCAAAAACTGCATACTCTAAAACACAAACTCACCTATGACAAGTGCCCTTCCACATAGGCGGACATTTCAGATCACAGCTTACATACAAGAGAATAATGAAATATCAAACAGGAAAATTAATTTCTTGGGCAAGTTCCATGCTGGCCACTGGTATAAAAAAAGTAATAGGCCAAGTAAGTCACTTGCAGCAATGATACGCAGGCCATGGGTGGCATTTACTGTCACACATCCATAGGAAACATGGTGTTCAATTCCATATGCATTCGTCGATTACTTCCCAAAACTAAATGTCTCCACAGAGTGAGAAGCAGATAAATGGCTATTTGAAAGATGGGACCCGCAGGGTTCCTCTCTGAATCGGACCCTTTATAATCTTTATGTTACCCCCCTCTGCACACTTGTAAAGTCTTTCGGATTTAAGACCGTGTCATTCGCCAACGACATGCAACTCGTGGCATCTTTTGCTGGTGACCCAACCGACACCACATTTTGGTTTCATGGCTGTATGTGGGAAGTTGGGAACTGGATGTCCAACAACTGTCTAAAGTTGAATACAGGAAAAACCAACATGCTTCAATTTGGACACACTAACTGGGAGAACTTTCTAATCCAGTTACCAATTTTTTACCAATGTAAAAAACCTAGAAGTTGATTTCTACACCAAACTCTTTCGAAGGGCAAATAAATGCTATCACTTCTTCCTGCTTTTTTATGTTCAAAACTCTCAGGAAAGGAATGCCTCTTATTCCTTTAGAGCTTCAGAGGAGGTGGTTTCCACACCAATTCTGTCAAAGATTGATTATTGCAGTGGACTCTTTCTTAATATATAATTAAGATTCCTAAACAAAATGCTGGTCCTCCACATTTTGGAGGACGTCTCTTGCTCACCATCCTGAAGCATCAATCAGTGGTCATGTCTTGCCAATACTGCATTGGCTGGCAGTTGAACAGTTGAAAGGCGAATTGAATTTAAGTCCCTTTGATTCGCCTCTAAAGCTCTACATGGACTTGGTCCAGACTATTTTAGACACTGCTTCAGGTGGTATGTCCCAGAAAAGCAGCTCTGCTCGGCCACATCTTTTAATCTTGCATTCCCAAGGGCAAAAACTGCCTCCTGGGGGGGGAGTTATGTTGCAGGCACAGTTAGCTTGTAGAATTTTCTTACTCTGGCTCTTAAGAAAGAAAGCATTCTTTTGACTTTTCGTAACCTCTAAAAACCTGGCTGCCTAATAATTAGCTTGAGCTTACTACCCAGCCTTCCCACCTCTGGGTTGCTTCTTTTACAGATACGCCATGCCTAGACACCCTCGGGTATTAGTGCGCGTTACAAATTAAAATTTTATTTCATTTCAAATGCTAAATGTGCATATCTATCATGCCCTGTGACCAACATGGAGATAGAAGATACCAGAATGGAAAGCCCCGGGTAGCGAAGGGCTGACAGTAAAATCTATAAAGAATAAGCAGTGCTAATTGCATGAGAGTGTCTAATTGTACATCGAGAGGTGTCCTAGAAATGCATTCTCCCTAACACAGTGTATGAAGCCTTGCTGATTATAATAGTGAAACCCAGGAAAGACCTGACTGTGACTAATTTAGACCCTTATCGTTAATTAATATTAATATTGTCAAAATTGCAAGCTACCTTCTTGCTTTTATGCATTTTGTGCAACTCCCAGAACAATACACATTTATCCCAGATAGAGACAAGCTACACAGTCTTCGCAGCATATTAGCACCTATACAACAATTAAACCCCCACACCGCTAGATGCAGAGAAAGCCTTTGGTTCCATTCAATGGGAGTATTCAATCCAGGTCCTGACAGTGGAGTAGCTTCAGGCGAGGGTGTTTGGGGTGTGAAACCCCCCAAATAAATGCATTCTTGGCTTGGTAGCAAGATCTGGGGGTCATGATTCAGTGTTGATTTTTCTCATAGTGCACCAAGAATAAAAGACAGAACAGTGACCATTGATGTAAAACAGAAGGGTGAGACAGAGATATACATCTAATGGCTGAATAAAAAAATGTGGAACCCATACAACCTGGAATCCATACCGGCTTCCATGCTTGTCTAAATTCGGTTATCCTAGGCAAACATTTTATCTCACTGAGCCTCCTTTTTCTTTATTTTCACATATGAAAGCACTTTAAATAAGTGAGTTAAGGAAGGGCACTTTACAAGCACTTTAATGTTTTATTAGCTATAATATTGCTCCGTCTAAATTAAAATTCTGGGCCACATTTAGGGTTTACATGACTAGTGACTTGGCTCTTAGATCACTATTGGCATTGTTATTGAGTGGCGAGCCATTCATGATTCTGAGTTCATGTTTAAAATCTATCAATTTGTATACCTTTCTGGTTATGTAGTGCTATAAAATGATGTGCTAAGATGAAACTCTTTTAATTGTTAAAGAAATACTCTTTTTTTAATTTTGAAGAGACTGTATCATAGTTTTACATTATGTGTGCTGCACGATATACATGCCTAATAGCTTGACTCGTGCATAGACCTTTAGAGCCAAGCCAGACTCTTGGCTTGGTTCTAGCTTGGCTTGCCCTATTAATTTGCTGGTGTGCCCACCTCTATTTGCAACTGGTGCTTAGCACATGGAAACCTAAGTCACTTGATAAAATATTTTGTGAAAGGCAAGGACTAGAAAAATGAAGCCCTGCCTACAAACTCCAGTTTGGCAACTGTGTCATTATGGCTTCCCGTAAAAAGGTACGACTCCTAAAATGAGAAAAATCCTAACTTTAAGACATTCGGTATTCACAGAAGGCATTTCGGAGTCCTAAAGTTAGGAGTCCTAACTTTACTACACCTAAAATGAGACAAATCCTAACTTTAAGACTTTCAGTATTCAAAGAAGGCATTTAGGAGTCCTAAAGTTAGGACTACTAACTTCTGTGAATACTGAAATGAGTAAGTGCCTTCTGTGAATACCAAAATGAGTAAATGCCTTCTGTGAATACCAAAATGGTGGTAAGTTTAAGATTTTGTCTTAAGTTAGTTCTTTGAATTGGGCCCAGCATCATTCCTGTATGCATAATGAGCAGGATGACATTATATTCATATCAATGTAACAGTGTGTTTTTTAAGTTGCCTGCATTGTAGGCCCAGGGCTGCAAGTTGTTGACAGTTTAAAAATCCTTAGTTGCTAAAGAAATAATTAAATGAATCTCTTTTGTGTGCCAGGACAGTATGTGCTCATCCCACTGCAGGTGCAAGAACTCGACTTCCTTATTCTTAGTTTTACGGAGATAACCTGAATTACTTTGAAGAGTCTGAGAAGCTGGAAGGGAGGATATCTTCTGTGCCTGGCCTATCTGAACCTCAAGGCCACTGGAAGACAAGAAGAACTTAATTAAATGAAGCAATGGAAAGCTACTGGAGAAAATTGCAAGTAAAACAATTCGTCATGTGATAAATTTAGGGGGGGCTGAATTTTGTCTTTTTGTATGAGGCGCAGGGACAGAAAAAGGAGACTTTTTCATTTTTCAGAGGAGAAAGAGCATCTTGAGTATGAGTTCCATAGCCCTAAGCTATTTAGACCCATTTGACATGGGTACTTCTTAGGGAGTCTACACGTGCTGACACCTTTGGGAAATTATATCGGTGAATTGGCAAGATCCTCAATGAGAGTAGTGTAGGGAAAGATAACTTTGATTGACAATTGCCCGCAGACCTCCTGAGGCGGAAGCCGGGAGCACCGACACTTTGCTCATTTTAAAAAGTATTTGTTTGTGTAACTTGTGTGTCGTCTTTTAATTCCTGCCCTGCCTTTACTCACTGAGCGCTCCTCCGTATAGCCGATCAGGTTGCTGTCACGGGGACCGGCGAGTTCAGACGCCATCTCGAGGGTACTCTGGGGTTGCCGATGCAGTCTCTCGGCCACTCCCCCCTCTGACTAGCATATAATGACATCATCCTCCCGGCCGTGGAGCGGACGCGTGCAGCGGGTGCGCCAGCGGCGCTCCGAAGGCGCGCCAAAGGCAAGCCCGTCTGCGCCCGTCCGCGATCGGTCGGGAGCCGGGGCCATAGACCCTGTTTCTTTTGGGAGGTATTCACCTGCACAGCTTTTTTGCCTTTCAGGGCAACTGGCCCCTTAACTCCTCCACGCTTGAACGCATCCATGCCTTTGGCATTTTTTCCGCTGACCCTCCCTCCCCGCGGCCCTACTCCCCAGGTCACAGTTGGCTGCCTCCCCAGCTTCTTCCCCCTACTCGCCCTCCCATCCGCCGGCTGTGGCCTCGGCCTAGCTCCTGAACACCCGCTCGGCGGTTAGGCACCATCTGGAACTCTATAACCTTCTGGACACTAAGACACCTGATTTCTTGTTTCTTACGGAAACTTGGTTTTCCGCAGCTTCACTGCCCGATGTCTTATCGGCACTTCCTGACTCTTCCTATGCCCTCCGTGCCGACCGCCCTGATGGGAAAACCGGTGGGGGTGTGGCAATGATCATCCGATCAAACCTCCAGTTCCAGCCTCTCTCCTACTCGTCCATTTCGAATGTGGATTTTATCGTTGCCCATTTGGTCAACCTATTGGTCCCTCTTACTGTCGTCCTTTTATACCGTCCCCCTCAAACTATGCCTCACTTTGTGCCAGCCCTACAGGACCTTTAGGCCACCCTTCTGGTCAATAATTTGTCAGTCCTTCTCTTGGGCGACTTCAACTATTGGCCTGGAGACCCTAGGAAAGACCAGACATCTAAAGACCTTTCTGACACTCTCCGTTGTCTCAATTTTGTCTCCCACATTCACATCCCTACCCACGTGCATGGTCACACCCTTGACCAGCTCTGGTCAGCTAGTCGAACCATCTTTTCTCCAACTACTTTGCCATGTCCCTGGTCGGACCACTCGCTTATTTCCTTTTCCGTTGACTTGGGAGCTATCGATAAGCCCCCCTTGCCTACGAACGTCTTAGCCCGGAACTGGAATCGGGTGGACCTTAATATTCTTTGCTCTTCCTTGGTGACCTCCTCCCCTGACCTATCCGGCCTTTCTCTTGACCTTCAAGTAGATGCCGTCAACAGCTGGCTGTTTACTACTTGCGACCAGGCCGCCCCCCTTAGAAGGGTCAGGTTTTGTCACCTCCATGAAGCCAATAAATGGTTTTCCAGGATTTAAAATCTCTCAAACTGGCTCTTAGACAGTCAGAACGCCAATGGAGGCGCAATTACTGCCCCTCCCTGAAGGCTCAATATAGGTCTCTTCTTAACAACTATAAGAGAGCTATACTCTTAGCTAAAACAGAGTACTTCTCTGGGAAGATCTTATCAGCGGCCAATAAACCCAAGGAGATCTTCTCCATTGTCCACAACTTATCTGTTTCTAACAGAGCTGACCCCAACCCTGTCCCTTCCCAAGCCCTCTGTCATTCTCTCAACGATTTCTTCCTTGAGAAAATTGCCAACATTAAACGAAACATTCCTCTGTCATGCTTCCCCCTTCCCTTTCCTCCCCCTCCCCCACCGTCTTCTTTTCTTGACCGATTCTCACCTATCTCCAAGGAATCTTTCCTTGTTCTGCTTAGAAAGGTCAAGTCAGGCTCCCCCGCCGATTACGGCTCGCCATATATCTTAAAGGGGCTGTTCTCTGCTTGTCCCGACCCCGCCCTGTCCCTTCTCAACACGTCCATCTCCCAGGGTATTGTTACGGCCTCTTTCAAAATAGCTACAGTTATCCCTATCCTAAAAAAACCTGGCACTGACCCCACTCTCCCTGCAAATTTTAGGCCTATATCCTTGCTCCCTTACCGTGGCAAGATTTTAGAGAGCCATATTACCTCTTGTTTATCAGCTTACATCGAGGACAACCATTTATTGGCCTCTCACCAGGCGGGCTTTCGTCCGGCCCATTCGACTGAATCGGTGGTCCTCTCCGTCTTGGACGAGCTGAAGAGCAAGGCAGATTCCAACTCTCCCCAAGCCTTGGTACTTCTTGATCTGTCCGCTGCTTTCAACACGGTTGACCACTCCATGCTTCTCGACCGTGTCAGAGCAGCGGGCATCCGGAGGACCGCTCTCACTTGGCTCGCCTCATATCTTCAAGGCCGGATGCAGGCGGTTCAGCTCTCGGGTTTTACCGCCCCTACCCGCCTGGTGCCCTGTGGGGTTCCTCAAGGATCTTCCCTTTCCCCTCTTCTTTTCAATCTTTACATTCACCCCCTCATTGTTTCTTTGCTTAATATGGAGATCTCTGTATTTAATTATGCGGATGATCTCCAGCTTGTTTTTGATCTTTCTTCTTCCTCAGATTCCCTCCTTAAATTTCAAGCCACACTCATTTTTATTTCTGACTGGATGAATCAAAATCATCGTAAACTTAATCCGGACAAAACGGATTTGGTCGTGACCGGCAGTCTTACTAGCCCTAGGACCCCCGTCTTCTGGCCCTCCATCCTTGGTTCTCCCCCAGGACCCTCCGTCTCAGTCAAAACCTTGGGAATCAAAATCAGTCAGGACCTCTCCATGCGTCCTCAGATTAGCTCTGTTGTCTCATCTTGCTTTCTGTCCCTCAGAATTATTCGCAAGATTTCCCGCTTTTTTTCCTTTGATGCTCTCAAAGTTATTGTCCTGGCAATGATTCTGTCCCGTTTGGACTACGGGAACTGCCTGTACGTGGGTATTCCTGCCTACGAACTGCGGCGCCTTCAGTCCATCCAGAATCAGGCCGCTCGTCTCATTCACCGCCTCCCTAAGTTCCACCACACCCCCCTCTACTCAAGTCCCTACACTGGCTCTCCATCTCGCAGAGAACTCTCTTCAAGATGGGCTGCATGGTCTTTTTGGCCCGTGCCCGCACGGCTCCAGCTTACATAAACTCCATGATTACCCCTTATCTTCCTTGCCGTAACCTCCGTTCCTCTAGCCAGGCGCTCCTTAGCGTTCCCCGCTTTCGTAAGTCCAGAGTGGGCGGCACTAGGTTCTCCATCCTTGCCCCCCGCTTCTGGAATAGCCTTCCCCTGAACATCAGGTCTATCACCATCTACCAGCACTTTCGTAAAGCACTCAAAACCCATCTGTTAGCCCAAGCCTTTTTCTCACAGTAATTTCCTGGTGCTTCCCCCCTTCCTTTCTTGTCAATCCCTCAGCGCCAGGAAACCGCTGGGTAACAGAGCGCTTTAAAAATCTTTTCAACTTTCAACTTATGTTTTTCCCAATGAAAAAGGAGTTAGTCTCAGCATCTGTTGTATAGGAATCTAGGACCCTAGTGTAATTTTCCCAATTCATGCCCATATATAGATATAAATTACCCAATCCTTATATAGGCATAGAAATCATTACCATATTTGGATTAAGCCTATGCAGCCCAAATACGGCATGGCTACTTCCACTAAGTTCCGAGAATCAACGATTTCTTAGAAAAACCCGACTTCAGCAGCTAGGGACTTCCCCTCGCCTGAATATTAATTGATCCAGGAAATCATGGAGTTTTCAAAGAACTGAGTCTTTCAGTGACGTTATTATGTTGAATCATACGTCAAACTCGGCACCTTCAAGGTATAAATATGCCTACATTTGCCCAGACAAACACACGGTGGTTTGGAGCAGATTGACTAACTACTTGCCCGACGCCCTGCAGCAGCAAGTGCCGAAGGAAGCGGACCCTCCAGCTGATGAACTGAGAGACGCTGTCTTTTCTCCTGCCGAGAAATCCAGCTCCAGTGTTTCCAGGCTACCCTTGCGGGTTGCTGGGAAATCGAGTCCTGAGAGAGAGATACAAGACCTCCTTCATTCTAAACCAAGGTACGGAGTTGATTAGACCCTTTAGAGAATTCTTGGATAGATTCTTGGCAGAGAAATACTAAACCTAAGCTACTCCTCACTTATTCTTCCCTTGTACTACACTTAGGTTAGGTACACCGGGGTAGGCGTATTTTAGATGCACCAGTTGAGTACTTTTAGTCATTACTTTATCACTGTATGCATTTTATAAGTTTCAGGCAATTTATGGCTTAGAAACCATATCATGCTTTTACAGAACTACTTTATGATGCTTTTCGTATTATATGCCTTGTACTTTATAACCAGTATTACGATTGTAGCAGTACATTTCTTATGCTTGAGAAAGAAGACTGTTCAATAAATACTTTTTATTGAAAACGCCCATCTCTCTATTTTCTCAGCACCTCTGATGAAACGAAGCATGCACGCTTTACTGAGTAAAATAGCCATCTATTGTTTCCGCGACTCACAAAGTTGGCATGTTTATGCGGTTGTCAGAAACTAATCCCTTCTTGTGAATTCGAGAAAGTTTCTAGTGACCTCTGAGCTAGCTGGCACTCACAATTAAGTCTAATATATACGATAGAGACCTAGTCGACCTCAGTCCTATGTCTAAACTATAGTATATGTTATTCCAATGCGCAGAGCCTATTGGGAATATAGGAACTACACTACACATCAATCCTGGGTTGTATTTTGATTTTGGAGTTCGCCACATTATGCCTTTTATGCCAAATTAATTATATTTGCCGATTTGGCTCTGTATTGATTTTTATCTACCTATATTCTCTAATTCTGAGGTGCATGTACATCCAATTATTTCTGGCCTATAATAAAATCAATAAACTGGAATTCGGAGTCTGTGGTCTTTTAAATATGGCTAAATTGTAAGTATAAATTATGAATTGTTTACTCCCCTCAACCACTTTCAGCAGGCAAATAAAAGACCATCAGTGTTAAATTTGGAAGGGAAGGCAAGGACTAAATTTGGCGTAATCAAATGGTAGCAGAGGATGGTTTGCCTCTAAAGTGAGGGGAGAGTGAAGGATTTAGAGTAAAAGTGGAGGGAAATTTGGCTCTGGACTTGGAGTAGACGACGGTGAGAAATGAAGATTCATGAAGGTCGGCGGATGCTGATGGTGCGGCGGAAGCAGTGGTTCGAAACTTTGTGGTCTGCTAGATTGTGGTGATGAATTAATTGTGTGATGGCTTGCAAGGTGGGAATGTAAGTCGAGTGATTGTGGGTTAATCAGTTTACTGGTCTGGACACGTGCGGATCAGGAAGATTTGGTGAGCTGACTCAGGAGAAGTCCAAGATCCCAGGATAGTTTTGTATATGTGATTGTCCGATCAAAATTGTGGGAGTCATGAAGTGCTATCAGCACTCCACTTGTAATAGGGAACGTTGTGTGACTATAGGAGTAATGTTGCGGTGGAAAGCCTCAAGTACCGGGGGTAGACTATGGCGACTGGGTGACCAATGCAGGTCGGGGGTCACAACGGATGTTCATGTAAGAGTGTTCTATCAATCTTTTAGTGGATGGACAATTACTTGTTTATGTGACTGTTAGTTGCTGTGGCTCTAGTGGGAAGCAGTTACTTGGTTAATAACCTTTGCTTATACAGTTACTTGTAGTACGAATGTGTGAGCGGTGTACAAAGCAAAATTGTAAAGGAGGGTGATCCGCTGGAAAGAGGGAGTTGTGACATCAGTGCGAGTCGCGCTGGGATGGGTCAGTTGGTGTAACGCCGCGTTGGGATGGGTGGAGGTGCATCAGAAGTTTAATATTGAATTCTGGTTTGCAAATAATTGGATTTCCCTCGTTATGGGTCATTTAGGATAAAGATGCTGTACCAGCTGAGAGGAGTGATGTCTTCTCTGAAGCCTCCGCCTAGACCAACACAATTTGAGTCATTAGATGCATGGAAGAGAGCAGCAATGGCAAAGAGAAGAGAAGCTTCACAGGGAAGAATGAAAAAGGCAATGAAGGCATATCAGGATGCTCGGTGGGATGCACAGTTGAAGAGGTGGAGAGTAGACACCGTAGAGAGAGAACGCTTATATCCATTCAGGTTGACAAAGGGAGGGTCTGAAGGAGAGAGTAAGACAAGGAGGACAGTGATACAGATGATAGTTTTCTAGAGAGATTGATAGCAGATCGCCCTCCACCTTATGACTCTAGATCGGAACCGGCTACAACGCAACAACCGGGGGAAGCTTTAGGAGTGTGACAAACGGGTTCAGAAGAACAGACAACAGGAGTAAGAGGGAAAAGGGCCATGGGAATAAAAATGTTGGGGATTTCTGGAGGGCCAGGATATGCAGACCCTGAGCACAATGGAACTGCATGTTACCAGACTCTCTTACGGTACCAGTTACAATAGGACCTGTGGTTTCGAACTATAACTCAAATGCGAGAGCAAGAGAAAGTCAACTGCAGACAAGAGATGGGGAAGTGACTATGTCTGGATGGATTTTTACAATGAGTGGAACAGGTATGGCTCAAATGCCAGAGGGTGCTAGTACTCCAATGCCAACCACTGCTGACTAAGGATGGAGAGTTGGTAAGAATTAAGACGAACAGGAGCTTTGGAAAATACTGGGTCAGACATCAGAATGTGGATCCCACCAGTGAGGGAGTCAATGATGTCAAGAGAAGAACTGGAGATGAGACGAGAGACACCTAGAGTACTATTCGAACCACAATGTCTGTGCGAAGTTAATCATTGGAGAAGTCAAAGTTGTGAGAGAGAAAGTCATCCAGTATTGAGAATGGAGGTGAGTGCAAATCCAAGGAGGGCACAAAGTTGTGGCAGGGAAGAAATAGGAAGTGAGAGGGGTCAGAGGACCATATAAGTGGCAATTACGGCACCATTGTTAGACGTGGTAAGATTGAAAATTGAAATAGATGAAGTGATAGAGGGAATCTGCCATTGGACAGGATTGAAACATATGATCCAACCGAGTTGCTACTTGTAACTAAGGATGCTACTAAAAAGGCAAAGCGAGCTCATGAAGCACTGGTACAGTTAGCACGAAGGTATGAGGTGGATTTGACCAAGAAAAAAATTGATGCAGGGAAGCTGCAGATTGAATTATACTGATCAAGATTTAGAGGAATAGTGAACAACAGGATCAAAGGCACAAATTAGAGATTTGATCATAGCAATGTGACCATGGGGAGAATTAGATAAATGGGAAGAAAGGTGGTCGAAAAAGAAAAGTGCCAAGAAAGTGATAGGAGCTATTCTGACTCCAGGTGGAAGGATGGGAGCAGCAGGAAATTTCCCTCTGAGAGAAGTACAGAATGGGGGGTATGTACATGTGCCATGGAGCAGAGGTGATTTGGCAACATTTACTAATGATTTTCCCTCTGCTGAGGGAGAAACCTGCTGACTGGTATAAACAAATTATTCAGTTTGTTAAGATTTCGAATGTGTTATGGATTGATTTGAAAGCCTTAATTTCTATAGTTGTTCCAGGAGATTTATGGACAGCATGTAACGTTTCCGTTGATTGGCCGGCTGTGGGACCGGATAGAGATGCTGTGACTAATGGTCCTTTGGCAAAGGTAATGAAATATGAACAAGCGATTACATGATTGCAGTCAAAAGTGGCCCGCAGACTGTTGATTGGCTTAAAATCGATCGTACTACTCAAGATCCTAAGGAATCGGTACATGACTATTATGAGAAACTTTTAGTGGCCTTTAAACAACATAGTGGATTGAATACGTTGGAGCAAAAAGAAATGGGACAGTTTGGTTCAAAGTTTGTGTTGGGATTGAGGTCTGATATTAGTTTGATGATACAGCACGACTTGATATGTTGGCAGAATAAATCTGTCGATGAAATTTTGCGATATGCAAAATACTGCAGTCAACAGGTAGAGGCAGCACAAGAGAAAACAAAGAAAAAGTTGATGTTGGTACAATTGAGGAATGCTGAAAGGCCTGACTGGGTGCAAGGAGTTGGAGGAGCAGTGGGTCGAGGAAGTGGAAGTGGTAGAGGAATGAACCAACAGACTGTCTCAACTTGGACAGGGCAAGAGGAAGGGGTGCCGATGTTTGGTATGGGAGCTGAGTGGGTGGCAAATCAAAAACGTGTAACAGCCTGCCACTATTGTCACAAAATCGGGCACTGGAAGCGCGAGTAGAGATTGAATCCAGCAAATCAATTGCAATATGAGGGAGAAGGACAAGTGTCAGAAGGTGTGAATACTGTGAAACAACCCAGATCCAAATATGGGGGAGGTAGTGAGTCCCAAATGCAGATACCACAGCCCCCAAGAATACCCATGAGTAATCAGACATATCATCATATGCCTTACTTTGAGATACAAGACAAATTAGATCAAATACAAGGTCCTCATGAGTGTCCGGGGGGTGCAGGGAGAGTGCACTTTGGGTGCTGCCCTGGAAGTGTATCAAAGTGGACTGTTTGTAGATGCAGAGGTGAATGGACATCTTGTTACCTTCTTGTTAGACACTGGAGCTGCTCACTCCAAAGTAAGGACAGAAGTTGTCCCAAATTTATCCCTGTCAGGAAAATCAATTTAAGTGGTGGGAGTAACCAATTTGAAAATTACTAACCCATTAACAAATGAGTTACCTGTGAGAATAAGTCCCTTACAGAACAAACACAAATGTGTGGTGTGTGATTCCAGTCCAGTCATTCTATTAGGACGGGATCTTTTGTGCAAGCTAAATTGTACCATATCTTGTACTCCAAGGAGTGTAGAGCTACAAACCTATGATGACGACACTGATTTTAAAATGGCCAATATGAGTTTGTGTGCAGAACTGTTTGTGGTTCTCACAATAGAAGACCTACCATATGACTTGAGAGATTTACAGCTAGATTCATGAAGCCAAATTGCGATCGCAATAGCTGCGAATTAGCAATTGCGATCGCAATTTGAATAAAAGGAATTCATGATAGTGAAATCTCAAAAAAAGCAAATTCGCTAAAGAAAAATTGCGAGTTCGCAAAAAAATTTGCAGAATCCTGGAAGAAGCCCATTAGCGAATTGGAAATTGCAAGATACCATGGAATCTGCGAATTTATTTGCGACATCGCAAAACAATGTCAATCGCTATTCAAGAAAAATCGCAAAATGCGAAAAACCCGAAAATCGATATTTGCGACGCGCAATTTAAGGAGAACCCAAACCAGGTGGTAACCAGTAAGGAAAAAAACAAAATTCAAAAAAACTTGAACAAACTACCAACAGGTGCAGGCCTGACCAAACACACTTAAGGATATGCAGCTGGAGCATGAGAACTCTCACAATGCCAGGACTCTACATGGGGGTCAGACGGCGAAGGCTACAGCGAGCAGCACGGAACAGACGTAGGATCCAGGAGCGGATATTCCGCCAGCGGGTCACCCTTCTGGGCCAAACCAGGGAGCAAATTTACGCTAAGTACCGCCTGAATGGGGCAATGATCATCAAGCTGATCCGGGACCTAGATCCCCTGATGCAGCACCCAACAAGGAGGACCAATGCTGTGCCCACACATGTCCAGGTATTGTGCAGCCTGCACCTTCTGGCCTCCGTAAGATTCCAGGGGATAGTCGCTGTTGCAGGTGGGATATCCCAGCCCACCATGTCCCGCTGCCTAAGGAGTTTCCTGGAGGCTATGCTGACCCGGCTATACCACTACATCTCATTCCCCACCAGCCAACAGGACTTGAATGAGACCAAGCTTCAATTTTACAACGTTGCACAATTTCCACATGTAATAGGATGCATTGACTGTACCCACATCCACATCTGCCCACCAGCACAAACGGAATACATGTACCGCAACCGCAAGTCCTTCCACTCCCTCAATATCCAGATGGTGTGCAATGCTAAGACATTCATCACGGACATAGTGGCACAGTACCCGGGGAGCACACATGACTCCTTCATATTCCGGCACAGCGGCATCCACACACGACTGGCCAGGGGAGACTTTGGGGAAGGACACCTACTAGGTAAGTGCACATGCCCCAAAATAGTACACTGTGATCATGTAGCCACGCAGAACAGGCACTCACCCTCTGCTCCTTTCATTCAGGTGACAGCGGCTACGCTGTCCGTGAGTACCACCTCACCCCATACCTCAACCCTGCAACACCACAGCAACGGCGTTACAATGCTGCACACATACGCACAAGAAATTGCATTTCGAGGACATTTGGCCTTTTGAAGAGCAGATTCCGCATACTTCACAAGACTGGTGGGGCCATCAAATACGAGCTGCCGCTTCATGGCAGTGTGTGCTATCCTCCACAACATTGCTACCAAGCGCAGGATACCTGTAGAGATCTCTGGCAGTGAGTCGGAAGGGGACAACCGACCACCTGCACATGTGCGTCATGCACGCGGGGAGAATCCTGCAGAAGGACACAGGCGCCGTAACCAAATCAGCATGAACTGTTTGTAGTGCACCCACTCCCCACACCCAAGACTTCACTCATGCATGACAATAGTAATAATGACATGAGTCAGATTACGTTTAACAGAATATTTCTTATTGTTTTTTGCACAATAAAGTGGGAATTCCCCAAACGGTAACATGATTGCCATATTGCATCATATGTCCCATGTTCTTGAGGAGGGCATGCTTGTAGCAGCAGCATGGCCCTTCATGGTACCAATCAAATGTTCAATGCCGCCTCCGGGCAGATGCTCCCAACCTTCTTTCCAGCTCCTCCTCCTGATTTTGCTGTGAGGCAGCAGAGGGCCTGGTGCTGCGGCGGGGTGCTACCACCAGTGGCACGGATTGGCTACTATGGCTGGAATTAGCCTCACTAGTGTCGTCCCCCCCCCGGCTGGCCATGGCCAGTTGCCTGCATACCCTGAACTGCAGTTGTCACTTGCTCCAGAGCTCTCGCGACGTCCTGACAGCACTGGACCATTTGCACCTGCATGGCCAAGGAGCGTCGTGACAGATGGGGGGTCGCGTTGCCAATGATATAATTTGACCGCGTGTATGCAGACAGGCGGGTCAGCAGCTGCCGGTGTCTGCGCCGGTTGATGTCCCGCTGGCTATACATGGCCTGGGTGTTGGCCTCCACAGCAGTGGTCATCCTCTCCATACGGTCTGTCAGCTGACCAACATTCCTAGTGGTCTTGTTGAGCTGGAGATGTATTGCAGCGAGATGACGGGCTTGTGTCTGGTGGACGTGGAGCATACGCCGCTCAATAGAGAGCCCAGGTGCCCGCACGTTCACCCCCCTGCCAGCGCGTGATGTGGTATTGCGCGGCTCCCTCACCAGTCTGCTGGACTGGCTCCTCACAGCCGCAGGGCGGCGGGTTTGTCTGCGTGCTGCTGCTGGTGTTGTCAGCCCCACTGGTGTTTGAGTCACCCGCCGTGGTACTGCAGTGCCTGTTGGCGCAGAGGTGGCACTGTCCACAGGGGCAGGTGGTGTTATGACCGCTGGTGGGGCAGCTTGCCCTGATGGTCCTGGCTGTGGGGATGGATGTACGTCTCCCTCAGTGTCCTCTGTTATTTCTTTAATTTGCAGGGCATCGCTATCCGTACTTCTGCGCCACCTGTGATGTAAAGTGGACGTTGATTAGTGACATGTTACTTACACATTGGAGCTATCTACATGCATGCAGGCTACCATTCCCTGACTCGCTGCAGGATTGCCTCTCACTGAACAGGTCTGGCTGTATGGGGCTAGATGGTAATTGTGGTCAGACTACATGTCCCACAATGCAATAGGGCTTTTGTAGTGTGCTTTGGCTGCATGACTGGGGTTTGTAATGGGATGATCTGGGGTCATGGCCATTGTTAGGGGACAGGGTCGCAGTCGCATGGCACTTACCTTGTGTATCTTGGGTGGGTCGGGAGGAGTCCAGCTGGATTACCCCCACGCATGGCTGCGGGTTCAGGATGTCCTCTACTCAGTCCTCAAGTGGGGTGTTGGGTGGGACAGTGGGCTCCCCTCCTCCTGTCGCAACACGCTCCCCCAGCCTCTCTGCGATCTTCTCCTTGGCCTGCCCTGTGAGGTCGTACCAGCGTTTTTTTTAAGTCATCCACAGAGCGCTGGGTAACCCCCACGGAATTCACTTTTGCGCAGATGCGCACCCAAATCCTCCTTTTGTCGGCCTCAGGCACCCTTCTCGAGTCCTTCCCGAAGAGGCGGTTGTGGTCCTTGGACACTCCCTCTATCAGATGTTCTAACTCTTGTTCTGAAAATTTAATTTTCCTTTTTCTTCCTGTGGAAGTTTCACCTGCAGCTTCCTGTGACATGTTGTGCACTGGGGTGTCTCCTGGATTTCACCTGTAGGTACTCTGGAGGGAGCTCTGGCAATGCTGCTTCCACTTCAGGCTCACAATGCTGAATGAGGGTGGAACCTGCCTACTTCCTGGTTGTGATGTCATCACTGTGCTCAGAATGCGACTTCCCGTTTTTGCGATCTCGCAATTAGCGAGATCGCAATTTGCGATTTCGGTAATTGCGAGATCGCTATTTCAACAAGGGTATCGGCGGATTCTGCGAATTTCGGAAACTCACAATCGTTGATTGAGGCCGATTGCGAATCGCTTTTTTTAATTGCATTTTTTCATGAATGCCATTCTGAGATTTCTTAATTGCGATTCGCTTTTTCTCGCAATTTAGGAATCGCAGATTTTGACATTGATGAATCTAGGTGTTAGTTTCTCCAAAGGTGTGGGATTTCACAGGTGAGGAGCTTGGATTGATCCGAGGAGTGAACCTGTTAAGATACAGGTCAAACCCAATGCTGAATTCCCACGAATCCTGCAGTATAAATTGACTCCAGAAACTGTGGCTGGGATACGACCTGCAATCGAGTTCATGATTGCACAAGGCATTCTGAAGGAGATAAGAGAAAGTCCCTGTAATTCCCCTTTAATGGGACTACAGCTGCCTAGCGGCAAGTACAGAATAGTGCAGGATGTATGCAGGGTAAATGAAATTGTGTTCCATGTTGTCCTGTGGTACCGAATCCAGCTGTTATATTATTTCAGATACCATGTGAGCCAGAATGGTTTACAGTCATCGATTTGTGTCAGGCGTTTTTTTCCATACCACTCCACGAGGATAGCCAATATTTTTGCTTTTAGGATGTATGACTGTGTGTTAACATGGTGTAGGATCCCTCAAGGGTATCCAGAAAGTCCCTCTATCTTTAGCCACTGTTTGAAAAAGAATCTTGGAGGGCTGGTGATGCCCCAGGGCTCAGTCCAGGTCCAGTCCATCGATAACCTATTGGTCGCGTCAGAGGCTGAGGATGCTGGCAGGATTGATACAGTGGCTTTGTTGAATCATTTGGCAGAGAATGGGCACAAGGTGTCCCTAAACAGGCTTCGGTATTGTCAAACTGAAGTGCAGTATTTGCGTCACCGAATTGAAAAGGGAAAACGGAGGGTGTCACGAAATCGCATAGAGACGATTATGCAAATGGAAACTCCAAAAACACAGAAAGAAGTACGCATGTTTTTGGGAATGGTCGGCAATTGTCGACAGTAATCCCAAACTTTTCCTTGCAAGCAAAGCCACTCTTGAGGTTGACTCGAAAGGACATTAGTGTTCTGGTACCATGGGATGATGACTGTTTGAGAGCTTTCCATGAGTTGAGAGAGTATGTTTCGCTCCAGCTCTGGGGATGCCAGATTACAATAAAGTGTTTTTGCTCTTCTGCTGTGAGAATGTAGGATGTGCGTTAGCGGTCCTTGTACAGACACATGAAGGTGCCCGTAGACCAGTGGCTTATTGTTCCGCTACATTAGATCCTGTAGCTTCTGCGTTGCCGGGATGTCTCAAATCCATTGCTTCAACAGCTGTCAACATTGAGAGATGTGAAAGCATAGTGATGCGTCATCTGCTTATTGTTTATGTGCCACACTCAGTAGACCTGTTAATGACAAGAACAAAGATGCAGCATTTAACGGATAACAGACTTACAAAGTATGAGCAATTTATATTGGCTTCTGAAAATGATACTCTTAAACGCTGTACAACCTTAAATCCTGCTACATTGCTACCTCTTCCACAAAGGGAAGGAGAGGATAGTGAAGAGCATGACTGTCTGGATGTTACTGAACTATCTACCAAACCCAGACCTGACATTGTCGATGAACCTTTACCCGAATCTAATTTGATTGTGTGTTGACGGTTCATGTTTAAGAGACAATGAAGGTGTTTGAGAGCAGCTTTTGCTTTGTGTACCATATTGGGGGTGGTTGAAGCTGCCTGTTTGAACAGAGTATATTCTGCTCAGGTGGCCGAAATTATTGCTCTGATATGTGCCTGTACCATGGCAGATGGAGTTCGGGTGACTATCTATACAGACAGCCAATATGAGTTTGGAGTGGTTCACAATTTTGGGCAGGTATGGTCTCAAAGGGGGTTTTTAACGTCATCAGGATCCCCTATCCGTTATGGAGAATATGTACGTCAATTATAGGAAGCCTTACAGAGAGCTAGAGGAATAGCTGTAGTTAAGTGTGCAGCCCATGGAAAGGGAAAAGATTTTGTCACCAAGGGTAATAATTATGCTAACGAAGTAGCTCATTTTTGTGCAATACATGTTTGTGTTTTCAATGGAGAACATGTAGGAGAAAGCACAGAAGAGACCGAGCTCAGCATGATGTTAGCCGTGGTCCCTACATGGGATGAGGTGAAGCGGCTGCAGGATGAGGTCTCAGGGGAGGAAGCTGCGACATGGGTTAGAGCAGGATGTGAAAGAGAGAAGATTGCATTTGGGTGTCCACAGATGAAAGGCAGTGTTACCTAACTGTTTACTGAGACCAATGGCAAGGCAGATTCATGGAGCAGTACATCTTGGAAGAGATGCCATGGTGTGAGTGTTTAGGCAAACGTGGTTTAACCCCCGATTTCCTGTGCATGCTGAAGCAGTCTGTCACAGGTGTGTTACGTGTCAACAAATGAATGTGGGAAAAATACTGGTGGTTGCGATGAGTCATATTGCAAGATAAGGAGGTCTTTTCAATAGGATACAGTTGGACTTTATTGAAATGCCAAGATGCAATAGGCTGAGATATGTTTTGGTAGTGGTGTGCATTATTTCATGTAGGGTTGAGGCATATCCGACCAGATGGTGTAAAAGTTTCACAGGGGCAAAACTGCTCTTAAGGGAACTGATATCGCAGTTTGGATTTCCGACCTCGGTGGAAACAGATAGAGGAACACACTTCCATAATAAAGTCCTGAAATTATTCTGTACAGCTTTGAAAATTGATCAGAGACTGCATTGTAGCTACAGGCCTGAGGCATCTGGTCTTGTGGAACGGATAAACCACACAATCAAGATGAGGGTGTCAAAGGTGTGTTCGTCATTAGTACTAATGAGTCTATGTAGTACTCCTGATAGGAGGACAGGGCTCTCGCCGCACGAGATATTGATGGGAAGAGCTATGCGGCTGCCTATGGTGCCAGCTACAGCATTGATAATCATCACAGATGATTTGGTGATGGATTATTGTAATGGACTGGCTGATGTGGTTAATTCTGTGTCCCACCAGGTCACGGATGAGACTGCATCCACCTCAAAAGACCTGCTGCATGATCTCAACCCTGGTGATTGGGTGCTTGTTCAAAAGCACGTGAGGAAGAGCTGCCTTGATGCTTGCTGGTGAGGACCATATCAGGTGCTTCTGGTGACAAGTACAGCGGTGAAGTGTGGAGGATTACTAAACTGGATCAACGCTTCTCATACTCGCAGAGTCCCACAACCTGTTGAGGACACAACTCCTCTTGTTCCCAGAAATGCAATTTAGAGTGCAACAGAAATAGAAAGAACAGGTCAGATTGTGAGAACTCCTGATGAAGCAGAACAATCAACCGAGCAAGAAAGAGTAAATCAAACAGCTCCCGAAGCAATTTCAGACTCAGAAATAGACGACATTGCAGAGGTGAGCTTTGAACCAGAGCAGAATGAACAGCCTGGTGCACGAGGATCAGATCGAGAGGAAGAGAGGCAAGCAGATTCTGCAGCAGCAAAGTGGCCAACAAATGAAAGAAAGGCTGAACATAAAGCTTGCATCTGAGAAAAATCTCGTGAACCTGAAGAAAGACCGGATTGTCTAAGACAATCCAGAAGGGAGAGAGTACTGCCTCGAAAGTGCACATCTCCTGAGTGGACATATCTGGCTGCAGATGCAACGACCGGAGAACTCTGGGAGGTTGTGGACCGGCACAGTGAGTAATGGAGAGAGCACTCTGACAATTGACTTTCAGTTAATAGTCACTGGAGTTGATGCCTTCAGAATTCTAACCCAGACAGTTCCTGATCCACCAGGGCTGAGTGGGATATGCTTTTTGATCCTAAACCATGTTGCTTTCCCATACCTTTGGTCGACAGCCAACCACACAAGAGATGGGAGAAATGTGAGCAGAAATACTACAGCTTGTTCTTGCTATGCTTGGATCAAATATCATCAATGATGAAGATTGAACTGTGAAAGAAAATCTTGTGAGCCTTAGAAAGAAGATAACCTAGCCCCAAGAGGAAGAAGATTTAAAATTAGGGGTTTTCAATAGAAAGAAGAATTGACGGTTATGGCTGACTACGTATCTTCAATACGTTTAGTATCGTTGAACTGAACATTGCAAAACTCAAATGGGTAAAGGAAAATAAAAAGACATTGTAAACAACCAAATTAAGCAAAATAAAGAACAAAGACTTTGTTGAATTCAATTACGTGTCAAATCAAACCAGTGGTTCAAAATGGAGTCCAGAAAGTCAGGACTCAAGCAAAAATGCATAATTGGTACCCTAATTGTTGTGGTGCTTATTGTCATAGCTGTGGTGATTGTTACATCTTTAGTTGGATCTCACAATCCTGAAAAGAATAAAATGCTACCTACCCCATCTACCGCAGACGTAGGAGAGGGTGTATCTGCCAAAGATAGAGATATGATTTGGGAAACTAGTCGGATGCTACACGTAGATTTGTCAAAAGGGGATTTTATGCCGAATGCATATGCTCCTTTGTTGTATAAATATGTGGATATAATGGAAGCGAAAGATTGCTAAGTATGTATGCAATTGTTAGCATAAGTAGAAGAGGGCATTCAATATCATCACTTCCCTTTGACTTATGGCATCACATGTAGTGTGTTGCTGAGCATGTTTTAAAGTTAGGCCCATTTTGAGTACTAATTCTCAAATGATGATGGTACGTGAATAGGTATGATTATTATAGGGTGGTAGAGAGGATGTCTTTGTATTTTGTGCTTACTATTACTTTAGATGCATCATATGCTCAAAGAAATTTGTGACTCAGATAAGAGACCGACATCGACAGACTTTATTTAGACCAGACCCAATGCATAAGGTTATTCCATGGACACAGAAAGAATTAGATCATAAGACAAAAGGAAGTTCTGGTCCAATAGCTTTGTATTTTCAGCAAAAAGGAAAATTATGCATTAGACACCTGTCAACTTATTATGACAAAATATGTGTGGGTGAGAGTGATTGTGAACACATCTTCTTATTTAAGGAGGCAATAAGAAAGGCGTTATTGGATAAATTACCCGTAGTACCAAATGTGTATTTTGTGAGTGGAAAAAGTGCTTATGTGAAACTGCCCAAGAATTGGTATGGTACATGTTATTTAGCCGTGGTAATTCCCAAAATCTTCCATGTAGATGATCTATGGCCCTTAGAAGTAAAAAGCGGTCATAGAGGAAAACGTGGTGCAAGTGTTGGAGAAATTGCTGGAGATGTATTTGGAGCTATGACACCGAGGGGTCAATTCCGATCCGGTAAAAACCGCTCCGAATAGTCGTTCGGAGTCTTATTCCCATACGAATCGTACCCTGCAACGTCCGCCGTATGTACGACGAAGTACGATTCGTACCAGGAGCCGAACTCTGTACGAATCGTACAGAGACCGTACGACGCGAATCCCAGTACGAGTCTCCGTCGGAACCCGAAGTAGGTGAGATCTGTACGGCTCGCGGCTGGTGTTTATGACCCAGCAAGTACGATATGTGTCGGGTACGCACCGTACGACCCTTTTTTTACGGGAGCTGTAAACAGGCGTAAAAGCAGAGTTTGCGCCGAAACAGGTACGGAACGGCCCCTCCCGGGTACGGTGCGTACCCCCCATGATCGCAGGGGTATGCCTCGTACACCTGCGATCATGTGGGTATGCACCGTACCCCGCGATCATGGGGTGTACGCACCGTACCCCATGTTCACTGGGTGTACGGTGCGTACACCCCATGATCGCGGGGTACGTGCTTACCCCCCATGATCGCAGGTGTACGGGGCGTACCCCTGCGATCAAGGGGGGTACAGACCATACGGTGTGTATGTGATTGTGCGCTTTTCCGTACGAATCGCCCTTACCTGACGTGGACCGTACGGATCACGTCCTGGTACTTTTTTTTTTTACTTTTTATTCATGACTGTATCAGAGATTGCATGGTACATTTGTTCATTTTACATTGTATCACTCTTTTCCTTTTTCTCTAACATAACTTTGGCATATTAATCATCATATCCAGTTTTCCATTGCATCTTACAGTTTCTCAGATAAAGTTCCAGTGCAACATTTATCATTAGCATTCAAATTGCATTGTCGCCTATATATAAACTGTTCCCCAACCCCCTCCCTCCCCCACCCCGTCTCCCGGCTATTTCTTCGTTCACATTTTGTAATCTGGATATATGAGCTTTTATTCTTTCCAGAGAGTATTTCATTCGGTAGGCCTGGTTAACCCATGCGCCTCGTCTAAGTATCCGAATGTGCAGGCACTCCATACACCTGGCATACGATCCGGTGGCACGTCACTGCGTTATGTCTAGGTCTACTTCTTCCAACTCTATCAGCATTCGTTCCCATTCCTGCGCAATAGGATGTTTACGTAGGCCCTTCCCTTCTTCCCTACGCAGCTCTGCGGATTCCGCTTTGCCCCATTTCAGCAGGTCCAATCGCCATAATTCTACGTTCGGGGATCTGGGCGATTTCCATCTCATAGTGAGAGCTCTAAGTGCCAGCAAGAGGGCTAAATCTAAAAATGTCACTTGTGCCTTACAGGACTTAGTCCTTTTCCTGTGTCCTAGCAAGCAGGGCAGTGCCCCCTCAGGAATCTGCAGGGCTGTTATGGTGTGTAGTATGTTTCTAATCGACCCCCAGTAGTTCCGTATTCTCGGGCAAGTCCACAACATGTGGAGGATGTGTGCGTCATCCTCCTGACACCTAGGGCAGTTGTGGGGGGTGGCAGGGAACATCTTGTGGAGCCTGTGGGGGGTGAGATATGCCCTATGTAGTACCATGGCTTGTATAAATTTGAATTTAGCATTCCTGGACACCCTCCTATGGTGCCCCAGGATGATCTTCCATTCCCTGTCCGTTAGGGCCTCCCCTGTGTCCGTAACCCAAGTCTCCCTGAGTGCTGTGAGGGGCAGAGCTGCATGTTCCCTGATGCCCACATACAGCTACTTTACTAGGTGTCCACCCGTCCCCATATAATGGAGGAGATGAACCAATTCGTGCTGGTCTGGCTTTGTGCGTTGTGGAGCCCAGGTGCGTTGTACATAGTGGGACACAGAGGCGTGTAGGAGATACAGTCGTTGTGGGGCATCTGTGTATTGCGCAAATGAGGCATGATCTAGTAGGGTGTCATCCCCGAACAGTTCTCCCACTCTGTCCACCCTGGCCGACGACCAGGGATGTAATCTGCGTTGTGTCAGGTTTCCCTGTGGAGTTGGGAGTCCTAAAAGGGGGATGTTGTCTGTGTAGGGAATGGTCCCAGCCGTGTATGACAGCGCTTTACGCCAACATTTCAAAGCTACGTGTAGTAGGGGGTGGCAGTCTCTGGGGATCTTAGCAGCGGGCAGTAGAAGGGAGTGAAGGTCTCCGCGTGCCAGTTTGTCTGTTGTGAAAGCAATCTCGTGTAAGTTCCTACCCGCTACCCAGCGTGTTAGCCACTGGAGTTGGCTTGGGTAGTAATAGCTTCGTAGGTCCGGTACCCCCAGGCCTCCCTGTCTGGTATTCAGTTGTAGTTTCTTGATACTTATTCGCCGTCTTCCTGACCCCCATATGAGACTGATTATTAGCGTGTTTAGTGCAGTAAAAATTTGTTGTCGGAGCAGTACTGGTAAGTTTACGAAGTAATACAGTATCCGGGGGAGTAGGACCATCTTTGAGATCGCCACCCGGCCCATTACAGAGAGGGGCAGGGAGGTCCAAAAGCTCACGCTACTCCGAAGGCCATTGACTGCCCTCCGTACGTTACCCTCAATCTGGTCCTCCGAGCTCCGATACACGTTGATGCCAAGGTATTTGAACGTGGTTGGTGCTACCTCGATCTCATAGGTCCCAAACTTTATATGGGTAGGCCACTGTCCGTCTCGAAAAAAGAAGCCCAGGGATTTTCTTGGGTTTATGGCCAGGCCAGATATTTTCTCAAATCGTTCGAAAATGGCCGCTAGTTGCGAATGATCATCCTGCAGATTACGCAGGAACACCAGTATATCATCGGCGTATATGGAGAGCAAGTTCTGGATGTCCCCAACTGGTATGCCCTTCTCCGCTGCCCAATTTCGGAGTGCGATCGCCAGAGGTTCTAATGTGAGTACGAACAACAGTGGCGACAGCGGGCATCCCTGTCGGGTGCCCCTATGGATGTCATAACTGTCCGAGGTATACCTGCCTGTGCGCGCTCTGGCCGTTGGATTCGTGTAGAGTAAACAAATCCATTGTATCAGGGCATCCGGGAAGCCAAATCGGCTCAGAACTTTAAACATAAAGTCCCATGCCTGGGAGACAAACGCCTGTCAGAGATCTAGGGCTATGCAGCCAGCATACGGCAGGTCTTGTGGGGTGGTCGACATGAGGGCGTGGAGACGCCACGTATTCTGAGAAGTGTTTCTCTCTGGGAGGAAGCCACATTGATCAGTGTGGATCAGGCCAGGGAGATGGGCTTGTATTCGTAAGGCAATAGCTTTGCTAAGGATTTTATATTCCGAGGAGAGCATGGAAAGGGGTCTGTAGTTGCTTACGTCAAGGGTATCTCTACCGGGTTTCGGAATGGATATTACCAAGGCCTGCATAGCCGTGACTGGTAGATGGCCGACTTCATAAGCAGTTTTGTAAAATTTTTCCAAGACAGGTGCCAGTGTTTCGGAATAGGTTTGGTAAAATTCCCCTGGCAATCCATCCATACCCGGAGTCTTACCCCGGTTAAGCGTGTGGATAGCTACTTTTATTTCCTGTTGCGTCATGGGTTTGGCTAGGGCCGTCTGAATCTCTTGGGTCAGGGTTGGAATTGTCAAGTCTCCAAGGAAATCTATCACGTCCTCCCTAGTATCTGCAGGAGGAGGAGCATAGAGTCCCTCTAGATGGGTCTTGAACACAGTGTTAATTTCTAATTGTGTGTCGACTTGTCTGCCCGTTTCATCCCGGATGCTCGTAATTACTGGGATCTCAGGGGTATCTCGGACCAGGCGAGCTAGCAGTGCTCCGGATCTATACGCCTCTGCCTGCTGTCGCTTCAGATAGTCTCCATAATCAATAACCCGTAAGGTTTCTAGGATTTCTGCATGCTCGATGTTACACAATTGCAGTTCGCCTTTGCGCTCTGGGTCAAGTCCCACCGCATTCTCTAGCTCTTTTAGGCGATTCTCCACTTCACATAGTTTCCCATGAATTTCTTGTCTGGCTCCCACCAGTTTACCTATCGCAGCTCCCTGTATCACAGCCTTCATGGCATCCCACACCACCAGATTCGAGGACGTAGAGTCCCAATTTTCCCTGAAATAATTGATTAATGTGTCTGCCAGGTGTGTGCGGAACGGCCCATCTTCAAGTAGGGAGGGGTTGAGTCTCCAGGTGGGGACTGGTGAGGGTACCCTACCCCAGTGTAGATCTAGCGTTTGTGGCCTATGATACGAGAAGGTTTTGGCAAGATACTCTGAGGACGTGCACTTTGTCAGTAAGGAAGTGGTGCAGATGAATCGATCTAGTCGGGAATGTAGGTTATGCAATGGGGAGTAGTATGAGTATTCCTTGTGTGTTGGGTGTAGCGAGCGCCACACATCGGACAGTCCCCATCCCTGAAGCCATGTCCTAAATGAGTCAGACAGTTTGCACACCCCTGTCGCCTGGAGGGGAAGGTGTGATCTGTCCTGGTCCACATCTAGTTTCATGTTCCAATCACCCCCCAGGACCCAGGGAATGTCTATCCAGTCTGCCAAAGCCCGGCCGACGGTTGTCAGGAAGCCATCCTGATCAAAGTTCGGGGTGTATATGCTACCCAGGACCACCAGTATACCGTCTAGTGTGCCCTTTACCAGTATGTATCGCCCTTGGTCATCAACCCTCCTCTCCAGTTCCACAAAAGGAGTACCATGTCTCACCCAGATCATGGCCCCCCTGGAGAAAGCAGAGTACGTAGTGGATAAAACGGTCCCCCTCCATTTTTTCCGTAGCGTGTGTGCCTCGGACTGTGTCATATGGGACTCCTGTAGGAATACTATGTGTGCTCTTTGGCGAATTAAAAAGGCATGCACTCTATGTCTCTTCTGTACCGCCCCTAATCCTCGCACATTCCAGGTAACCAGCCTATATTTCCCTTTCTCTTCAGCCATATCCAGATTCAGGTGGTACAGTGAGCAGTATTTTACATTGCAGTGTGTACATCTTCAGTGTGAGCCAGGAGACAGTTCCCTCCCCTTCCCAACCACAAACTCTGAAGGCACAGCTCCAGAACCCTGCTGTGCCGAACAAGGAACTGTAAAACATAACCAAACAATCTGTGTTGCATACGCTTCTGGGGGTTGGCTAAGCGTGGCCCGTGTCCAAAGAGCCATACTTGTCTGCGCCGCCGGCTCAACAGCACCACCGGGGGAGGTAGCATACAATCGTCTATTGCTGGTAGCCGCGTTGTGGGAGGAGGGGCATATGTCCTACTTATACAATGCTACATCCCTGTGTGGCACAGGAGTGGCACAGGAGTGTGGGGTGCCTGAGGTCCTTATGTCAGAGACAATACATAGAAAGCTCATCTCGGGTATCTCAAGTGTCGACATATCACTATACAGAGACAGTCATGTACCCCGGCTGTGGATCCCCCTCTCCCACCATGGTTCGGCTGTGCAATCAGGTTACATTAAAAGAAAAAGGATACCAAGGTGACCTGGAGTTCCAGGTCCCATCCGCATGAGAAGTCACTCTTAGGCATCGTCCAAAATGTCATCCGCCGCTCTAGGTGTGACAGTCGGGAATAACACCACACTGTTCTCCGAGTCCGAATGTGCAGTGCTGCCTTCAGTGTCCGTATTTATTGTTTCACGTTCCTCCCTGAAGGAGCCCAGCAGTGCTATAGCATCGTCCTGTCCTTGTTTCTGTTGGTGGGCAGTAGGTTTGCGCCGTTTTGGTTCTGCGCTGCGTGCATCTGATCTGTCCTCCGCACAAACCGATCCGTCCCTGGATCCGCTGGACGTCGAACCTTGGGTTGGGGCCTGGTTCTCCTCGATATCCATGACTTCTAGCCATTCTTCCACGTCCGTGGGGTTTTCAAAAAAGTGAGTTTTATTATCATGGATCACCTTGAGGCGTGCAGGAAATAACAGGGCATAGCAGAGTTTGGCTCTTTGGAGTCTCTTTTTCACCTCATAGTAGGAGGACCTCTGTTTTTGCACCAGGTTGGTATAGTCCGGGTATAGTGAGATACGTTTGTTCTCGTACTCTATGATGGATTTCAACCGGGCCTGTCTAAGCAGGGTGTCCCTATCTCGGTAGTTAAGAATCTTCACAATCAGTGGCCGCGGTGGCCGTCCCGGTCTCGGTTGGCCAGTGGGGATCCTGTGTGCCCGCTCCACACAGAAGTACGGTGAAAGTCCCTCTGCAGCTACGTTATCTCGGAACCACTGCTCCATGAATTCCGTCGCGTGGGCCCCCTCACTGCATTCCAGAAGATCAATGATGCGTATGTTGTTGCGTCGATTACGGCCTTCCGCATCCTCCACACGGTCCAGAAGAGTTTTCACCTGGTGTTGGATTTGTTGGATAGTTTCGGCGTGTTCCGCCACCGTCGGGGTAAGGTCCTTCAGCGTCATCCCTTGGTCTTTGACTTTGTCCGCCAGTTTGTCATGGTCGGCTTTGAGCAGTGAGAGATTAGTGGTAAAGGTGCCCATTTGTGTCTCCATCGCGGCCCTAGAGTCTCTGATTTCCTTGAGTATTAGATCCTGTTCTTCTGAGAGGGTAGAGTTCAGCGTCAGAGGTATGGAACCTCCCTGGCCCGCATCCGGAGTAGGCCCCACAGGTGCCCCTTCTTTGCCATCCGCAGTCTTTGCACCTTTCCGCACCATGGTTGTCGTCCAGAGGCCCACCTGATGGCTAGGGCTATGTCGCAGGGCAGGTATCTGACACCTCTCAAGTCTTTCCCCACTCGGTCTCCCGGCTCAGTCCTGCGGCCTGTCTACGCTTTGACAGGTAGTCGGTCTATCGACAGGGTTCTAGGTAGGTCACTGTGGCTTGGGAGGTCGCAGGTCACTCTCACCGTCTTCGACTTCAAGAGGCGCCAGGGACTAGTTTGCGGGGTGGGCACCATTTCTCGGCGTCTCCTTAGTCTCAGAATGGGCGATCTTGTACCCCTCGCCTAGTGCTGCAATGGCGGCTCCGCGTCCTTATACGGCCATGGGGCCGTTCCCGTGTCCCCGCTGGGTATGGGGTTGATCTTCCCGGCCCTCACTCCTCCGGCGTAGTGCAGTTCGAGGCCGGTGGTCTCTCTCCCTCCACTACCCCCGCCTCACGCAGGGTAGTTCCAGTGGCTCTCCCCGCAGCTCCGGCCCCGACCCAGGCCGTCGGCTCCGGCAATATCCCGCCTTCGCGAACCTCCAGTGTGAGCAATGGCAGCGGGGAGGGGGGAGAGGAGGGAAGGGAGGGAGAGCAGTCAGGGCCAGTGCAGGGCCCCCCGCGGTATCTCCGTGGGTCCCCCGGCTCAGTGGTAGCCTTACTGGGCTCCAGTCATGGACATCAGTGCAGTGTGGCTCTGGGGTTCCATGCGTCGGCCCTCTCCCCTGAGCGTTCGCTTCCAGACCCCGTAAACATTGCACCAGGGGTATCGGGGGGAGGGGTTGGTCTGAGCTCTCACCCTCTGGGCTCCGTCAGTATGCAGGTGGCGCACCAGCCGATTACTTCAGGACAGTCCCCCGTCACGGCGGCAGGCATCGTGCCGTCTCCCGGGCACAGTCCGTACTCGATGCCCCGGCTCCCAGCGCGGGGCCAGGCGGCAGATGCTCCGTCGTGGATCGCCAGGCAGTCGCGGCTCACGGAGCCTCCAAACCTCCGTCGAGTCGAGCGGGGGACTCCAGTGACAGAATCCCACCTTTAGTGTCGCAGGACGGCCCTCCGTTACGGCATTCAGGATTATTTTTCCCCCGGCAGCCCCGGAGCTCTAGCAGCCTCCGTCTGCCATGATGGCTTGCTAGCCACGCCCCCGTCCAGATCATACTTGTCGGGTCGTACGGCATGTGTACGAGTCGTACGGAGATGGCTCTGGATACGATTTGTAAAGATGTTTATTTTACCAGATCGGAATCGACCCCCGAGTGTGGGAGTGATCTTGAATGATGTGAAAATAAAAAGCTGGCAGCAATAGTGGATACACTTTCTGTGAATACAGCCCAAATTCTGTTACTTGTTGATGGGGAGATGGTCTCGATCAGGGCTATGGTTCTTTAAAATCATCTTGCTTTAGACGTCCTATTAGCAAAAGCTGGAGGAGTCTGTAAATTATTAAGTTCAACAATGCTGCATGTATATTACTGACAACAGTTGGGATGTACGAAAATATATTAGTAACATGATTAACTGCAGACGGGATTTGGGAACAAATTGGCAAATGGTTTGGAAAAATTGGAAGCTGTTTTGGTAGTCAAGGACAAGGGACAATGGAATACATCTTGAAACCCATCATAATAGCTGTCATTTGTATAATCATACTATTGGGAGCCATTAAAGCTTACAAATGGCAAAAGGCACGCCATAATGAAAACTCCTTGAAGAAATAAGAGCAGCAGTTAGAACGACTGAAGGACAGTCATTACCTGCACCTTAAGGGGTTAGAGAGATTTAGACAGGGACTGCAAGCTACAACTTCTGCTTAGGTCGATCTCTTCAACAAGGAGAAAACTGTAGGAGAGTAAAGATGTTGGTGTTATGACACTAGTCATAAGAGGGGGGAACTGATAGAGTGCTTACCGCACTCTAAAGTGTATTGGTGCATTATACTCATGAATCAAATGCACCCTCATGTATTCTTATAGTTTGCAGTGTATTGTGTTTGTCAAATACATTTATTCAACATTCTAAGCATAGAAATGTAATGTGCACCTTTAAGTAGGACTTACATGTATTAGAGACATTATCATTCCTGTATGCATAATGTGCAGGATGACATTATATTCATATCAATGCAACTTTGTGTTGTTTAAATTTCCTGCATTGTAGGCCCGGAGCTGCAAGTTGTTGAAAGTTTAAAAATCCTTAGTTGCTAAAGAAATAATTAAATGCATCTCTTTTGTGTGCTAGGACAGTATGTGCTCATCCTACTGCTGGTGCTGGAATTTGACCTTGTTATTCTTAGTTTAAGGAGATAACCGGAATGTCTTTGAAGAGTCTGGGAAGCGGGAAGAGAGGATACCTTCTGTTCCTGGCCTATCTGAACCTTAAGGCCACTGGAAGACAAGAAGAACTTAATTAAAGGAAGCATTGGAAAGCTACTGGGGAATATTGCAAGTGAAACAATTTGTCATGTGATAAATTTAGGGGGGGGGCTGAATTTTGTCTTTTTGTATGATTCGCAGGGACAGAAAAAGGAGACTTCTATATTTTTCAGAGGAAAAGGAGCATCTTAAGAATGAGCTCCATAGCCTTATGCTATTTTTGACCCATTTGACGTGAGTACTTCTTAGGAAGACATTATAAATTGGTCAAGTAAACAGTCAATTACACTGCTACTAAATCCTCCATCCAAATATTTATTTATATATATCCACTCATTCTTCAATGTAAATTGCTATATATATAATGCATATTTAAATAACGAAGCAAACCACATTCACTGGATGATGTCATCAGTGATGTCATCAGTGATGTCATTTGAGATGTCATCAGTGATGTCACTGACCATGTCATGAATGATCTAATATGTGACATCATCAGCAGTGGACTGCGGGTGCGCGAAATATAGTTAGTACAACTAACTATATAGGAGCAATTTCATTGGTTTTGTATGAGTAAAATGTCCAGCTAACTATAACACCACTAAAACGTATAGTTTTTTGAGTGAATTTCAAAGGTTTTTTAAAAACTAATTCCTAACTATATAACTCCTGAAACCTATGTTTTTTCAGTGAATATATATATATAGACTAGTTTACCAAAGTAGTAAATCTGCACCCAAAGAGTGCTCCTTAAATATATATATTTTTTAAATTAAAGTATTGCTCAGGCATATATATATATATATATATATATATATATATATATATATATATATATATATATATATATATATATTCAAAAGTTCTCTTCCAGTTTTCAGAGGTAGGGAGACGCACATATATGTATATATATATTACCTACTGGCGGTCGCCAGTAGGTAGTTATAGTTAGGATTGTTTTCCATAGGGAAATCGCAACATTCTATTGGGAATAACTTTGGCGCTGGTTGAGGAATCTTCCTGAAATTTTCCTTAACTTTGCCTCGCAGCGCTCCGCTCCTTCCCTGAAAGTTTGGGGGGAATCGTCAAGCGGGGGCCGAGATAAAAGGGGGGTCCCAAAACGTGTTTTCTCCATGTTAATTTCCATAGGGCGGTTGGACTCACTTTTAGCCCGAACGGCTGAATGGATTTTTACCAAACTTGGCAAAATTGTAGTGACTGGTAGCCTGATGTGCCTTTGCTATGTCTCAAGATATGTGCTCCAGTGGATTTTGAGTAATTTAGGTCAAAAAAATATATATATCTATAGCAGCGCCCCGGTACGCGCACCGGGGAGCGCTCTGGGCGCGCCACGCGACTTGCGCACGGAAAGCTGATTGGCTCTCGGGTGTCTGTAAACATTCCAAACAGTCCGGAGCGGCCGCCATCTTGTGTCTCGGTAGGATCGAGACACAAGAGGTGGCAAAAACAAAGGGGGAAATAACCAAAAGGGGGCAGGGTAGACCCCCCTGACCCACTAGGTTTGATGTGGGGGCCAAAAAAGGGTCCCGCGGGTAAAGAAAAAAAGCGGGGACCGTACCAGGGAGCGTACTTTGGTGAAAAATAGTGAAAATAATAGTGTAAAATAATCATTTTGAGTGATTACAGGTAGGGTAGCTCTGAAAAGAGCTTTTGGGTTCTGTGGCTGTTTTAGGTACCTACAAGTGCGTCCCACACACACCCACGCGCACACAACCCCACACCCCCACACCCACACACTCCCCAGACACACCTCACATACGCACACCTCCACCCACACCCAAACACCCCACACCCCCACACCGACACCTTACACATCCACACCCACACCCACACATCCCACACACCCACATTCACACACACACCTCACCCCCCAACACACACACACGCACACACAGATACGTCACAGACACACCCCACACATCCCACACACACACGTCCCCCCCCCCACACACACACACACACCTCACAGACACACCCACACATCCCACAAATACACACACATCCTACACACATACCCCCTACACCCACACACCCCCACACACACCTCACACACCCACACCCCCACCTACACCCAAACACCCCACACACCCACACCCACACACACACACCTTATACACCCACATCCCCACCCACACCCACATACCCCACACACCTATACACCTCACCCCCCCAGACACACACACACACACACCTCACAGACACACCCCACACATCCCCCACACGCACCTCCCCCCCACATATGGGGAAAACTCAGTGAAACAGTAAAATAATAATTTAAAGTGCTTAGAGGTAGGGTAGCTCTGAATAGAGTTTTTGTGTTGTGTGGGTGATTTAAGTACCAACATGTAGGTACCAATGCAGAGTCTTAAATTCAATGTACACCGTTTTTTCTGTAGATATCTTGCATGTTGTTACAGAAGTTATTGTGGAATATGGAATCCATACCATAGTCTGTCAGGAAAGCAGAAACAGATCCTTTAAGTACTCCCTGAAAAGACCTAGGGGATCATGGGTAGTCTACCCTGCTCCCTTATGATGTTTTAAAATTGCACAGAATACTGTAAGTTTCACTTTATACTATAATATAAACATAATCATTTTGGTACTATTTCATGAATTACATATAAAAAAGAATAATGTCTAGAGCAATTTTTAATTAATAAATAAAAATGTATTGCTCTGATTTTTCAAAATGTAATAACACTTCCAACATTATATCGTCAGAAATGTCCTCATTTTCAGTCCATGATTCGATTTCTTCCACACAATTAACTAATTCTTCGTCTAGAGACTGATCCATAAAGTCCAAGTCTTCCTCAGGATTGTTTTGAAGAACTATTTCGAAAGAAATATTTGCTTCTCCTTCCATTTTCTTGCTGTAAATTGTATTAAAAATAAATATACCAGTAGAGTTAGGGCAGTGTTGGGTTTAAGTTCAGACTGGTAGTTCTGATTTTTTAACAGTGAAGTTAACTTTGGGCAGTGCATGGTATCAGACAGGAAGTAGAAATATAAAAAAGTGCCTGTGAAGAAGCGTAAGTAAATTCATAATTATAGCAGAGAAGCCTAAGTTAATCAATAAATATAACAGAGGAGCCTATCTCTATCTATAACTATCGCAGAGTGACAGTAAATAACTATCAGAAAACGTTTTTATAAATTAACTTAAAGTGCCCCTTACAAATTAACAACTTACTTTACAGAGAGGTGAAGAAGAAAAAATGCGAAAATCCTTTCAAGATGTACCTCAGGTAGTTGTAGTCAAAATGGCCGTGTTTCCCTCTCATTTGTCATTTATATTCATGTACATAACCAATCAAATGTCAGGAAAAAAAGTAGAAAATTAAAGTAACATTTTAATTGGTTGTAAATTCTAACACTTCAGATGTGTTTTTGTCATGTAATTTACCTCAGGATATTTAGACAATGCTACAGCTCAAATGGCTCAATGGAATTCCACCAAATTTGGGAAAATGGTAGTGATTGGTATGTAGTAGGGCCTATTCTATATTTGGTGAAAGTGTCTCCAGTGGTTTTTATGTAAATTAACTTTTACATTTTTTGGGGAGCGCTTCCCGGTGCGCGCCCCGGTACCCGTACCGGCAGCGCTACGGGAGTCCTCCATCTTGTGTTTCGAAAGTATTGAGACACAAGATGGAGGACAAACAACGTTGGGAATGGGTAAAAGGGGGCACAGTAGACACTCCCTGACCCCCTAGGTTTTCTGAGGGGGGCTTAGGAGGCCCATATAGGCCCAAAAAAACCCATTTTTTTTTAATTTTCGCGGGGGGAGCGCCCGGTACGCGCACCGGGAAGCGTACCGGGGAGCGTACTTTGGTGAAAAACAGTGAAAAAAGTTAGAGAAAAATAATCATTTTGAGTGATCAGAGGTAGGGTAGCTCTGAAAAGAGCTTTTGGGTTCTGTGGCTGATTTAGGTACCTACAAGTAGGTTCCAATGCACAGTCTTATATTCAGGAGGAATATTCTATTCCCCTCATCTGAGAAGTGTACACCATCTCCTCTGTAGATATCTTGCATGTTGTAACGCAAGTTGTTGTCGTATATTGAACCCATTCCATAGTCTCTCATGTAAGCAGAAACAAATTTATTCACATGTTTCCGTGCTTTCTCAAATTGTGGACAAAATTGGTTGGACCACTTCCATTTCTGTCTTTGGCATATATTGGAAAATACCAAGGCAGTTTGAGGAAAAAGTGCCATCAATTGTTCAAAGGTGTGCTTTAAAAGCATTTCCAGACCTACCCCAGTCAAAGTGCCTAAGTCATTTCCACCACAGTGCAGAATTATGAGGTGAGGGTGTGGCAGATGCAAAAAGGTTTTCACCAATGGTACCAATTGATGATATCTCAATCCTCTCTGGCCAATCCATTTAATGTTCACATTTGGTAAATCAAGGTTGTGAAAATTTCTGGTAGCGGCATGCCTTTGAGCCCAGTGGATGTAGCTATGTCCAATAATCCAGACAGAATACATGGTAAGAGGAGGTTCTGGTGCATTCAGATGAAGTGTGGGAATGAAATGGCAGTTGGAACAGTAGGAGTTTGCAACAAAAAAAACTGTGGAGTTTCAGTGCTCTTGAATCACAAGCAATGATTGGTGGATTCAGAAAGTTGAAAACTGAAAGTTAGGGTGCATGGTTCTGTTCTGTGAAAGAAGTAATCTGAATGGTTAAGAAAAAGTCATTTAAAGAAACATTGCACCTCATAAGCTGGGGTATTGAGATGTCAAACATCCTTGCTGAGTTCATTTGCAACATTGTAGAATAAACTTTTAACCCTGAGAGCTCAGTGAGGAGGGAGTTGCTATGGTAACAGGTAGAAAGGGCTGAGGGGAGGGAAGTGTGTTGGTTTGAAAATAGAGAGGGAGGAGTTTTGATTGGTTACCATGAGCAATATGTGTGTAGAATTAGAGGTTTTCTGTGCCATTAATGGTTGCAGCGCCTGGAGAACATACCTTTTGCTCTGCTAACGAAATATTGGTGTGTGTATCTGACACTGTTCTCAATCTCCAAAGCATTTGTAAAGGTGAGTTATGATTCATTCAATATAGAAAGAGAGTTCAGATTAAGAAGCACATTGAGTTTCTTTGCTGTTGGTTTCTGTGATGCTTTTTGAAAATGCATGGTTTCAATATTTGCAAGATAGAGGATTTGTATTTTGTGAAATAGTCATGTTTCAGTAGTGAAGTTGAATGGTTGTACATAGGATCTGTGCTCTGTTCCTAAAATGTTAATTGAAAAGCGATTTTAGGGCAAATCAATAGGTTTCAGTAGTGAAAATGAATGCTTGTACATAGGACCTGTGTTCTGTTCCTAAAATGGTAATTGAAAAACGATTTTAGTGCAAATCAATGGGTTTCAGTAGTGAAAATGAATGCTTGTACATAGGACATGTGCTCTGTTCCTAAAATGTTAATTGAAAAACGATTTTAGTGCAAATCAATGGCTTTTACATTTTTAAGAAGGAATAAATAGTGTGTGCATAATTACATAAAAATATTTGAATCTTTTACAAACATGTCACCTGTGTTACCTCAGATTGGGAAGTAGACTGAGTTCTTTGCTGTTGGTTTGTTTCATTTTTTGGGTAATGCTTGGTATGGATGTTTGCAAGAGATAGGAAATGTATTTTGTAAAATAGAGACTTTTCAGTACTGAAATGGAATGCTTGTACATAGGACCTGCACTGTGTTTCTAAAATGTCATTGAAAAATCGATTTTGGGGCAAAGCAATTGGTTTTAGATTTTTGAGAAGGAATAAGTAGTGTGTGCATGATTACATAAAAAAATGTGAACCTTTCACAATCATTTCAGCTGTGTTACCTCAGATTAGGAAGCACACTGAGGGCCTTATTTATGAAAACAGCGATGCGTCATTTTTCACTGCGCACTCCTTGTGACACCAATGATGCGTTATATTTAATGTATGACGCATCATGTTGCAAGGACTTACAGATAAGTCAGTATTTCTGATGTATCTGTAAGCACAAAAGTGACGAATTGCTGGAGTGTGTCACAAAAGTGATGCAACTCCAGCAATGCATCCTTTCACATGGGGAAAGCCCCATGTGAAAGCGTTTGCCTCAGTCTTACGCCTGCTGTGAGGCAGGCGCAAGATTTTGACGAAATAGTTTCCTAAAAGTGACGCAGTGAAATCTCATAGATTTCACTGTGTCACTATTACGAGGCTTTTTGCGGGGGAGTGTTCCCTGTGTGTACATTACACCTGGCTCTTCCCATAAATCTGTAAACTCTTCTGTTCTCCCCTCTGGAATTTAGGTCAAGACAGCGCTGGGACGCCCTAGGGTAGCTACGCGCTTTACAAAACCCAACTCAACTCAACAGAGGTATAATGTGACGCAGAGGTTTAAAAAGTGACGCATCTACCTACATGCGTCTCTTTTTAAATATGGCGTAACAAGGCACATGTTTTATGCCGCTGATGCGTCACGAAAAGTGACGCATCAGCAGTGCAAAACTGATGCAGGGCCTCATAAATGAGGCTCATCTTTTTTTGCACACTACTCCAGTTTAGTATTGTCCACTGCACTCTTGGACACAGGTGTCAATTTGACTCTTTCACAATGATGTTACCTGTGTTAACTCAGTGTAGGAAGGACGTTGAGTTTGTTTGCATAGAGGAATTGTATTTTGTAAAATAGTGAGGTTTCAATAGTGACATGGAATGGTTGTACATAGGACCTGTGCTGTGTTTCTTAAATGTGATGTCAAAAACGATTTTGGGGGAAATTAATGGCTTTTAGATTTTTGAGAAGGAATAAATAGTGTGTGCATGATTAAATAAATATATTTGAACCTTTCACAATAATGTCACCTGTGTTACCTCAGATTAGGAAGTAGATTGTGCAGTTGAGGTGAGGCATGTCCAGAGGTACGGAGGAGGTGAGGCCTATGTTCAAGACTGTAGTGGGAGAGAGGCCTTTTCTGGGAAGCATAGGTGGTGAGGCCTGTGTCTAAGAGTGCAGTGGACTAGACTTCATGAAGCCTATCCCCTACTGCACTCTTAGACACAGGTCTCACCTTCTTTGTACCTGTGGACAGACCTCTCTTCCACTACACTCTTCAATACAGGTCTCACCTCTTCTGCACCCCTGGAGAATCCTCACCTAATCTGTAACCCTGAATAGACCGTTTGCTTTTTGTCATTGCTTTGTTGTTTGGTGATAGTGGTCTATAATGTGCTAATTTTTTTCTTTAACACAGATTGAAATCAAGATTTTAAGAGTAAGGAAAGATGCCCTCAAGGGAAAGGAGAAGAAAAGATGATAAGCGCCAAAAAACAAAAACAGCAATGGAATTACAGCACTCTTCCACAACAAATACTTCAAAAAACAGGAAAAAAGCTCCTGGTAAGACAACTAAGTCTTTCTTACGGAACATATGTAGATCAAAAAAAAATGTTGGACAGCATGTAGAAAAAGAGAATGAGAAAGTAAATTTGAAAAGGAAGGAGATACCCTAAAAAAATATTACTACTGGAGCAGGAGAGAATAATATGTATAGGAATAGAAGGCAGAATCAGTTTAGAGACATTCGTAAATGAATGTTTCGCAATAGGGTGGTTTTAAATTTGTTAAAAAACATTAGGAAAGGTAAACAGAGAGCTGCTTTTTATAAGAAAAAGAAAAGTGTCGAGAAGATTGTTGATCAGGCTTTTGAAGTTAAGAAAAAATTATTTATTTTAATAATCAATAGAATTAGGACACTTAACAAGACAATTGATGTTTTCAAATCAAAAGGTAGATGGAAAAGAGTAATTAATCGGACTAATTTTTGTAAAGTTTTTTCAGGAGAATGGATGCACAGTTCAAGTTGTGAGCCATTTTTTAATGAGGAAAGTTACTTCCAGGAGAATGATTTAGTGCATGCAGTTGACACCAGTGGTCGAGCATATGAGGTGAAAGAAAGTTGTCCGATTGAAAAAGAGAAACTTGTGCCTAGAGAACCAGAAGAGGTGTTAACTGATGAAGTTTTAGGGAGACGTACTAAGGGTCCTGTGTACACTTGGAAGTGTAGTAGTATTTGTAGTGTGCGACAGGAATCAATTGATTTGTTTTGTAATTTCTTACGTACATATAGTAAGAAAAGTCTAAAGCAGAAAATGAAGTTGTTGCAAGACTTAGATCCTTGCAGAGTGAGAGAAAACACAGGTTTGCAAGGGCATTCACTGGCGTGTCTTTCTAGATAAGTCTGTCAGAGTGTTTTACATCATTTTAGGATGTTAGCAGTGCATCATACCAAAATGAGGAAATTAGTGAGAATGTTGTATTATGCAAAAAGTCCAGCACTTAAGCTTAAACAATTAAACAGTGCTCTTTTGCATGGAACTGAATTAGATGTGAAGAAGATTTGTGAAGAAATTGAGATTTCTTATCTTGGTGAAAAAGAGGACAGTGTAGAAATTGACACAGAAATTCAAGGTAATGTGGAAGACAATGTACAGATTTCAAGTACAGAAAAGTTTGACCAGGAAATTACCAGGTTTAAGGTGAAATCAAGTGAAAGGCCGAATTTTACTTGTGTGTGTTGTCGACGAACTCATTATAAGCATCAAACTAGATTAGTTGATTTATACGTAAAAAGTGAAAAGATAAATAATTATGAGTGGAAGGATTTTGCAACTTATTTGTGGGAGGAGAATTGTTTTGATTTGAGTTCTGATCAGCGTATTTGTAAATATTGTTATGATAAATTAAATCAAAACAGAATGCCTGCTAGAGCTGTTCATAATAATCTGGAGTTGGTAGACATTCCTCCTGAATTGATGGATTTAAATACATATGAGTCTATTTTGATTCAATGTGTCCATCCTTTTCAGGCTATTGTTCGAATGGAGCCTAAGATAGGGAAATTGCCTCCTTCAGATTTACAGAGAGGATTAAAGGGAAGAGTTGTTTATTTGCCTCTAGATTTCAAGAAAAATATTGATACCACTGGTGTAGAGAAAGTGGAAGAGGACCCTCTGGTTATTCTAGTTAATGGGGTTCGAAAAAGAGTAAGAAAATCTGGCAAGATTTAGTGGATGTTAGGAAAGTCAAAAAGGCAACGTTGTATTAGGTCAAAAACAATGAGTACTATAAACATGTATGTGTTGAAGCAGAGGAAACAGCTGCAGATGAAGACAGTGATTGTTCAGCTGGCCAAATTGAAAAAGTTGATGTGTCTAGAAGTGAAGAAATATATGAACATTATACTGTTTATCCTTTGCATTCCAAAGAAGTCTTTTTGGGGGGATAGTGAGTGTGTTTGCAGCAAATCTTTATATCTTTCGGCTGAATCTTGGCTCATGTAGATTGAGTCAAAAGTCCATTTTTATGTGGAAAATGCTTTTTTTATTAGTTTTAGTTAAAACATGAACAGCCGACAATTGTTTCGCCCCCTATGGCGATTCGCGCCAAGGCTTTTTCAAGGCTGTGAAGAGATTAAAAACACATATGTGTATTTAGTACAAGTTGCCTGAGGGCTAGCCTTTGACCCCAATACCAGTGAGTGGAAAAGAAAAACCGGAAGGTGATTAAGGTTAGGCAAGTGACTCCAAGTAAATTGGTCCATTGCTTTCATGCAAAATGTGATATGTGAAGAGGGAGAGAGAAAAGAAAAACTCTTTTGAAAATTTATGATGATATTTCTAAGTTTAAATTTTCTGATTATAGTTCGAAAGGTTGCAAGAGCCATGAGGGCTTCTTTGAATCATCAAAGAAGAGATCAATATCATGTTGAGAGCATCATTCACCTCTATAATGCTTGAGTGTTTTGAAGGTTGTCTAAGCACCAGTGAGTATTAGTTAGTTTGCATAATGATCAAATTGGTTCAAGGAAAAACAAGTGAGATTGGATAAAGCAAGCCAAAAGAGTCCCAAGTGATGAAATTACCATGCCTAATAAAAGTAAAGCTCGGAGGAAAGTTCACAATTCATGCTTCATACCTATTTACATTACAGATTGCTCATTGCAATTCTTTTTCGTTATTTGTACTGTGTTCCAAACAAATATACAGTTTTTCCAGATGTGGATCTGTTAATACAACATAGACAGTTGGAAAGAATTATATCTACTATATTCATAGCTGTGTAATTAGACGTTTTTTTAACAAACAAAAGTTCTATATTTTCATGTGAGCTAATGCTGAGCAGAGTATTACCTTCTCTCTGCGAGACTCGCATATACAAAGAGTGCATGCACAGTTTTTTAAAGCTAATTCTGAGCGGTAGTTGGAAGTAGTCTTGGGGACCTGGTATGTGAATTCCGGTATGTAATCTAGAGAGGGTTTATTACCAACACAGTTATTTAACTATCGGCATATTGCACGAAGGGAAGCAACAAGGTTCCGTATTTGGGCAGATATAAGGTCACTCGAGCGCAGACAGGATATTCCCACACGAAAACCTGACCATAAAAGTTACGAGCACACTTACGTTTAAGGGGAAATCCCTAGGTTTCGTAGTCGGCAGTCTGCAGGTTATTCCTTCCGCTTTCGCGTTTGCTTCGCTGCGGACTGCCTCTTTTAAACCGGAAGGGCAAAGAATGACCCGGGAGGCGGAACCAATGCGGTTTTGCGAGGACAAAGTGTTTACTGTGTTTCTAATATTACCGGTACCAAACCTGTAACTAAAACGTTATCCCACGGACAATTGTTTTGTCCAGCGTAACTACTAAATAGTGAACTAACCCGAATAACGCGACTTTAAAATGGTGTAAGCCATGAACACGATCTCATGCCCTGAAGTAGTCCGTTTTTGATTTGATTTTTGTTTTTTAATAAAACACGTCAACCTTGCTTAAATCCTCCGCTTAAACCGGAGGTAATACCTACACACAAATAATGAAAATAAATACAACACAACTTAATACCAGTACCTATCGAGTCGCGGTATTGTAGAACACATACCGTGCACGGTCTACCGGTAATATTAGAAACACAGTAAACATTTTGTCCTCGCAAAACCGCATTGGTTCCGCCTCCCGGGTCATTCTTTGCCCTTCCGGTTTAAAAGAGGCAGTCCGCAGCGAAGCAAACGCGAAAGCGGAAGGAATAACCTGCAGACTGCCGACTACGAAACCTAGGGATTTCCCCTTAAACGTAAGTGTGCTCGTAACTTTTATGGTCAGGTTTTCATGAGGTAGTATCCTGTCTGCGCTCGAGTGACCTTATATCTGCCCAAATACGGAACCTTGTTGCTTCCCTTCGTGCAATATGCCGATAGTTAAATAACTGTGTTGGTAATAAACCCTCTCTAGATTACATACCGGAATTCACATACCAGGTCCCCAAGACTACTTCCAACTACCGCTCAGAATTAGCTTTAAAAAAACTGTGCATGCACTCTTTTGATATGCGAGTCTCGCAGAGAGAAGGTAATACTCTGCGCAGCATTAGCTCACATAAAAATATAGAACTTTTGTTTGTTAAAAAAACGTCTAATTACACAGCTATGAATACAGTAGATATAATTCTTTCCAACTGTCTATGTTGTATTAACAGATCCACATCTTGAAAAACTGGATATTTGTTTGGAAAACAGTACAAATAACGAAAAAGAATTGCAATGAGCAATCTGTAATGTAAATAGGTATGAAGCATGAATTGTGAACTTTCCTCCGGGCTTTACTTTTATTAGGCATGGTAATTTCATCACTTGGGACTATTTTGGCTTGCTTTATCCAATCTCACTTGTTTTTCCTTGAACCAATTTGATCATTAGACAAACTAACTAATACTCACTGGTGCTTAGACAACCTTCAAAACACTCAAGCATTATAGAGGTGAATGATGCTCTCAACATGATATTGATCTCTTCTTTGATGATTCAAAGAAGCCCTCATGGCTCTTGCAACCTTTCGAACTATAATCAGAAAATTTAAACTTAGAAATATCATCATAAATTTTCAAAAGAGTTTTTCTTTTCTCTCTCCCTCTTCACATATCACATTTTGCATGAAAGCAATGGACCAATATACTTGGAGTCACTTGCCTAACCTTAATCACCTTCCGGTTTTTCTTTTCCACTCACTGGTATTGGGGTCAAAGGCTAGCCCTCAGGCAACTTGTACTAAATACACATATGTGTTTTTAATCTCTTCACAGCCTTGAAAAAGCCCTGGCGCGAATCGCCATAGGGGGCGAAACACGTGTCGGCTGTTCATGTTTTAACTAAAACTAATAAAAAAAGCATTTTCCACATAAAAATGGACTTTTGACTCAATCTACATGAGCCAGGATTCAGCCGAAAGATATAAAGATTTGCTGCAAACACACTCACTATACCCCCAAAAAGACTTTATTGTTCAAAACTCAAGAGGTCCAGAGTTTTTTTGAGTGTGCTTCCCATACAAAAACCTGTGAAGACTGGTATAGTCTTGGATTCTCCCTTGGACCACCCTTTCCTTTTAGAAGCATTCCAAAGAAGTGATGGGGAATGCAATTGACTTGTTTCAAATGAAAGCAGCAAAAGGAAGTCCCATTAGTGTATGGGAAGAAAGTTTGGAAGCTCGTTGTTTTCCACATTTATTTCCAACAGGTCGAGGTGGACGATATGACGATCGACCACTTCAAATTCCTGCATCTGACTATCGAACTGTAAGATTATATGCTGAAGATCCAAGGTTTCGTCAATGCATTCCCTATTTGTTTCATCTACTGTATGAAAGTGACTTGTCTGGGCTTTCTTGTGCAGTAAACCATATACTGAAAAGTGGAGCACATCTGCAAAATGTTTTGGCGAGGGACTTTATGGAGAAAGTGAATCTGCAAGATAATATTTTGGAATCTCATTTAATCAATCTCATGGCATGTCAGCATGGTACAAACGAGTATTGGTACCGTCGTCATGGGGAATTGAAATGTATGCTAAGAAACTTAGGAACTCCTACATGGTTCCTCACTCTTAGCTGTGCCGAGTATGCATGGGACGACTTACTTCAATTTCTACGAGAGGCAAATGCAAATATACAAAATATAGAATTCAAAACACCTGGAGAACTGTGTTCTTTGGATCCAGTGAATGTATGCAGATATTTTAATCATAGATTTGAAGCTATGATGCCTTTTATTACCAACAAAAAAAATCCTCCCCTTGGAGAGGTTTTGGATTTCTTTTGGAGAAAGGAGTATCAAGCGAGAGGTGCTCCTCATATACATATGTTGTTGTGGATTAAATATGCACCCAAATTTGGAACAGATTCGGACGAGACAGTGATGAGCTTCATTGAAGAGTATTCAACATGTGCTGTTCCAAAAACTACCGAAGAAAACAGTTTAAGGCAACAAGTTTTACGCTTTCAACCCCATCGTTTTGGAAAGTACTGTCGTCGAAAATTCAGAAACAAGGACAAGTTCTACACAAAATGTCGTTTCGGCTTTCCACGACCAGTGATTTCTAAAGGAAGAGTCAATAATTTGATGTCTTCTCTACGACATACTGTGACGAGGAAATCACCCAAAAATACATACAATTTAAAAAGAAACGAAGAGTCCAAGTACATCAACGACTACAACCCAGTGATTTTGTCCATGTGGAATGCTAACATGGATATTCAATTTGTTGCTGATAACTCTATTGCTGTGGCTCGATATGTGATGTCTTACATCACAAAAAAAGAAAAGACAGAACTGAAGGAAATGTGGGAGGACATTTCACATGAAAAGAGTCTAAGCAAGAAATTATACAGTTACAGTCTGAAGATGTTGTTGCATCGAGAAATTGGAGCATATGAATGTTCTGATCGATTGTCATCAGCAAGTCTCTATGCCAAATCTAGAACCATCATTTGGATAAGTGTAGGTCTTGCTGCAACAAGAAACCGAGTTTTGAAATCTGTACAAGAGATAGAGTATTTGGCGGAGAAAGAACCAGAAAGTACAGATATTTTGAAGACAAACATGTTGGATCCATACTATCCAAATAGAAGTCCTCACCTTGAGAACGCTTGTCTCTATGAAGTTCTTCAAAGCTATATTTATAAGAGGAACATCAGAGAAGATATCAATAATGGAATATATGCTGTCATTGGATGTGAAGGATGTCTAGTGAAACAGAGAAAAGGTCATTTGATTAATCATCGAAAATTGAGTTGTGAAAATCCAGACCAAAGAGAATTTTACTATTTGGCTCTTTTGCAACTCTTTAAACCATGGCGTACAGAAGAGGAACTACTTGGGGATTTTCTCTGTTATGAAGACTCTTTTAATGCAATGAAGGATACCATAGAATGTCCTGTTTTTCCAAATTATCTGCAAATGTTGAATGAAGAAATAGAGCAAGAAGCAACAATTGCTGCAGAGATTGCGAGAGACAGTTCTCAAGACAGTCAGAGTTCTGCTTCATTGAGTCAGGACCACTAGGAGGACCAATTATCCAAAATGAAGCTGCCACTGCCATGGATGAGGTGGAAAGAGCTATGGAGCAAGCTCAAGAGGATGTAATTAATTTAGAAGATTTGGTGAAACAATTAAACCTTGAGCAGAAACAGATATATGACGAAGTCACAGAACAGGTTGAACATGGATTGAGTCATGAGAAGAAAGAGTGCTCATGTACATCATTTAAGCCTGTCCGACTGTACGTGAGTGGAGAAGCAGGAACTGGAAAAAGCTTTCTGATTAAAGCAATTGCAAATTATCTGCAGAAAAGGACTGAATCACCGCTGTCTTGTGTTGTTACCGCTCCATCTGGGCTGGCAGCACATAATATTAAAGGGATTACTTTACATCGTTTACTGATGCTGCCAGTGGAGCATGATAACAAATTGCAATACCACAAGCTATCTGGAGATGCGTGTTCTGAAGTTTCCAGAGTCCTGAAGAAAATGAAACTTCTTATCATTGATGAAGTAAGCATGGTCTCAAATCTAATGCTTGCTTTTGTGCATTTGAGAATGCAAGAAATTCTTAGAACAGACTATGATGTCTTATTTGGAGGAAAACACATTATTGTTTTTGTAGATCTACTGCAGTTGACTCCAGTGAAAGTTCAACCAGTGTTTAAAATGGTCACGCATGAAGATACCAGGAAGTGCCTAGGAAGCATTGGAAACATTAATATATGGTTACATTTCAAATATGCAGAACTACTCCAAAATATGCAGCAGGCAAAGGATGAAGATTATAAAAATATTCTAGAAGATGTAAGAATCGGAAAAATAAGTCAGCATGGGAAAGAAGCTTTACATGGACGATTAATTTCAAATTTGTACCCAAATGAAAACATTCTTCCAGAGAATATTTTTAAGAAAATTAACGAGAAGAAATCTGGCATATGTTTGATGCCTACTCTGAAAGAATGTTCCATGTTCAACAACAAAATGTTTAAGTTAGAAAATGAAGCGATAGTGAAACTGGAAGCTATAGATAAAATAGAGCATATGGGAGCAACAATTATTTTGTCAGAAAGTTTGAAATCAAAATTGGATTCATTAGAGAAGACTATATCTAAAACTGCTGGTTTTGAAAAGACTCTGAATGTGTGTTTAAATTGTCGTATCATTTTGAGAAGGAATTTAAATGTTGAAAGAGGTCTGGTAAATGGAGCAATGGGTCATGTTGTTGGTTTTGTGAATTACAAAAATAGAGATGGAATTGAAATTTTAAAAATTAAATTTGATGGCATTGACGAAATAGAACAAATTTGTCGTTGTTCAGCTAGATTTTTGATTGTGAAAGACTTATATGTTCGCCGAAAACAGTTTCCTGTTTGTTTGGCATATGCAGTGACAATTCATAAATCTCAAGGTTTAAGTGTAGATAGTGCTTTGGTGAACATTGGAAGTTCTGAGTTTAAAGAGGGTATGGCATATGTGGCATTATCACGAGTCAGAACTTTATCAGGATTGTACTTGATTGAGTGTGATGAAACAAAGATTTGTGCTGATCTAGATTGTGTTAAAGAATACAATAGGTTAAGAAGAGAGTATGCTACACATTTACCTCAATATCCTCTGTTTGAAAAACGTGTGGTAGGCCGAAAAAGAAGTAATGAGAATAATTGCAGTGAGCTACTAGCAAAAAGACAAAAAGTAGATGAAACTGTAATTGTAAGGAGAAAGAAAAAGGATTCTGTTGAAGATGTTGTTGGATTTCAGTTTGAAAACAGTTCTGGTGTCAACTGCTATGCTAATGTAGTAGTAAATGTTGTTTTTTTTCTTCAAAATTTACAAGAACAGATTGTTGAAAATCGGGATCAAACATTCTGCTGTTTATTGAATTCTGTGTTTGAGAAATGTAGCAGTAATAGAGCAAAAATAGAAAGTGTTTCAGAAATTAGAAATCTTCTAGACATATGTTCTGTTCAAAATCAATTTTCACAGATAATTCAGCAGGATTGTCAGGAATTTTTTATGTATATGTTTGATGTATTGGAAGATGAAGGAGTAGATATAAAAAATCTTTTTAACCTTTCTTATCAATGGCAGCATGACTGTGATAACAGTACTTTATCAAGTAGTACTAGAATAGACACTGAAAGATTTATATATTTGAGTTTACCTAACTGCAAATCAGTGCCTTTTAATAATCTCGTTAAAGCAGCTGATCACAATATGGTGTGTACCCAATGTAAGTCTGCAATGCTGTCCACATTATTTCTACGAAGTTATGGTCACTATGTCATTTTAATGTTCCAACGATGTAGACCTGATGGAACGAAATTGGCAACTTCTATTAAAAATGTTGTGGCTTCTCAATTATCAATTTCAGGACGAACGTTTGCAACTGTAGCTATTATTTATCATGGCGGTCCTTCAACAACATCAGGGCATTACACATGCTATTTAAAAAGTTGTAAAGGTTGGACCCTTTGTAATGACACTCATTTGACTTTCAAACAACGTTTGTCTTTTGACTTAAAAAATGTATATCTTGTGTTCTTACAACCAAAAATTAAGTAAAGGTAATTGGCCTATGAAGACGGCAGCAGTTAATAAAGGTTAGTTTGCTGTTTAAAATTATATTCTGAGTAAAAGTGATCAAGATAATATAAAAAATTGAGTTGTCATATAGGTACTGTAAGTGGATCTCATAGTAAGTGATATCAGTATTATAGGAACTGATGAACATGAGTGACTCCGAGATAGAATTACGAAAATTTAAATATTGTGAAAATGTTGTTTGAGTCTTTCTTTCAGAACGTCGTAAAAACTGTAATTTTAGAGTTTGTTTTAAGTAATTTGAAAATATACTGATACATCTGACACTATTTGGCCTTAGGGAATGGTGAAGGAATGAGTAAAGAGTCATGACTGAAAAAAGGAGTATATGAAAATAATGAAAATATTTCAGATGTTCTTGGAGCTTTTCTTCTAGAAAGTCGATGAAATGGATTTTTTAGTGAACAGCAGAGTACTTTCCAACGAGAAAAGGACCTTCATGATATACTATTTGGCCTAAAGGAAAAGTAAGAGAATCAAAGATTAGTGTACATTTGTCATTTGTCAGTATCTAAGGTTTTTTTAAAACACAATTTTTAGATTGTGTTTTTTTTTCCCGCTGTCATATGATGAGTAATTTGAACTCACTGTTTTAAGTGAAATTCAATATATTCTGAGAACAGCAAAAATAAACTATGTAACATGTTGTACAAGTTATTCTATACTTTGGATTGTGTAAATTAAATTTTATTCCCATTGTCTGACACTCACTTTCCTTTTTCTATCCTCTTTCAGCTGTTTTTACTCACTCATAATGTCTTTCTCTCACTTTCTGTAACCCCCGTTCCTTTACCCCACTTCTTTCACAACCCCTCATTCTCATTTCAACTGTCTGCATCCCCTCTCTCCCTTGCATAACTTTTCAGCTTTCAGTCTCTCTGCTTTACTTCCCTTTTCCGTATTTTCCTCCTTTGCTCTTTTTGTAATTCCTCTTTACTCACTCAGCAGTATTGTCGCACTCTATCACTATAAATCACCCACTCTCCCTCGCTTATCTTTGTTTGCTCTTTTCTTTTGACCTCTTCTCTCTATTTTTCGTTCTCTACCTCTATGTCCTCAGTGCCTCACTCTACTTGTGTTATGTTCACTTGTGTTTATCTACCTTCTATCATTTCTTTTATAACAACTTCACTGCTCCTCTCTCATCGTTCTTCATCCCATTTCTTTTAGTCTGGTTCCATTACTATCCCTCATTTCCTTTCTTTCAATGTCCTTCTCTTTACTTTCATCACCAAATTATTTTCTCTCAGTACCACTGTTTTAGTCGTCTTCTCCTCTGTTTCCTTTTTTTGCTCCCTTACTCATTTCCTTTGCTTACTCATTGTACTCCACCTCACTCAGTTTTTCTCTTAGTGTGTCTGTCTACTAACTTCCTCACTCCATTTCCCTCAATCATTGTATATTATCTTCTCTCCCTTCATCCCTTCACTCTATGACTGTTCTTCAGTTACTCTCAGTTATCTTCTATTCCTCATTCTTCTAAATGCATCCTTAATTAGACTCTTTTCTGTCTCTGTCATTATCTTTTTACTTACTACTGTTTCCTGACTTAGTTTTGCTAACTCACATTGTTTTAGTATCTTTCTTACCTACAGTTCATTTCTCTGTTCTTCTCTTCCTCTCTGTCAGTGAATCTATATGCCTTACTCTTACTAATTTGCTCTCCTTCTATTTCTTTTTCTCTCTTTTTGTCCTTCTACCTTACTTTATTTCCCTTTCTATGTCCTTTACTCTTAGTGTATTTCTAAATACACTGTTATGCTTTTTAACCTCTTCATTTGTATCTTTTAATTTAAAATAGATATTTTACTAATTATAACTTATTTGTCTTCTCTCTTTCACAGATACAAAGTGTAGTAAAAAATGTAATTAAAGTTACATTTATTATATGGTAAGTGTGACTAAAAAAATGCAGTTTGTCATCACCCTTTGCTTTAAGCTCACTAATATTTTCTCAACCAACCTCACTCCTGTTTCTGTACTCTGCTTCCCTCACTTATTCTTATTCTCAAGTTTACTCCAATTTCCCTATTTCCCCTCTCATATTCAACTTCTTTCAGTCCCTATTATTTACTTCACTTACCCTCTGTTCCCTTCCTTTGCTTCTTCACTCATTCTGTTTTTCTTAATTATTTATCTTACTCCTACACACACACCTCATCCCCCTTCCAACACATACACACACCTCTAACATACACCTCACACAGACACCACACACTCATACACCCCTCACACATATTTCACACACCCTCACCTCCACCCACACTGAAACACCCCACACACCCACACCCACAGACACACCTTACACACCCACACCCCGACCTACACCCACTGACTCCCTATAAGTCACACACACTGCAATACTTACCTTTCTTTGCTGTTTCACTCAAACCCATTCAGGCACTGTTTCCTTTACTCTCTTTGTCCTTTCTCTTTGTCACTCCCCATGTCTTATCCTAATTCAATTTTTCACCCTCTTTCACCCCTCTTTACTTACACTAACTGGTCTTTTCTCACCCTCCTTCACCGTTCTTCATTTATCCCGGTTCCGCCACTACCCTTCATTCTCCATTTTTTACAGTCCTTTCTTTTTCTTTCAACACCCACTCACATTCTCCCACTATCTCTACTTTAGTCTTCTTCTCATCTCTTCCTTTCTTTCGCTCCTTTAGTCATTTTACTTTTCTCACTTTTTACCCTATTACACCTTCTTTATTTTTTACTATGTAATAAACAATCCCTCTGTGTTTCTCCCTGTAGCTCTCTTTCTCTTAACATTACTCTCTTTGTGTTCTTCCCTCATGCTAACTCCTTCATTAATTTTTTTTTTTTTTGGGTGCGCGCCCCGGTACGCGTACCCTAAGGAAAAAAATTAACAGAGATTCTTTAAAAATATAGGTTTATTTTCATAAATTAAAGGTAGTTCTAAAAAGAACAGTTTTTTTCTTCTTTTTGTTGTTTTATATTTTTTTAATGTTTTTTTGAACATTTTGTACTTTTTTTGGTTTTTCAAAACTGTTTTATATTTTTTTTGTATTTTTTATGGGGAGAAACAAAAAAAAGGGAATTGAAAATGGCTCAATTGGAGCAAAAAACAAAAAACGGAAAAAATTAGGGTTTTTTGGGGCAATTGTGATTGTCACCAGCAAGGACGATGAGCTTTACGCTCTTTTCACCATAGGAGATGAGTTTGCCACAATGAATACATGTTATTCTAAAATCTTCAAATCGTTGTTGAATACAATGCATCGTCTCCGTTGTTTCTGGTCCCGATGGAGTGGGTTGCTTTCTTTTGGAGGTGGTCCTTGAAGACTGGGGGAGGTTACTGGCCAGTTCCCTGATCTCTGCACGAGAATAGTTGTTTGGATGCTTGCGGGTCATATGTCTAATCATGGTATTATTACCAAAAGAATATTTTTTGTTTGGGTTGCCCCTTGAGAGTTCCATGCCACAGATTAGGCAATTTACCTTGGCCGCATTCACTTTTTTCTTGCCCTCTGGGATTGAAAAAAACTCCCATACAATGTGTGGCCTTGGCTGGTATGGGTATTGTCTTCAGCCAGCCATCTTCTCCTCTCCTCCTCTTCCTCTTCCTCCTCCTCCTCTTCTTGACCACCAATGTACTGTTGTGGTGGTCCTCTTGGTGGTGGTTGTGGTGGTGGTGGTGCATAAGCTCCAGCTGCTGCTGCTACTGTAGCCATTTTAAAGTACACAATAATTCTCTTTGTTGTTGAAACAGGTCTTCCTCAGTCAAAGGACAAAGTCAGAATAAGGAAAAAAGGTGGAGTCTTTCATCATTTGGAAAACAGAACTGTTCTTGACCAAGGAAAAGTGTTATTTTCAAGTCACATGATCCGGGCTTTCATCATTTGGAAACCATAACTGATCTGCACCAATGAAAAGTTTTATTTTCAGATCACATGACCCGACGCGCTTATGCTACGCGCCCCGGGGCGCGCCCCGGGGCGCGTGGCGTAAGCGAGTTGAGACGTTGTGCTTCCGGGTGCGCTTACGCAGTGCGTCATATGACGCATCACGTGGCTACGCGAAACGTCACGATGTTGTTTTCGTTCTCGGGAATAGCGCTAACGGGACGCTCCCCGGTACGCGCCCCGGGGCGCACCGTAACATTGCGCTGACCCGTGCGTTCACTGGTACGCGCCCCGGGAGCGCCACAGGGCAAAAAAAATAAAAAATACATAATTATACAATATAAAATTCGTTATAAAAAATATTACTTTTCATACCTATAGAGATTTGCTATTAAAAAAACATTGAAATTCACTGAAAAAACCATAGGTTTCACACCAGTTATAGTTAGGAATTAGCATTAAACAACCTATTAAATTCACTGAAAAAACCATAGGTTTGAAAACCAGTTATAGTTAGCTGGAAATTTTACTCGCATAAAACCATTGAAATTCCCACGTTATAGTTAGTTGGACTCACTATAACTTGCGCGTGCAATGCACTGCTGATGACGTCACATATTACATCACTCATGACATGGTCAGTGACATCACTCATGACATCACTGATGACACCATCCTTGTGACAGAGTGACAGAGCTCCTTTTATTGTAATGTAACCCTTGAAACACATATTCAAAAATAGAAACTAAATTTTTCAAAAAAATTGAGATATCCATACCAGTGACAACAACCAATTCAATAATTCCACCATCTATATACACATGCACTCATTCACCAACAGTTCTATATAGTCACTCATACATATACTCACTCATCATATGTAGTGATACACCTATACATCCTGTTATACACCGACAGTCATCCAAAAGTTACTCACACACATACTCACACATGCAAATAAACTATTGAACATCCATTTATTTGCATATACAGCTATACACACACTACCACTTTACTTCTAAGGAAACTTACACATACTTACTCACTTAAACAATCACTTATAGAAACACATACTAATTTAAATAGGAACTCTTACAATCTCTTACTCTCAGATATACTCACTTATACACATCAATATTCACATACACTAGATTAAAACATATGTAGTTACTGATAAAGAAACTAGTGAGACACTCATTCACTCAGTAACACACACATATACACAGTCATCCACCCATACAGTCCTGCACATATGCTGTCTTCAATACACATACAAAGAGAGAGTCAGTCATTCATGCATCTATGTGCTAAGTAATACCTCCACCAAACCATACAAACACTCATACTAATACTAAGAAAAACATCTAATAACCTATATACATACACATGTACCTACTCACCAACCCATGCAGCCACTTATACACAAAGTGAAACACTAATACATATATTTAAATATTTAAACATTACTCACTAATATTTATTTTTCAAAAAGACACACATTCACTGGATTGTGTCATCAGTGATGTCATGAGTGATGTCACTGACCATGTCATGAGTGATGTAATATGTGATGTCATCAGCAGTGCATTGCACGCGCAAGTTATAGTGAGTCCAACTAACTATAACGTGGGAATTTCAATGGTTTTATGCGAGTACAATTTCCAGCTAACTATAACTATATTCCCGAAACGCGTCTGAATAAACCTTTCTGCTGAAATATCTGCTGCTGCCTTCGAGAGTGCTGGTTTTTCCTGTAACCCGGCTGGGTATGTTTTGGGAAATTGGAGCCTGTATCTATTGACGCGAGCACCATCGCGTTACTAAGCACCCGCCTTCAGAGTGACTCGCATGTTTGGTGTCTTTGGAGCTACGATATATATATATATATACATATATATGTGTATATGTATATGTATGTATACATATATATATATATTCACTGAAAAAACCATAGGTTATAGACCATATATAGTTAGGAATTAGCATTTACAAAACCTTGAAAATTCACTGAAAAAACCATAGGTTATAGACCATATATAGTTAGGAATTAGCATTTAAAAAACCTTATTTTACTCACACAAAACCATTGAAATTCCATATATAGTTAGTTGCACTAACTATATATCGCGCACTCGCAATCCACTGCTGATGATGTCACATATTACATCATTCATGACATGGTCAGTGACATCACTGATGACATCACTGATGACATCTCAAATGACATCACTGATGACATCACTGATGACAACATCCAGTGACTGTATGTTTCTGTAAAGTTAAAATGTGTCTTACATATTGAAGAATGAGTGGAAGTATAAGTGTCTGGACAAAGGATTTAGTAGGTGCATGACTGAATGTATGAGTGAGTGATTAAATGTGTCTCACTGAGTGCATGGGTTAGTGACTAAAGTGTCTTAATTTGTGCATCATTATGTCTGTTGTTCTGTAAACTGCTGCATGTGTTGATCAGTAGCTATATGATTAACTATATGGGTTACTGATTGATTGTCCAAGTATTTGTATGGGAGACTGAGTGTGTGTGTGGCTGGCTGGGAGGTGTGTGACTCTGTGCAGATCAATGTGTACTTATATCAATGATTGTATAACAAGGTAAGTATGTGTTAGTATATGTTTGAAAATGTAAGGTGCTCTATGTTTAACTGTATAGACAAGAAAATGGAAGTGTGATTGATTCTTTACAGGACTGACTAGGTGTGTGAGTAACTCCATGGATGAGTGGCAGAGTGTGAGTGTCTGTATAGGTGTATGAGTGCATATGATAGTGTTGTAAAGATGAGTGATTGTATGTATGAATGATTGTATGGGTGAATGAGTGAATGTGTGTGTAGACGTAGGAATCAGTGAGTACATATGTAGTAACTAGTATTGGTGTGTCAATGGTTTCAAAAATTATACTCTGTATTTAACACTGGGTGAAACAGAGGTTATATTAAAATGTGAGGAGATGCATTGTATTGTCACATGAATGATATCATCAGTGATGTGGTCATTGATGTCAAATGAGATGTCATCAGTGATGTCATCAGTGATGTCATTTGAGATGTCATCAGTGATGTCATCAGTGATGTCACTGACCATGTCATGAATGATGTAATATGTGACATCATCAGCAGTGGATTGCGGGTGCGCGATATATAGTTAGTGCAACTAACTATATATGGAATTTCAATGGTTTTGTGTGAGTAAAATAAGGTTTTTTAAATGCTAATTCCTAACTATATATGGTCTATAACCTATGGTTTTTTCAGTGAATTTTCAAGGTTTTGTAAATGCTAATTCCTAACTATATATGGTGTATAACCTATGGTTTTTTCAGTGAATTTCAATGGTTTTTTAATAGCAAATATCATAAGCTGTCGAATGTCAAGTACGTGGTAAGTGAAAACATTTTCGTGTTTATGCACACTGATCTGCTTTGAATGGTGCCCCCACCCCTCATTTCTATTAGGAGTACTCTCTCTTTGCACATAGTGAAGGGTAGTTAACGCAGGCCTTTGCCCCCGTTGTAATACGTCGTGCCTGCTTCTCTCTCCATTTGATTGATTGTTATCCAAGTATTTACTGTTTTAGAATTGGTTCTCTTTGGTTCATTCTCTATTTACAAACAAACACAGAGTCGCAATACTCTGTTTAGTCTTTGCAGATAACGAAAAATCGTGTAAAAAAAAAAGAAAAGGAATCGAGCAAAATCAGTAGGCCACTAATGGGATCTCTTTTTGACCTCGCTAAAATAGAAACATTAGGAACAACCCCTCATGACAAATACAAAACTAGTGAAATGAACTGAACTCCACACAATGATGGCTGCAAAACAGCTCGGCTCCGCCACCCACCCCGCCCAAAATAACGATAAAGAGCGGCTGCCATGATTGGTTGCGGAATGGCCACGACGGAGCTACGAAATGGTGCTGCTCTCATGCTAACCCCAGCTTCAGTCTGAAACATCCAGAAACACTGTAGACTACCAATTCGATCAGTTCCGGTAGCGCCCCAATGTAACCCGGTAGAGAAGAACTAGCCCTCCCCTCTTTGACTAATGGTTCTTGTTGCCTGTCCCTTCTGTTGTCATTTAACAGAACTATTTAGCCTGCTGAAAGGGGTTGTGTTCCGACCGCTGGTTGGTGGAGACATTTTGACTATATTCTGGACCTGCGTTGTCACGTAATGCGTCATATGACGCGCCGCGTTAGCGCATCCGGAAGTCATCCGGGGCGCTCAGCGCGTAACGTAAGCATAACAAGTCATGTGACTTGTTAATAAAACTTTTCATTGGTTCATTTTACTTTTCTTATTCTAATGATGAAAGGCTTGGTCATATGACCTAAAAATTACGCTTTTTATTACTTCCGAACATTATTTTTTCTTAAATATATGTTATAATGTTCCAGGCTAATGTACTTTCCCGGAAAATTTACAACTGTCCTGCAAGTAAAATATATTCTTTTTTCGAGAAAAAGAGCGTTTCTTCGTCCCATGACGGAGCCGTTGAGCAAAAGAGGGTCGACCTGCTGTCTTAGTCGTCGATACGCCTGAATATGAGATTCTTATCGATCACTTTATGTTGCAGGAATAGAAAACACAACAGCCCTTGACCATTTATCTTTACTGCGTTCCTTCGTATTATACCTTTTACCCTTCATGTAATTGGTCTGCTTTATTTCACTTGCCTTTTAAAGATTCTAAAACAGTGACTATTATTAAAAACGTTACCAATGTATATACTACTACCATGTTTTCTTTTAAAAACCTTTATTGTGAAAATGTCATTATACAAATACGAGCCTATAACCACGTGCGCCGGACACGGAGCAAACTGTAATCGTATATGATGAGGATACATTTACACTGTAGAGGAACGTAACGGGCGGGCCATTAGGTTGCAAGAACTAAGGTGTCTAACAGTTGCGGAATCGGTGGACGTACATTTTATAATTAAAATACGACAGGGCCAGTTACAATAAAATTATCTAGATATACATTTGCGGGTAAGTACCATGGGTGACGTTAATTCGAACTTTCAATAATACAGTAATCAATAACACATCACAACTTAATATCAATAGAGATGTCGAAATATTCAATCTATTCTCGTCCCCGCCCGCCATGTGCTTCAAAACTGCATACGTATCTCGTGATATCAAGGTTGTACAACAAGTACACAACAAGGAGTTACGAGTCCCATTTATTCCGGCGCCATTTTGGGCGAGGACGGGCAGGTCCAGGATATAGTCAAAATGTCTCTACCAACCATCGACTATGATGATGTTCATATGCTGTATTTATTAGAGTAACACTCATCTGTCCACATGAAATTAATTTGCCACAATCTAAACATGTCATTTTAATCTTTCCAAAGTTCTTCTAAATATTTGGGACCGTTTCCCTTGCCTCTGATGCTGTCAGTGCCACTTCTTTGATGAATATACTAGCAGGTCAGGGGTTCTCCTCCAAATCTCTCTTTTATGCAGCACTATAATTAATTGGTGCCACCTCTCCATATGACGATGCATGGTATAGTTACCATAACTATATTTTTTTTCGGTTCCTCTGGAGAGTTCATCGTGGCAGATGAAGCGTGTAACGTACCGGGCATTTACCTTTTTTTGCATGTACAGGAAAGGAAAAAAAAAACGAGCGTCCGAGTTCTAAGGTGTCCCAGGGCCATTTTAGTGGACCAGGCCCAAATCCAAAGAACAGGCCGCCATTTTGAGAGTCCTGTTGCAGCCGCCTGTCGCTGTACCATCAAGAGCAGCCGAAACTCAGCTGAATGGCAACTGAAACGGTAAAGGGGCGCCCCACTACAGCAGACGAGCCTCCACCTAGGAAGGCCCGTTCACGCCGCCTCCCCCCCCCCCTTCGGGCACCCCACGCCGTTATTCGGAGCAGTATTGTAGGATGGCCACACCAGTGCGGCAACTTGCTAGACATCACCTCGGTGGTAACCGAATCTCAGCGCCTTGTGGTGTCTTCTATTCAGAAAACATTGTTATGCTGCCTTCGACCTATTCGCCGCAAGTGCGCACGCAACTCAGCTGCATAGCTTGCTAGACACCACCTCGGTGCTAACCGAATCTCAGCGCCTTGTGGTCTCTTCTATTCCAAAAATATTGTTGCGCTGCCTTTGGCCCCATTCGCACATCGGTCCGCTACTGCCGCCATCTCACAGGCCAACGGGGCGCCCCACGCCGACTTTCAGCATTGTAGGATGACCACACCAGTGCACCTTACTAGACACCACCTCGGTGCCATCCGGATCTTGGAATCTCAGCGCCTTGTGGTGTCTTCTATTCAGAAAATATTCTTGCGCTACCTTTGCCCCATTCACACATCGGTCCGCTACTGACGCCATCTCACAGGCTAATGGGGCGCCCCACGCCGAGTTTCAGCATTGTAGGATGACCACACCAGTACAGCAACTTGCTAGACATCACCTCGGTGCCATCCGGATCTCGGCGCCCCACTGCAGATGAAGTGCCTCTCAACTATGAAACCACCACGGTGACATCCGGATCTTGGCGCCTTGTGCTGGTTCCGGCCTATTCACACATCGGTCCGCTACTGACGCCATCTCACAGGCTAATGGGGCGCCCCACGCCGAGTTTCAGCATTGTAGGATGACCACACCAGTACAGCAACTTGCTAGACATCACCTCGGTGCCATCCGGATCTCGGCGCCCCACTGCAGATGAAGTGCCTCTCAACTATGAAACCACCACGGTGACATCCGGATCTTGGCGCCTTGTGCTGGTTCCGGCCTATTCACACATCGGTCCGCTACTGACGCCATCTCACAGGCTAATGGGGCGCCCCACGCCGAGTTTCAGCATTGTAGGATGACCACACCAGTACAGCAACTTGCTAGACATCACCTCGGTGCCATCCGGATCTTGGCATCTCAACGCCTAGTGGTATCTTCCATACAGAAAATATTGTTGCGCTGCCTTTGGCCCCATTCGCACATCGGTCCGCAACTGACACCATCTCACAGGCCAACAGGGCGCCCCACGCCGACTTTTACCATTGTAGGATGGCCACACCAGTACAGCAACTTGCTAGACATCACCTCGGTGCCATCCGGATCTTGGCATCTCAGCGCCTTGTGGTGTCAGTCAGAAAATATTGTTGCGCTGCCTTTGGCCCCATTCGCACATCAGTCCGCTACTGACACCATCTCACAGGCCAACAGGGCGCCCCACGCCGACTTTTACCAATGTAGGATGGCCACACCAGTGCCACAACTTGCTAGACACCACCTCGGTGCCATCCGGATCTTGGCATCTCAGCGCCTTGTGGTGTCTTCTATTCCGAAAATATTGTTGCGCTGCCTTTGGCCCCATTCGCACATCGGTCCGCAACTGACACCATCTCACAGGCCAACAGGGCGCCCCACGCCGACTTTTACCATTGTAGGATGGCCACACCAGTACAGCAACTTGCTAGACATCACCTCGGTGCCATCCGGATCTTGGCATCTCAGCGCCTTGTGGTGTCAGTCAGAAAATATTGTTGCGCTGCCTTTGGCCCCATTCGCACATCAGTCCGCTACTGACACCATCTAACAGGCCAACGGGGCGCCCCACGCCGACTTTCAACATTGTAGGATGGCCACACCAGTGCGGCAACTTACTAGACACCACCTCGGTGCCATCCGGATCTTGGCGGGTTGTGCTGCCTTCGGCCTATTCGCACATCGGTCCGCTACTGACGCAAACTCACAGGCCAACGGGGCGTCCCACGCCGACTTTCAGCATTGTAGGATGGCCACACCAGTGCTGCAACTTGCTGGACACCACCTCGGTGCCATCCGGATCTTGGCGCGTTGTGTTGCCTTCGGCCTATTCGCACATCGGTCCGCTACTGACGCCGCCTCACGTGCCAACGTATTTTCTCCGCATTTTATACCCTATGCCGCATAACAGGTCATGTGACTTGTTTATAAAACTTTTCATTGGTTCATTTTACTTTTGGTTTCCTAATGATGGAAGGCTTGATCATATGACCTAAAAACAACACTTTTCATTGGATGAAAACTTTTTTTTTTTCCCAAACGATGAAAGCCCCACCTTTTTTCTGGATGTTTCAGACTGAAGCTGGCGTCAGCATGAGAGCACCACCATCTTGTAGCTCCGTCGTGGTCATTCCGCGAGCAATCATGGCAGCCGCTCCCCACCAGAAGCCTACAGGAGTCGGGGGCCCCCAAAACTTTTGATGAATCCTCAAGGCGGAGGGGACGCTTTCGAGAATGGGGTCCAAGACCTAGCAGACAAGCGTCCGATTTCCAAGGTGTCCCAGGGCCATTTCAGTGGACCAGGCCCAAAAAGGAAACAGCCTGCCGCCATTTTGAGAGTCCTGTGACAGCCCCCTATCGCTGCACCGCAAGAGTGGGCGCAACTCAGCTGAATTGCGGCTTTTGACACAGTGGACCAAAAACGGACGGAATGGCAACTGAAACGGTAAAGGGGCGCCCCACTACAACAGATGAGACTCCACCTGGAGAGGCCCGTTCACGCCGCCTCCCCCGGGGCGCCCCACGCCGTTATTCGGAGCAGCATTGTAGGATACCAAAACCAGTGCGGTAACTTACTGGACATCACCTTGGTGCCATCGTTCTGCTGCCTTGGAACTATTCGCACAACAGTTTGCTACTGATGACCCACCCCCCGCGACGCCCCACGCCAGAAATCTGGACGTTGTGCTGCGTTGGGACTATTCGCACAGCCGACCGCTACTTCGTTGTTTTTCCCTAAAAATGTTTATATGTTATTACTGTTTTTGTTTTCTTGTATATATTTATAAGTTATTAAAGTTTTATAATCTTACTACTTTGTCGGAGTGCTATATATTTTTAATGTGACACATAATTGTAAAAACTTTGATGTACAAAGAGTCATCCCTGGAATCTTCCGCTTCAGGCTCGGTCCCCTCCCCAATCACAATACAGGATGGTTTTCAGATAATAGGAACGCGTCTGCTGTGACGGATCTCATCGAGTGTGGGCCTTGATCTACTATAACTCCTTTGAAGAGGGGTGATTCTTTACAGCTGGGGCCATAAACTACATCTGCAGGGCTAGCTGATACCCTAGGACCGGCCTGGACAATCGGACACAGAGGAAAAGGAGTGTCAGAGGGTGCGGTAGTGAATAGGGCGAAAGGGAGGTGTCGGGCGGGCACAGGGTGCGATTCTCAGGGAAGAGCAGCGCAGATGGGGGGAGGTTTATTACCCATGCATAAGACAGAGAGCGGGGGTGACCACTGCCTGGGGGAGATGCTTGCGAGGGTGGGGAGCCATGCTAAGGATCGACAGCGTGCACAGAGTGGGTCTGGTCAAGGCATCTAAAATGACTGCCGTGCACGACAAAAGTGTGGCATTTGAAAAAAGACAAGATGGCGCAGACAATGTTTTTCAACACTTCCTGATTTCCTTCGAATCGAACGTTAACAGACGTTGGGGCATATTACCAAAGTTAAGCGATATTTATCCCTAACGATGCTTAGCAACGATTTTTCGCGTTACGGAGCTTTGCGAAGCGAAGCTGATTGGCTCTCCGGTGTCTGTAAACATTCCAAACAGTCCGTAGCGGCCGCCATCTTGTCTCTCGGTAGGATCGAGAGACAAGAGGAGGCCAAAGCGAAGGGGCAAATGACCATAAGGGGGCATAGTAGATCCTCGCTGACCCCCTAGGTTTGATGTGGAGGTTTTAAAAGGGCCCCGCGGGGCAAAAAAAATAATAATAATAATAATCGAACGGCTGAATGGATTTGCACGAAACTTGGTAAAATATTATGGACTGGTAGCCCGATGTGCCTTTGCTAGGTCTCAATATATGTGCTCCAGTGGATTTTGAGAAATTAACGTTAAAAAAAAGATATATATCTGTAACAGCGCTCCGCTTCGCGGAGATAAAATTATATCTGTATTACCTAGCTGTTGCTAACACCAGTTAGCGACGGCTAGTAGGAGATAGCGACCATCTTGGGCCCCACTTTGCATGTGAGTGATATTTATCACTAATGACATGCAAAGTGGGCATGCCAAGATGTTAGCGACTGGAAACAGTCGCTAACATCGCTATCTCCTATTATCAACTTTTGGAAATATTCGAGATAAGCGCGAATATCTCCAAAAAGTAACAGCTGCCCTGAGCAGTTCTTAGCCATGTTATCCAATGGGAGGTGGATAACATGGCTAAGAGCATTAGCTCGGTAATGCATGAATATCGCTGAGTTTTCAGCGATATTAATGCATTGTGGTCGTTTTTTATCGTATTTGCGATAAACCTTGATAATAGCAAGGTTTATCTGCGATAATTTCTGACGGTAAAAAAATCTTTGCAATGCATCGTTAGGGATAAATATCGCTTAACTTTGGTAATATGCCCCAACGTCTGTTAACGTTCGATTCGAAGGAAATCAGGAAGTGTTGAAAAACATTGTCTGCGCCATCTTGTCTTTTTTCAAATGCCACACCTTTGTCGTGCACGGCAGCCATTTTAGATGCCTTGACCAGACCCACTCTGTGCACGCTGTCGATCCTTAGCATGGCTCCCCACCCTCGCAAGCATCTCACCCAGGCAGTGGTCACCCCCGCTCTCTGTCTTATGCATGGGTAATAAACCTCCCCCCATCTGCGCTGCTCTTCCCTGAGAATCACACCCTGTGCCCGCCCGACACCTCCCTTTCGCCCTATTCACTACCGCACCCTCTGACACTCCTTTTCCTCTGTGTCCGATTGTCCAGGCCGGTCCTAGGCTATCAGCTAGCCCTGCAGATGTAGTTTATGGCCACAGCTGTAAAGAATCACCCCTCTTCAAAGGAGTTATAGTAGATCAAGGCCCACACTCGATGAGATCCGTCACAGCAGAAGCGTTGCTATTATCTGAAAACCATCCTGTATTGTGATTGGGGAGGGGACCGAGCGTGAAGCGGAAGATTCCAGGGATGACTCTTTGTACATCAAAGTTTTTATAATTATGTGTCACATTAAAAATATATAGCACTCCGACAAAGTAGTAAGATTATAAAACTTTAATAATTTATAAATATATACAAGAAAACAAAAATAGTAATAACATATAAACATTTTTAGGGAAAAACAACGAAGTAGCGGTCGGCTGTGCGAATAGTCCCAACGCAGCACAACGTCCAGATTTCCGGCGTGGGGCGTCGCGGGGGGTGGGTCATCAGTAGCAAACTGTTGTGCGAATAGTTCCAAGGCAGCAGAACGATGGCACCAAGGTGATGTCCAGTAAGTTGCCGCACTGGTTTTGGTATCCTACAATGCTGCTCCGAATAACGGCGTGGGGCGCCCCGGGGGAGGCGGCGTGAACGGGCCTCTCCAGGTGGAGTGTCATCTGTTGTAGTGGGGCGCCCCTTTACCGTTTCAGTTGCCATTCCGTCCGTTTTTGGTCCACTGTGTCAAAAGCCGCAATTCAGCTGAGTTGCGCCCACTCTTGCGGTGCAGCGATAGGCGGCTGTCACAGGACTCTCAAAATGGCGGCAGGCTCTTTCCTTTTTGGGCCTGGTCCACTGAAATGGCCCTGGGACACCTTGGAAATCGGACGCTTGTCTGCTAGGTCTTGGACCCCATTCTCGAAAGCGTCCCCTCCGCCTTGAGGATTCATCAAAAGTTTTGGGGGCCCCGACTCCTGCAGGCTTCTGGTGGGGAGCGGCTGCCATGATTGCTCGCGGAATGACCACGACGGAGCTACGAGATGGTGGTGCTCTCATGCTGACGCCAGTTTAGTCTGAAACATCCAGAAACAAGGTGGGGCTTTCATCGTTTGGGAAAAAAAAAAAGTTTTCATCCAATGAAAAGTGTTGTTTTTAGGTCATATGATCAAGCCTTCCATCATTAGGAAACCAAAAGTAAAATGAACCAATGAAAAGTTTTATAAACAAGTCACATGACCTGTTATGCGGCATAGGGTATAAAATGCGGAGAAAATACGTTGGCACGTGAGGCGGCGTCAGTAGCGGACCGATGTGCGAATAGGCCGGAGGCAATACAACGCGCCAAGATCCGGATGGCACCGAGGTGGTGTCCAGCAAGTTGCAGCACTGGTGTGGCCATCCTACAATGCTGAAAGTCGGCGTGGGGCGCCCCGTTGGCCTGTGAGTTTGCGTCAGTAGCGGACCGATGTGCGAATAGGCCGAAGGCAGCACAACGCGCCAAGATCCGGATGGCACCGAGGTGGTGTCTAGTAAGTTGCCGCACTGGTGTGGCCATCCAACAATGCTGAAAGTCGGCATGGGGCGCCCCGTTGGCCTGTGAGTTTGCGTCAGTAGCGGACCGATGTGCGAATAGGCCGAAGGCAGCACAACGAGCCAAGATCCGGATGGCACCGAGGTGGTGTCTAGTAAGTTGCCGCACTGGTGTGGCCATCCTACAATGCTGAAAGTCGGCGTGGGGCGCCCCGTTGGCCTGTGAGATGGCGTCAGTAGCGGACCGATGTGTGAATGGGGCCGAAGGCAGTGCAACAATATTTTCGGAATAGAAGACACCACTAGGCGCTGAGATGCCAAGATCCGGATGGCACCGAGGTGGTGTGTAGCAAGTTGCCGCACTGGTGTGGCCATCCTACAATGCTGAAAGTCGGCGTGGGGCGCCCCGTTGGCCTGTGAGTTTGCGTCAGTAGCGGACCGATGTGTGAATGGGGCCAAAGGCAGCGCAACAATAGTTTCTGACTGACACCACAAGGCGCTGAGATGCCAAGATCCGGATGGCACCGAGGTGGTGTCATAGTTGAGAGTTCTGAGCAGCGGTTGTAACACTGTCTGAAGCTTATTTGCAGCTGCTGCAGCTTCACTACGCGTCAAGATCCGGATGGCACCGAGGTGGTGTCTAGTAAGGTGCACTGGTGTGGCCATCCTACAATGCTGAAAGTCGGCGTGGGGCGCCCCGTTGGCCTGTGAGTTTGCGTCAGTAGCGGACCGATGTGCGAATAGGCCGAAGGCAGCACAACGCGCCAAGATCCGGATGGCACCGAGGTGGTGTCTAGTAAGTTGTCGCACTTCTGTGGCCATCCTACAATGTTGAAAGTCGGCGTGGGGCGCCCCGTTGGCCTGTGAGATGGCGTCAGTAGCGGACCGATGTGCGAATGGGGCCAAAGGCAGCGCAACAATATTTTCTGATTTGAAGACACCACAAGGCGCTGAGATGCCAAGATCCGGATGGCACCGAGGTGGTGTCTAGCAAGTTGTGGCACTGGTGTGGCCATCGTACAATGGTAAAAGTCGGCGTGGGGCGCCCTGTTGGCCTGTGAGATGGTGTCAGTAGCGGACTGATGTGCGAATGGGGCCAAAGGCAGCGCAACAATATTTTCTGACTGACACCACAAGGCGCTGAGATGCCAAGATCCGGATGGCACCGAGGTGATGTCTAAGTTGCGGACTGATGTGCGAATGGGGCCAAAGGCAGCGTAACAATATTTTTTGTATGGAAGATACCACTAGGCGTTGAGATGCCAAGATTCGGATGGCACCGAGGTGATGTCTAGCAAGTTGCTGTACTGGTGTGGTCATCCTACAATGCTGAAACTCGGCGTGGGTCGCCCCATTAGCCTGTGAGATGGCGTCAGTAGCGGACCGATGTGCGAATAGGCCGAAGGCAGCACAACGCGCCAAGATCCGGATGTCACCGTGGTGGTTTCATAGTTGAGAGGCACTTCATCTGCAGTGGGGCGCCGAGATCCGGATGGCACCGAGGTGATGTCTAGCAAGTTGCTGTACTGGTGTGGTCATTCTACAATGCTGAAAGTCGGCGTGGGGCGCCCCATTAGCCTGTGAGATGGCGTCAGTAGCGTACTGATGTGCGAATGGGGCCAAAGGCAGCGCAACAATATTTTCTGAAGAGAAGACACCAAAAGGTGCTGACATTCCAAGATCCGGATGGCACCGAGGTGGTGTCTAGCAAGCTATGCAGTTGAGTTGTGTGCGCACTTGCGGCGAATAGGTCGAAGGCAGCATAACAATGTTTTCTGAATAGAAGACACCACAAGGCGTTGAGATTCGGTTACCACCGAGGTGATGTCTAGCAAGTTGCCGCACTGGTGTGGCCATCCTACAATACTGCTCCGAATAACGGCGTGGGGTGCCCGAAGGGGGGGGGGAGCCGGCGTGAATGGGCCTTCCTAGGTGGAGGCTCGTCTGCTGTAGTGGGGCGCCCCTTTACCGTTTCAGTTGCCATTCAGCTGAGTTTCGGCTGCTCTTGATGCTACAGTGACAGGCGGCTGCAAGAGGACTCTCAAAATGGCGGCCTGTTCTTTGGATTTGGGCCTGGTCCACTAAAATGGCCCTGGGACACCTTAGAACTCGGACGCTCGATTTTCTTTTCCTTTCCTGTACATGCAAAAAAAGGTAAATGCCCGGTACGTTACATGCTTCATCTGCCACGATGAACTCTCTAGAGGAACCGAAAAAAAATATAGTTGTGGTAACTATACCATGCATCGTCATATGGAGAGGTGGCACCAATTAATTATAGTGCTGCATAAAAGAGAGATTTGGAGGAGAACCCCTGACCTGCTAGTACATTCATCAAAGAAGTGGCACTGAGAGCTTCAGAGGCAATGGAAACGGGCCCAAATATTTAGAAGAACTTTGGAAAGATTAAAATGACATGTTTAGATTGTGGCAAATTAATTTCATGTGGACAGATGAGTGTTACTCTAATAAATACAGCATATGAACATCATCATAGTCGATGGTTGGTAGAGACATTTTGACTATATCCTGGACCTGCCCGTCCTCGCCCAAAATGGCGCCGGAATAAATGGGACTCGTAACTCCTTGTTGTGTACTGGTTGCAGAACCTTGAAATCACGAGATACGTATGCAGTTTTGAAGCACATGGCGGGCGGGGACGAGAATTGATTGAATATTTCGACATCCCTATTGATATTAAGTTCTGATGTGTTATTGATTACTGTACTGTTGAAAGTTCGAATTAACGTCACCCATGGTACTTGCCCGCAAATGTATATCTAGATAATTTTATTGTAACTGGCCCTGTCGTATTTTAATTATAAAATGTACGTCCACCGATTCCGTAACTGTTAGACACCTTAGTTCTTGCAACCTAATGGCCCGCCCGTTACGTTCCTCTACAGTGTAAATGTCTATTCATCATATACGATTACAGTTTGCTCCGTGGCAGGCCCACGTGGTTATAGGCTCGTATTTGTATAATGAAATTTTCACAATAAAGGTTTTTAAAAGAAAACATGGTAGTAGTATATACATTGGTAAAGTTTTTAATAATAGTGACTGTTTTAGAATCATTAAAAGGCAAGTGAAATAAAGCAGACCAATTACATGAAGGGTAAAAGGTATAATACGAAGGAACGCAGTAAAGATAAATGGTCAAGGGCTGTTGTGTTTTCTATTCCTGCAACATAAAGTGATCGATAAGAATCTCATATTCAGGCGTATCGGCGACTAAGACAGCAGGTCGACCCTCTTTTGCTCAACGGCTCCGTCATGGGACGAAGAAACGCTCTTTTTCTCGAAAAAAGAATATATTTTACTTGCAGGACAGTTGTAAAATTTCCGGGAAAGTACATTAGCCTGGAACATTATAACATATATTTAAGAAAAAATAATGTTCGGAAGTAATGAAAAGCGTAATTTTTAGGTCATATGACCAAGCCTTTCATCATTACAATAAGAAAAGTAAAATGAACCAATGAAAAGTTTTATTAACAAGTCACATGACTTGTTATGCTTACGTTACGCGCTGCGCGCCCCGGATGACTTCCGGATGCGCTAACGCGGCGCGTCATATGACGCATTACGCGACAACGCAGGTACAGAATATAGTCAAAATGTCTCCACCAACCAGCGGTCGGAACACAACCCCTTTCAGCAGGCTAAATAGTTCTGTTAAATGACAACAGAAGGGACAGGCAACAAGAACCATCAGTCAAAGAGGGGAGGGCTAGTTCTTCTCTACCGGGTTACATTGGGGCGCTACCGGAACTGATCGAATTGGTAGTCTACAGTGTTTCTGGATGTTTCAGACTGAAGCTGGGGTTAGCATGAGAGCAGCACCATTTCGTAGCTCCGTCATGGCCATTCCGCAACCAATCATGGCAGCCGCTCTTTATCGTTATTTTGGGCGGGGTGGGTGGCGGAGCCGAGCTGTTTTGCAGCCATCATTGTGTGGAGTTCAGTTCATCTCACTAGTTTTGTATTTGTCATGAGGGGTTGTTCCTAATGTTTCTATTTTAGCGAGGTCAAAAAGAGATCCCATTAGTGGCCTACTGATTTTGCTCGATTCCTTTTCTTTTTTTTACACGATTTTTCGTTATCTGCAAAGACTAAACAGAGTATTGCGACTCTGTGTTTGTTTGTAAATAGAGAATGAACCAAAGAGAACTAATTCTAAAACAGTAAATACTTGGATAACAATCAATCAAATGGAGAGAGAAGCAGGCACGACGGATTACAACGGGGGCAAAGGCCTGCGTTAACTACCTTTCACTATCTGCAAAGAGAGAGTACTCCTAATAGAAATGAGGGGGGGGGGCACCATTCAAAGCAGATCAGTGTGCATAAACACGAAAATGTTTTCACTTACCACGTACTTGACATTCGACAGCTTATGATATTTGCTATTAAAAAACCATTGAAATTCACTGAAAAAACCATAGGTTATAGACCATATATAGTTAGGAATTAGCATTTACAAAACCTTGAAAATTCACTGAAAAAACCATAGGTTATAGACCATATATAGTTAGGAATTAGCATTTAAAAAACCTTATTTTACTCACACAAAACCATTGAAATTCCATATATAGTTAGTTGCACTAACTATATATCGCGCACCCGCAATCCACTGCTGATCATGTCACATATTACATCATTCATGACATGGTCAGTGACATCACTGATGACATCACTGATGACATCTCAAATGACATCACCGATGACATCACTGATGACATCTCAAATGACATCACTGATGACATCACTGATGACATCTCAAATGACATCACTGATGACATCTCATTTGACATTACTGATCACATCACTGATGACATCATTCATGTGATAATACGATGAACCTCTTCAGACTCTAATATAACCTTAGATACACTCAGTGTAAACAGACACTCATAGACTGTCACTCATCCATGGAGTTACTCAGACACTTAGTCAGTCATGCAAAGAATCAATCACACCTCCATTTCCTCAACTATACAGTTATACACACCTTACTTATTCAAACATATACTAAAACATATTTACTCACTTATACAATCCTGGATACAAGTTCACAATGATCCATACAGCCACTCACACATTCACTGGCTCTTATGCACAGTTATTTATATATGTCAACTCTCACATGTACTGTGTTTTACATATGTACTTACTTTGACATGTAGCACTGAGATATCCATTCACTCACCAATACACTCATGCACACAGTCAACCGCCCATACAGCTGTTTCCACATGCACTTTTGAACCCATACATCTAGTCAATCAACTGCTCACACATCTATGCAGAGAGTCATACACCTCCCAGCCACCCAGACACACACTCAGTCTCCCATACAAATGCTTGGGCAACCAATCAATAACCCATACAGTTAATCATATAGCTAATGATCAACACATGCAGCAGTTTACAGAACAACAGACATAATGATGCACAAATTAAGACAGTTTAGTCACTAACCCATGCACTCAGTGAGACACATTTAATCAGTCACTCATACAGTCAGCCATGCCCCTACTAAATCCTTCATCAAGACACTTATACATCCAGTCATTCTTCAATATGTAAGACATATTTTAACTTTACAGAATTATACAGTCACTGGATGTAGTCATCAGTGATGTCATCAGTGATGTCATTTGAGATGTCATCAGTGATGTCATCAGTGATGTCACTGACCATGTCATGAATGATGTAATATGTGACATGATCAGCAGTGGATTGCGGGTGCGCGATATATAGTTAGTGCAACTAACTATATATGGAATTTCAATGGTTTTGTGTGAGTAAAATAAGGGTTTTTAAATGCTAATTCCTAACTATATATGGTCTATAACCTATGGTTTTTTCAGTGAATATATATATATATATATATATATTCGCTGAAAAAACCATAGGTTATAGACCATATATAGTTAGGAATTAGCATTTACAAAACCTTGAAAATTCACTGAAAAAAACCATAGGTTATAGACCATATATAGTTAGGAATTAGCATTTAAAAAACCTTATTTTACTCACACAAAACCATTGAAATTCCATATATAGTTAGTTGCACTAACTATATATCGCGCACCCGCAATCCACTGCTGATGATGTCACATATTACATCATTCATGACATGGTCAGTGACATCACTGATGACATCACTGATGACATCTCAAATGACATCACTGATGACATCACTGATGACATCATCCAGTGACTGTGTGTTTCTGTAAAGTTTAAATATGTTTTACATATTGAAGAATGAGTAGATGTATAACTGTCTGGACGAAGGATTTAGTAGGTGCATGACTGAATGTATGAGTGAGTGATTAAATGTGTCTCACTGAGTGCATGGGTTAGTGACTAAACTGTCTTAATTTGTGCATCATTATGTCTGTTGTTCTGTAAACTGCTGCATGTGTTGATCAGTAGCTATATGATTAACTATATGGGTTATTGATTGATTGTCCAAGTATTTGTATGGGAGACTGAGTGTGTGTGTGGCTGGCTGGGAGGTGTGTGACTCTGTGCAGATCAATGTGTACTTGTATCAATGATTGTATAAGAAAGTAAGTATGTGTTAGTATATGTTTGAAAATGTAAGGTGCTCTATGTTTAACTGTATAGACAAGAAAATGGAAGTGTGATTGATTCTTTACAGGACTGACTAGGTGTGTGAGTAACTCCATGGATGAGTGGCAGAGTGTGAGTGTCTGTATAGGTGTATGAGTGCATATGATAGTGTTGTAAAGATGAGTGATTGTATGTATGAATGATTGTATGGGTGAATGAGTGAATGTGTGTGTAGACGTAGGAATCAGTGAGTACGTATGTAGTAACTAGTATTGGTGTGTCAATGGTTTCAAAAATTATACTCTGTATTTAACACTGGGTGAAACAGAGGTTATATTAAAATGTGAGGAGATGCATTGTATTGTCACATGAATAATATCATCAGTGATGTGGTCATTGATGTCAAATGAGATGTCATCAGTGATGTCATCAGTGATGTCATTTGAGATGTCATCAGTGATGTCATCAGTGATGTCACTGACCATGTCATGAATGATGTAATATGTGACATCATCAGCAGTGGATTGCGGGTGCGCGATATATAGTTAGTGCAACTAACTATATATGGAATTTCAATGGTTTTGTGTGAGTAAAATAAGGTTTTTTAAATGCTAATTCCTAACTATATATGGTCTATAACCTATGGTTTTTTCAGTGAATTTTCAAGGTTTTGTAAATGCTAATTCCTAACTATACATGGTCTATAACCTATGGTTTTTTCAGTGAATTTCAATGGTTTTTTAATAGCAAATATCAAAAGCTATCGAATGTCAAGTACGTGGTAAGTGAAAACATTTTCGTGTTTATGCACACTGATCTGCTTTGAATGGTGCCCCCCCCCCCTCATTTCTATTAGGAGTACTCTCTCTTTGCACATAGTGAAGGGTAGTTAACGCAGGCCTTTGCCCCCGTTGTAATACGTCGTGCCTGCTTCTCTCTCCATTTAATTGATTGTTATCCAAGTATTTACTGTTTTAGAATTGGTTCTCTTTGGTTCATTCTCTATTTACAAACAAACACAGAGTCGCAATACTCTGTTTAGTCTTTGCAGATAACGAAAAATCGTGTAAAAAAAATAGAAAAGGAATCGAGCAAAATCAGTAGGCCACTAATAGGATCTCTTTTTGACCTCGCTAAAATAGAAACATTAGGAACAACCCCTCATGACAAATACAAAACTAGTGAAATGAACTGAACTCCACACAATGATGGCTGCAAAACAGCTCGGCTCCGCCACCCACCCCGCCCAAAATAACGATATAAAGCTGCTGCCATGATTGGTTGCGGAATGGCCACGACTGAGCTACGAAATGGTGCTGCTCTCATGCTAACCCCAGCTTCAGTCTGAAACATCCAGAAACACTGTAGACTACCAATTCGATCAGTTCTGGTAGCGCCCCAATGTAACCCGGTAGAGAAGAACTAGCCCTCCCCTCTTTGACTAATGGTTCTTGTTGCCTGTCCCTTCTGTTGTCATTTAACAGAACTATTTAGCCTGCTGAAAGAGGTTGTGTTCCGACCGCTGGTTGGTGGAGACATTTTGACTATATTCTGGACCTGCGTTGTCGCGTAATGCGTCATATGACGCGCCGCGTTAGCGCATCCGGAAGTCATCCGGGGCGCGCAGCGCGTAACGTAAGCATAACAAGTCATGTGACTTGTTAATAAAACTTTTCATTGGTTCATTTTACTTTTCTTATTCTAATGATGAAAGGCTTGGTCATATGACCTAAAAATTACGCTTTTTATTACTTCCGAACATTATTTTTTCTTAAATATATGTTATAATGTTCCAGGCTAATGCACTTTCCCGGAAAATTTACAACTGTCCTGCAAGTAAAATATATTCTTTTTTTGAGAAAAAGAGCGTTTCTTCGTCCCATGACGGAGCCGTTGAGCAAAAGAGGGTCGACCTGCTGTCTTAGTCGCCGATACGCCTGAATATGAGATTCTTATCGATCACTTTATGTTGCAGGAATAGAAAACACAACAGCCCTTGACCATTTATCTTTACTGCGTTCCTTCGTATTATACCTTTTACCCTTCATGTAATTGGTCTGCTTTATTTCACTTGCCTTTTAATGATTCTAAAACAGTGACTATTATTAAAAACTTTACCAATGTATATACTACTTCCATGTTTTCTTTTAAAAACCTTTATTGTGAAAATTTCATTATACAAATACGAGCCTATAACCACGTGGGCCGGCCACGGAGCAAACTGTAATCGTATGTGATGAGTAGACATTTACACTGTAGAGGAACGTAACGGGCGGGCCATTAGGTTGCAAGAACTAAGGTGTCTAACAGTTACGGAATCGGTGGACGTACATTTTATAATTAAAATACGACAGGGCCAGTTACAATAAAATTATCTAGATATACATTTGCGGGCAAGTACCATGGGTGACGTTAATTCGAACTTTCAATAGTACAGTAATCAATAACACATCAGAACTTAATATCAATAGGGATGTCGAAATATTCAATCAATTCTCGTCCCCGCCCGCCATGTGCTTCAAAACTGCATACGTATCTCGTGATTTCAAGGTTCTGCAACCAGTACACAACAAGGAGTTACGAATTCCATTTATTCCGGCGCCATTTTGGGCGAGGACGGGCAGGTCCAGGATATAGTCAAAATCTCTCTACCAACCATCGACTATGATGATGTTCATATGCTGTATTTATTAGAGTAACACTCATCTGTCCACATGAAATTAATTTGCCACAATCTAAACATGTCATTTTAATCTTTCCAAAGTTCTTCTAAATATTTGGGACCGTTTCCCTTGCCTCTGATGCTGTCAGTGCCACTTCTTTGATGAATGTACTAGCAGGTCAGGGGTTCTCCTCCAAATCTCTCTTTTATGCAGCACTATAATTAATTGGTGCCACCTCTCCATATGACGATGCATGGTATAGTTACCATAACTATATTTTTTTTCGGTTCCTCTGGAGAGTTCATCGTGGCAGATGAAGCGTGTAACGTACCGGGCATTTACCTTTTTTTGCATGTACAGGAAAGGAAAAAAAAAACGAGCGTCCGAGTTCTAAGGTGTCCCAGGGCCATTTTAGTGGACCAGGCCCAAATCCAAAGAACAGGCCGCCATTTTGAGAGTCCTGTTGCAGCCGCCTGTCGCTGTAGCATCAAGAGCAGCCGAAACTCAGCTGAATGGCAACTGAAACGGTAAAGGGGCGCCCCACTACAGCAGACGAGCCTCCACCTAGGAAGGCCTGTTCACGCCGCCCCACCCCCCCCCTTCGGGCACCCCACGCCGTTATTCGGAGCAGTATTGTAGGATGGCCACACCAGTGCGGCAACTTGCTAGACATCACCTCGGTGGTAACCGAATCTCAGCGCCTTTTGGTGTCTTCTCTTCAGAAAATATTGTTGCGCTGCCTTTGGCCCCATTCGCACATCGGTCCGCTACAGACGCCATCTCACAGGCTAATGGGGCGCCCCACGCCGAGTTTCAGCATTGTAGGATGACCACACCAGTACAGCAACTTGCTAGACACCACCTCGGTGCCATCCGGATTTTGGCATCTCAACGCCTAGTGGTGTCTTCTATTCGGAAAATATTGTTGCGCTGCCTTTGGCCCCATTCGCACATCGGTCCGCTACTGACACCATCTCACAGGCCAACAGGGCGCCCCACGCCGACTTTTACCATTGTAGGATGGCCACACCAGTGCACCTTACTAGACACCACCTCGGTGCCATCCGGATCTTGGCGCGTTGTGCTGCCTTCGGCCTATTCGCACATCGGTCCGCTACTGACGCCATCTCACAGGCTAATGGGGCGCCCCACGCCGAGTTTCAGCATTGTAGGATGACCACACCAGTACAGCAACTTGCTAGACATCACCTCGGTGCCATCCGGATCTCGGCGCCCCACTGCAGATGAAGTGCCTCTCAACTATGAAACCACCACGGTGACATCCGGATCTTGGCGCGTTGTGCTGCCTTCGGCCTATTCGCACATCGGTCCGCTACTGACGCCATCTCACAGGCTAATGGGGCGCCCCACGCCGAGTTTCAGCATTGTAGGATGACCACACCAGTACAGCAACTTGCTAGACATCACCTCGGTGCCATCCGGATCTCGGCGCCCCACTGCAGATGAAGTGCCTCTCAACTATGAAACCACCACGGTGACATCCGGATCTTGGCGCCTTGTGCTGGTTCCGGCCTATTCACACATCCGTCCGCTACTGACGCCATCTCACAGGCTAATGGGTCGCCCCACGCCGAGTTTCAGCATTGTAGGATGACCACACCAGTACAGCAACTTGCTAGACATCACCTCGGTGCCATCCGGATCTTGGCATCTCAACGCCTAGTGGTATCTTCCATACAGAAAATATTGTTGCGCTGCCTTTGGCCCCATTCGCACATCGGTCCGCAACTGACACCATCTCACAGGCCAACAGGGCGCCCCACGCCGACTTTTACCATTGTAGGATGGCCACACCAGTACAGCAACTTGCTAGACATCACCTCGGTGCCATCCGGATCTTGGCATCTCAGCGCCTTGTGGTGTCAGTCAGAAAATATTGTTGCGCTGCCTTTGGCCCCATTCGCACATCAGTCCGCTACTGACACCATCTCACAGGCCAACAGGGCGCCCCACGCCGACTTTTACCATTGTAGGATGGCCACACCAGTGCCACAACTTGCTAGACACCACCTCGGTGCCATCCGGATCTTGGCATCTCAGCGCCTTGTGGTGTCTTCTATTCCGAAAATATTTTTGCGCTGCCTTTGGCCCCATTCGCACATCGGTCCGCTACTGACGCCATCTCACAGGCCAACGGGGCGCCCCACGCCGACTTTCAACATTGTAGGATGGCCACACCAGTGCGGCAACTTACTAGACACCACCTCGTGCCATCCGGATCTTGGCGCGTTGTGCTGCCTTCGGCCTATTCGCACATCGGTCCGCTACTGACGCAAACTCACAGGCCAACGGGGCGCCCCACGCCGACTTTCAGCATTGTAGGATGGCCACACCAGTGCTGCAACTTGCTGGACACCACCTCGGTGCCATCCGGATCTTGGCGCGTTGTGTTGCCTTCGGCCTATTCGCACATCGGTCCGCTACTGACGCCGCCTCACGTGCCAACGTATTTTCTCCGCATTTTATACCCTATGCCGCATAACAGGTCATGTGACTTGTTTATAAAACTTTTCATTGGTTCATTTTACTTTTGGTTTCCTAATGATGGAAGGCTTGATCATATGACCTAAAAACAACACTTTTCATTGGATGAAAACTTTTTTTTTTTCCCAAACGATGAAAGCCCCACCTTGTTTCTGGATGTTTCAGACTGAAGCTGGCGTCAGCATGAGAGCACCACCATCTCGTAGCTCCGTCGTGGTCATTCCGCGAGCAATCATGGCAGCCGCTCCCCACCAGAAGCCTACAGGAGTCGGGGGCCCCCAAAACTTTTGATGAATCCTCAAGGCGGAGGGGACGCTTTTGAGAATGGGGTCCAAGACCTAGCAGACAAGCGTCCGATTTCCAAGGTGTCCTAGGGCCATTTCAGTGGACCAGGCCCAAAAAGGAAACAGCCTGCCGCCATTTTGAGAGTCCTGTGACAGCCGCCTATCGCTGCACCGCAAGAGTGGGCGCAACTCAGCTGAATTGCGGCTTTTGACACAGTGGACCAAAAACGGACGGAATGGCAACTGAAACGGTAAAGGGGCGCCCCACTACAACAGATGAGACTCCACCTGGAGAGGCCCGTTCACGCCGCCTCCCCCGGGGCGCCCCACGCCGTTATTCGGAGCAGCATTGTAGGATACCAAAACCAGTGCGGTAACTTACTGGACATCACCTTGGTGCCATCGTTCTGCTGCCTTGGAACTATTCGCACAACAGTTTGCTACTGATGACCCACCCCCCGCGACGCCCCACGCCAGAAATCTGGACGTTGTGCTGCGTTGGGACTATTCGCACAGCCGACCGCTACTTCGTTGTTTTTCCCTAAAAATGTTTATATGTTATTACTGTTTTTGTTTTCTTGTATATATTTATAAGTTATTAAAGTTTTATAATCTTACTACTTTGTCGGAGTGCTATATATTTTTAATGTGACACATAATTGTAAAAACTTTGATGTACAAAGAGTCATCCCTGGAATCTTCCGCTTCAGGCTCGGTCCCCTCCCCAATCACAATACAGGATGGTTTTCAGATAATAGGAATGCGTCTGCTGTGACGGATCTCATCGAGTGTGGGCCTTGATCAACTATAACTCCTTTGAAGAGGGGTGATTCTTTACAGCTGGGGCCATAAACTACATCTGCAGGGCTAGCTGATACCCTAGGACCGGCCTGGACAATCGGACACAGAGGAAAAGGAGTGTCAGAGGGTGCGGTAGTGAATAGGGCGAAAGGGAGGTGTCGGGCGGGCACAGGGTGTGATTCTCAGGGAAGAGCAGCGCAGATGGGGGGAGATTTATTACCCATGCATAAGACAGAGAGCGGGGGTGACCACTGCCTGGGGGAGATGCTTGCGAGGGTGGGGAGCCATGCTAAGGATCGACAGCGTGCACAGAGTGGGTCTGGTCAAGGCATCTAAAATGACTGCCGTGCACGACAAAAGTGTGGCATTTGAAAAAAGACAAGATGGCGCAGACAAAGTTTTTCAACACTTCCTGATTTCCTTCGAATCGAACGTTAACAGACGTTGGGGCATATTACCAAAGTTAAGCGATATTTATCCCTAACGATGCTTAGCAACGATTTTTTTACCGCTAAGCATCGTCAGAAATTATCGCAGATAAACCTTGCTATTATCAAGGTTTATCGCAAATACGATAAAAAACGACCGCAATGCATTAATATCGCTGAAAACTCAGCGATATTCATGCATTACCGAGCTAATGCTCTTAGCCATGTTATCCACCTCCCATTGAATAACATGGCTAAGAACTGCTCAGGGCAGGTGCTAGCTTTTGGAGATATTCGCGCTTATCGCGAATATTTCCAAAAGTTGATAATAGGAGATAGCGATGTTAGCGACTGTTTCCAGTCGCTAACATCTTGGCATGCCCACTTTGCATGTCATTAGTGATAAATATCACTCACATGCAAAGTGGGGCCCAAGATGGTCGCTATCTCCTACTAGCCGTCGCTAACTGGTGTTAGCAACAGCTAGGTAATACAGATATAATTTTATCTCCGCGAAGCGGAGCGCTGTTACAGATATATATCTTGTTTTTGAACGTTAATTTCTCAAAATCCACTGAAGCACATATATTGAGACCTAGCAAAGGCACATCGAGCTACCAGTCCATACAATTTTGCCAAGTTTCGTGCAAATCCATTCAGCCGTTCGATTATTATTATTATTATTTTTTTTGCCCCGCGGGGCCCTTTTAAAACCTCCACATCAAACCTAAGAGGTCAAGGAGGATCTACTATGCCCCCTTATGGTCATTTGCCCCTTCGCTTTGGCCTCCTCTTGTCTGTCGATCCTACCGAGAGACAAGATGGCGGCCGCTACGGATTGTTTGCAATGTTTACAGACGCCGGAGAACCAATCAGCTTCGCAAACCTCCGTTACGCGAAGCGGAGCGCTGTTACAGATATATATCTTTTTTTGAACGTTAATTTCTCAAAATCCACTGGAGCACATATATTGAGACCTAGCAAAGGCACATCGGGCTACCAGTCCCTAATATTTTACCAAGTTTCGTGCAAATCCATTCAGCCGTTCGATTATTATTATTATTTTCTTGTTTTTTGCCCCGCGGGGCCCTTTTAAAACCTCCACATCAAACCTAGGGGGTCAGCGAGGATCTACTATGCCCCCTTATGGTCATTTGCCCCTTCGCTTTGGCCTCCTCTTGTCTCTCGATCCTACCGAGAGACAAGATGGCGGCCGCTACGGACTGTTTGGAATGTTCACAGACGCCGGAGAACCAATCAGCTTCGCTTCACAAAGCTCCGTACCGCGAAAAGTCCGCGAACCGGAGCGCTGCCCGGTCCGCTGTTACAGATATATATCTTTTTTTGAACGTTAATTTCTCAAAATCCACTGGAGCACATATATTGAGACCTAGCAAAGGCACATCGGGCTACCAGTCCCTAATATTTTACCAAGTTTCGTGCAAATCCATTCAGCCGTTCGATTATTATTATTATTATTTTTTTTTGCCCCGCGGGGCCCTTTTAAAACCTCCACATCAAACTTAGGGGGTCAGCGAGGATCTACTATGCCCCCTTATGGTCATTTGCCCCTTCGCTTTGGCCTCCTCTTGTCTCTCGATCCTACCGAGAGATAAGATGGCGGCCGCTACGGACTGTTTGGAATGTTCACAGACGCCGGAGAACCAATCAGCTTCGCTTCACAAAGCTCCGTACCGCGAAAAGTCCGCGAACCGGAGCGCTGCCCGGTCCGCTGTTACAGATATATATCTTTTTTTGAACGTTAATTTCTCAAAATCCACTGGAGCACATATATTGAGACCTAGCAAAGGCACATCGGGCTACCAGTCCCTACAATTTTGCCAAGTTTCGTGCAAATCCATTCAGCCGTTCGGGCTAAAAGTGAGGCCAACCGCCCTATGGAAAACTCAATGTTAAAAACACGTTTTGGGACCCCCCTTTTTTCTCGGCCCCCCCTTGACGAACCCCCCCCAAATTTTCAAGGGCTGCTCAGAAACAAAATGTGCCATTTTCCTGAAAATTTCAGCCAATTCCGTCCACAAACGCCAAAGTTATTAGACATAGAATTTTCAAAAGTCCCATAGAGAAAAAATCCTAACTATATATACCTACTGGCGACCGCCAGTAGGTAATATATATATATATATATATATATATATATTCACTGAAAAAACCATAAGTTTCACATCAGTTATACTTAGGAATTAGCATTAAAAAAACCTATTAAATTCACTGAAAAAACCATAGGTTTCACACCAGTTATAGTTAGCTGGAAATTGTACTCGCATAAAACCATTGATATATATATATATATATATATATATATATATATATATATATATTTTTTTTTTTTTTTTTTCTTCAAAAGGCTCTGCAGCAAAAGGATCACTTGGAAGCAGGTAGGTTGTAAACCATCATTTATTGCGTGCGCAGGAAGAGTCAGGTCCCGTCCCTTTTACTTGCAATCCCGACGCGTTTCAGTGCTGTCTACACTTTCTTCTGGGGAAACAAATGTCTATGCGGCCAAGGCAGGTTCCGCTTTCTTTTGTAGTAAAGCTTTGTTAATGGCTTAGTAGCACGTGATCCCTCCTACTGGATTCTGGGATATGAAGTCTTGTCTGCCATAATAATTTTCCTCAGTGGGCTCCGCATGTGCATATTATTAAACAAGTTCGTAGTGGCTGCAGTGAACCACCACGATGTTCAGGCACTTCAGTGTGCCCCGTTCTCTGACTCTGTCCTCATTGATGCTGCAGCCTGCTCCCGCCTTACTCAGCAGTGGTAGTCACAGCGAGACGGCCCCTTCCTCCAACGGCTCCCTCCGCACGCAATAAATGATGGTTTATAACCTACCTGCTTCCGAGTGATCCTTTTGCTGCAGAGCCTTTTGAAGAAAATATATATATATATATATATATATTCACTGAAAAAAACATAGGTTTCAGGCCTTATATAGTTAGGAATTAGCATTTAAAAAAACCTTTAAAATTCACTCGAAATACTAGTTTTAGGGGTGTTATAGTTAGCTGGACATTTCACTCATACAAAACCATTGAAATTGCTCCTATATAGTTAGTTGTACTAACTATATTTTGCGCACCCGCAATCCACTGCTGATGATGTCACATATTACATCATTCCTGACATGGTCAGTGACATCACTGATGACATCTCAAATGACATCATTGATGACATCACTGATGACATCATCCAGTGAATGTGATTCGCTTCGTCATTTAAATATGCATTATATATACAGCAATTTGCATTGAAGAATGAGTGGATATATAAAAATAAATATTTGGATGGAGGATTTAGTAGCAGTGTAATTGACTGTTTACTTGACCAATTTATAGTGTCTCAGTAAATATAGCGGATAGTGACTAAACTGTTTGGATATCTGTATCACTTTGTCAGTTGTTGTGTAAACTGGTTCTCCAGTTGGTTACTATCTATGTGAAAGTCTGTATTAGTTATTGATTAGTTAACTGAGTATTTGTGTGGGAGAGTGAATTTGTGTGTGGTTCGGTGGGGGGTGTGTGACTGCCCAAAAATGTGTGAATAGTTGATTCACTAGATATATGAAGTTAAAACTATATGTTCTAACAGTTGTTTGGGTGAGTGAATATCTTTAATGGTGTGGTGATGAGCAAATATATTTCTCAATGGTACATGTCCAACAAACTAGAAAAATAAAAGGCAGTGTATGTGTCAGTTGTTGTATATTAAAACGTATACAAAAGAATCAATGATTGTGTGAGTGACTGTATGGATAACTTTATACTTGTAATAATGATTTTATAATTCACTAAGTATGACTTACTATCTAAATGAATAGATGAAGCTGTGTTTGTATAAGTGTGTAGCTAAGTAAATATGTAAGTATGATCCATTGTTTACATAAGTGAGTAGGATGACTTCATATGTGAATAGGATGTGTGCTGGTGTGTAATGTCTATTTAATGTCTATTTAGGTGCATAAGTATTTTTGATAGTGTTCTATTGTTCATTGACAGCATGTATGAGTGAATCTACAGGTAAGTGATTAGATGTGTGTATACATCTATGAATCACTGAGTAAATTGGCAAAGTCCTTTTTGAGAGGATGAACGGCTGACGCGAACCCACGCCGCTGTGCTTCCTGTTTCCCTGTGACCACGCCCATGCATGCAACGCTGGACGCTAGACCTTCGCTGGACCCTTGCTAGGAGCCCCGATGCAAACCCGCGGGTGAATTCGGAAGGGTTCAGAACGGAGCCCATCTGCTGCTTACTGGGGGCTTGATGCCTGCTTGCTCCCGTTCGGCTCCGCTGATGAGACTCTAGGATTCTAGGACCAGCAGCGAACTGTCAGGACTGTTGGGATGCCGGGACGGTGGTTTCCGCGACGTAAGGTGCGCTGGGCTGGGCTGGGTTGGGCTCTACCAGCTCGCACTCGCACCACTTCCTCCCTCTACGCCTGTTCCGCCTGCTGCTGCTATACCGAGCTCTCCACCTCTCTGCTGGCTGCTGGCCCTGCTTGCATTGCCTTTAAAAAAAGCGGGACGAAACAAACTTGACTCTGACTCTTCAACACTTTTATTGCTTAAAAAAACAAAATAATAATAAAAAGCCGAGCGGGACGAAACAAACTCGATTCTGACTCTCTGGCTCTCTTAGCCACAGAACTTGCTATTCCTTCCTGTCCCCTATGCTTGAGAATCCCGGCATCGGTGCAGCAGGGGCTGAGGAGTGGCTAAGCCGAGCAAGATCGTTGGCAGAACTAAAGTGAGACCATTCGGCAGAACTTTTTTTGGCTGCTCCTTCGTAACTTTTTTTCTCAGTAATTCTGCTGGAGGTTCCCTTGGAATAACTGCGAAGTACCAGCACGCAGTTTAGAGTTTGTAATAAAATCGGCAGCTATTGTTTGTGAAACCGCACGCATAGATGGCGGCAAGAGCAAGGGGCAAGAAGGCCAAGCCAGAGCTGGGGAGGGAGCTGTTAAAACTGCCAACACCGATTAGATCCCCACCAGCTACCAAAGGAGAGGGAAAAAAACCAGAAGGAAAAATCAACAAAAGGAAGCCCTTAAACAAAAAAACAATGGAATCTGCTGAGTCATATAGAAAAAATAAATATAACGTTCTAAGAAAACAGGTCGAAGAAGATAATGATGACAATGAAGAAAACGATCAAGAGGAGGACGAAGAAGATGAAGATGTAGAGAGCTTGACTCTATCTGAACTATCAGCAGAATTGAGCCTGCTTGCTGTTGGCGACAAAGGCGAGGAGGATGGGAAAGAAAAGAGAACAAGGGCGGATCAGGGGGGTAAAGTTATGGACAAATTGGTCAAGGCTGCTAACATACCTCCTACTATACGCCCTGAGAGTCAATCTACCCCCAAGCAATATCCTCTTTTCTCTAAACCCCTTCTCCAGCAGGGGCAACTCTCGAGCACTCCTACACGGGGGAGTTGAAACAAGGGAGTGCAAGCGTCGCCTTGGAACATGATGTCTCCAATGTTGGAGGAAAGACAATCAGCCCTACAACGCATAAGGCACCAATGGCAATACCCGGAGTGGAGGCAGGTTTAGAAGATGCAGTATTATCCGCATCAACTGCTTCAACGAGGGCCTCTCCCTGCACCACCGCCCAGACCCAGATATGTCCCCTCCCTTCCCACCCTCCGATACAGCCGATTATAAGCCCAAGCAAGCAAATTACAAGAGTTCCAAGTCAAGACCTAAGTCTACAAGCCTCCCTGATTTCCCAGGAGGATGGTTTGCTTTCTCTCCCGAGCGCTAAAAAAGGAAATACGATAGAAGATATATTAGCAACTATCCTTCAGGAATTAAGAGATTTTAAATTCTCCCAGGCTCAGTAAATCTCACTCTTGCACAGTATGCTTACGAAAATGGAGGAGTGCCTCGGCAATATCCCCCTGAGAGTCTCTGAGGCTGAAGCCCGGATATCATCCCTAGAGGACTCTCTGACAGCAACGCAGAAAGACCTTTCAGTGGTCAAAAGAGAGAAAACTCAATTAGCGGAAAAGTTGCAGGACCTTGAGAATTATAATAGGAGGTCCAATCTACGACTAGTAGGCATACCAGAGGGGGCTGAAGATAAGGACGTAGTTAAATGGTCAGAGTCTCTACTGAAAAAAGCCATTCCTGAGCTCCAAGGCGACCTGACTATTACAAGGGCGCACAGAGTCCCTGCACACAAACCTAATAACTTGAAGTGCCCCCCGCACAATCCTGCTCAATTTCTCAGACTTTAGGGTAAAAGAAAGAATTTTAAATACTGCATTCTCTAAAAGAACTTTCAATGCAGAGGGGGTGAATGGCTTTCCAATCTTTGCTGATATGTCGGCAGCATCTGCCCACAGACGCAGGGACTTTGTTAAACTTATTGACCCCTTTAAGAGCAAGGGAGCTCAAGCCATGATAGTGCAGCAATCGAAACTCAAAGTCCTGGCCAAAGGGAAATTTTTTATCTTTTCGATCCAGCACGAAGCACAGTCTTTCCTTGATGGCCTCGGGGAGTAATTTGTTGCTATATTGACTATTACTGCACGGCGGGCCCATGGTGGAGACAGGAAGCACACAAGGATGCAAAGAGATGGCATCCAAAAAGAAGAAATACCAGAGAAGGACGGAAGTGGGACACGGTGGGTCTCCGTCCACTCAGGGGGTGAGGGAAGGGGGGTGAAGGGGGATGTCGCAAGGGGAAAAAAGAGAGTTCAAATTTGAAAAGTTTTTTGTTTTTTCACATTGATACAATTATGGTACGAGCAATGCTATATCTAAGAGGCTTTTTTTGCACAAAAGGGTAACCTAACACTGATACCCCGCACTCGCCACTTTAAAGAGCAACCAATAGGATTTGCATCCAGGCTTTGTTGTCACCTTACATTCGCACAGTTCATTGGCGGTTTTTGCACAGGGAGAGGCCAACAGTATCATGTACTTCTGTTATCTTTTAACCATGCTGAATTATCTGCTTCATCGCTTATACTACATGACCTCTGTACTATTAGATACTTGCTTTTCTTTTAGCTATCTCGTATGGTTTATGTTAAGATTATATAAGTGTGTTGGTAACTCGCGTATTTTGCACAAATGGGGGTATAATCCTTCAAGTTTTGCTGCTATTGTACAATTTTGCTGCTTACTTGCATATTTCCACAGAGAAAGGCAGTCCCTCCATGATTATTTGTTGATATTATATATATATAAGCTGCTCACTATTATATTATTCTATATATATTGCGCTGCACAAAGGATAAGATAAGATTACACAAATGTGTTGCTTAATTGCGTATTTTGCACAAGGGGGGTATAACCCTTCAAGCTCTGCTGCTACTGTATGTTCTCGCTGCACATTTGCATATTTGCACAGAGAAATTCAGCTTCTCTATGATAATCTGCTGCTACTATTTATTTAGGCTGTCGATTGCACATTTATGACTGTTTGGCTGTGTTTACGGGCTTTTTAACATCTTGAAGCACAAACAGTATGGTGAAGTTTATCTCTTTTAATGCAAATGGCTTGAACAATGCTCGCAAAATGAATGCCATTGAGTGCTGGCTAAAAAACCTCATTCCGGATGTCATCTATTTGCAAGAAACCCATCATAGAGATCAGGATGAGTCAGATAAACTCTTCAAAAGCTGGGCGGGCCATAAGATATCTTCAACTGCTGGGTCGGCTCAGAGAGGAGTTAGCAAATTAATAGGCAGACACGTAGGTTTTTCTCTGGAAGGGACATTTATAGACCCCAGAGGCAGATGGGCAGTTGCACATGGTAAATTAAACAATGTTAATGTTATTCTTGCCACAATTTATGCACCAATTTTGGATGACCCTCTGCCAATCCTACAGTTAAAACAGGCAATAACAGGTCTCTCTGGGCCAATAATTTGGGGGGAGACTTTAATTTATTACAAAATCCTTTATTGGACTCCTCCAAGAAAGATCGCCAGCAGAACAAACCTCAAGTTGTCTTGGCCGTCCAAAGTTGTAAAACAGACCTTGACGTTATCGACCATTGTCGATTTTTAAATCCTGTCAAGCAAAAATATTCATGCCACTCAGCAAAATACAATTCTGTATCAAGGTTAGATTTTTTTTTATCATCCCATGATCTAGAGCTATACAACTTTGTCCATTTACCCAACGCTTTTTCAGATCACGTGGCACTTTGTGTTAGGGGTGTTACAGGTCGTCTTAATTAGGTACAGACCCAGAATGGTTTCAGTGTATATATATATATATTTAATCTAAAGTGTTGCTTTAGTTTAATGATTTCATTTAGAGTATGATTTTATGTTAAGTGTAAATAAAACTCTTTATGGAAATATAATCTGTATCAATTGCCTTTAGCAATGCTTGTTTGTTATTTCCATTTCCTGTGTGCTGTTTCCTAGATTGTGCGCTCATGTGAAGACAGGCTCTGTCTGCCCTCGCGCTTGGTATCCTGAAGTGTGAGCCTCGCGCTGGTCTCGTGGCTGAAGCTATAAATACTAGCTTCAGCCAACTGCCAAACGCTTCGTCTCTCGTTATTCCCTGTGAGAGCTTCTGTCCCCGTGTAGTGGCTTCCCTGGCCTTGAAACCGCCACTTCCCCTTAATTTCAGGTAAAGCCTTGGAATCCTTTGAGGAAACCTGTCGGCGAGGTCCTGAGTTCCCCGCCTGTCATCGACGCTGAGTTTTGCCAGCGCGACTGCTTGGCTGAGCTCCGGCATTTCTGAAGCAGCCGGGAGGTTTGTTTCCCCGCTTTCCTCTGCCGGTCGGCAGTTCGAGGCTCCTGTCAGTCGGACAGTGAGTAATTGCTTGAAACCTTGGAAAGAGACAGTAAGAGAGATTATTTCTTTTTAAAAAGGGCCACGAACAATTTACCTAATTAGTAAGTGGCAAAGGCTTATTTACAGTCAATACTCCGCGCAAGACATTTCTAAGCTAGCACGTCGAGTAGAACTGAGAAAGGAACAAGCCTTGACAAAGGCAAAAGACACTGTGCATTAAGCAGTTTTGATTTACTCTTTGGGAAAAGCTAGTTTCACGAAGTGTTCTCAATTAGTTCAAAGAGATTAACCTCAACTTTAGAATTGAGTTAACAGTGAATTGTTTAATCGCGCAAAAAGCGGAATGCTGAGTTAAAACAAGCCTTGGTTAAGGCAAATGTGTTAAATAGGCAGATTTACAGGCAAATAGGACCAATGTGTACAATTGGTGATATGTTGATTTAGTTACAGAGATATATTTCAAAAGCCTCGCATATTTACAACTGGGCCAGGAAAAAACAAGCCTTGGTAAAGGCAAATGTATGAAAACGTCAAACAGAGCTAATGTGTACTGTTGGAATTTGTAGACCTTATGACAGAGATATATAGATATTTATATATATATATATACTTGTAATGGTGTGCAGATTTACAAGTAGGATTGGAAATAATAATTTAGTTAGCAACGGAAAATTGGATAGGCTGTTATTTTCTGTCTTCCAACTGCAGAATCACCTATGAAAGAAGTAACTAAAGACTCAGGTATGGCCTTGCATGAAGAATCTGAGTTTAGTTAAAACTAACCCAACTAATCTAATTAGCCTGTCACCTTAGTTAAAGTTTTAAGTGATTCTGACATGTTATGTTTATTTGAAGGTGTCAAGCTTCTGAGTCAGTGCTTATACTTCAGTAAAAGTGCGAACAAGGGTCAAACGGATTGATGGTCAGTAAGCACAATGTTTAGTTGAATATAGAAATTAGTTAAGAAATTGTCAACTGAGTAATTGCTGTTAATGTTGCATCACAGTGTAGCGTGAAGGCAGCGCAGAAAATCCTTGAGAGAAGATTCTTGGCCTGGAGCACTTTCTTGAGAGAGACTCAACTGAAGACCAAATCTTGTATAATTTGTTGTGAGTCTCTCTGTCCACTTCCCCTTTCCCTGAAGGAGAAGTCAATCCAGTCAGTGTTTTAAGTTCTGATTGTGTTGGTAAATCCTTGAGGGAGTTGGGAGTTTGCAGCTCGAAAGGAAACGTCAGAAGGGTTTCACAGGACTCCTCAACAGTAGACGAAGCCTAACTTCCCAATTTTAAAATCGTTTCCTTTCAAGTCTGCAAACTCACCCTCATGGATGCTTCACAGTTGTCACAGTTAGTCCAGAAGATGACAGTGGAGATGGAAAATTTACGCTTAGAGAACCAATCGCTTCGTCAGGAGCTAGATGAGACTAGGGTTGGATTCTCGTCTTGGAGGGATTCTTCTAAGGAGAAGAAACCAGTTTTAGCGCCAGCCAGATTTGGAGTTGAGGTTATTCAGCCTCATACCTCAGAAGTTCAGTCAGAAAAACAACCAGTTCAAGTAACTGTTGTTACTCCCACACCTGTCCCTTTGGCTAATCCTGAAAGGTTTACTGGGGATAATAGCAGATTTGCAACATTTTTTAGTCAATGTCAATTGCACTTCATGTGTAAACCTCAAATTTTTTCTTCTGATTCTGCTAAGGTGGCTTTTATAATTTCTTATCTGGGAGGGGTGGCTGCTAATTGGGCCATGCCTTTAGTAGATAATAATGATCCTTTGCTTCACAATTTGTAGAATTTTAAATTGGCCATGTCCAGTCTATTCGCCAAACATACCTTAATTCAATCTTCTGATAATGAGTTATTGAGTCTTCGTCAAGGGACCAAGGACCTTGTATCCTATATAACTACCTTTAATAGGCTTCTGTCTGAAACTCATTGGCCTGAGGAGAAGAGGATTTCTTTATTTTATAGAGGTCTAAAAGATGATTTAAAAGACTCCCTTGCGCACATAGTGAATTTACCTGATGGGTTTAAGGAATTTCAGGATCTAGTGGTTAGACTTGATCACAGATTGGGTGAACGTAGAAATGAAAAAACTAGGAGTGACTTTAGAAGTCCTCTAGTTAAAGTTGAGAAAAAAGAGTCTGAGGCTAAGAATGTTTTTGTTGAATCTGTTTTACCGGGTGGGTTCAAAGGGCCTTTAACTCCTGAAGAAAAAGAACGGAGGCGTAAGGGCAATTTATGTTTATATTGTGGCAAACCTGGGCATTTTGCCAAGGATTGTTCTGTGAAACCCACAAAAAAGAAAGTTTTAGTTGTTGAAACTCTTCCTATTAAGCCGTCGGAAAACTAAAATACTCGAGGAAAGCTGAGATCGTTCCCTCGAGCAAATCTTCTTCTAAGATCTCCAAATTTGTCACCAATGTAACTACACATATTCCTAAACATTTTACTATTCGGATGGTCTTTATCTTAACTACTCTTCAAAGACATAGCATTCCTGTACTTTTGGATTCTGGGGCTACTGGGAATTTTTTCGATATTGGGTTTGCCCATAAATTGAATCTGAAATTTGTTACTAAGGAGGAGCCTGCGTCTGTGAGAGCGGTTGATGGTTCGGTTTTATCTTCTGGTATGATTCAATTTAACACCGAACCATTAACTTTGGTAGCAGATAATGGGCATACGGAGAAAGTGGTTTTTGATCTTATTGATGCTCCAAGTTTTGGTGTCATCCTAGGCATTCCTTGGTTGGAATTACATAATCCCAATATTGATTGGATTAAAAGGACTGTTACTTTAGAGTCTTCTTTTTGTAAGTTACACTGTTATCAAGAAACCAAAGATCCGGTGATGCCCCTTTTTTGTGCTGCTCTAACTGCGGAAGATAATAGGCTTCCAGTTGAGTATAGAAACTTTTCTAAGGTTTTTGATCCTGTTGAAGCAACCCAATTACCACCGCACAGAATTTTTGATTGCAGAATTGATTTAGTTCCTGGTGCTATTCTGCCATGTAGCAGAATTTACGCCTTAACGGAGCCTGAAAATGTTTATTTAAGGAACTATTTGGATGAGCTTTTGGAGTTAGGGTTCATTCGACATTCTACTTCTCCTGTTTCGTCTCCTCTTTTCTTCGTTTCGAAGAAGTCTGGGGATCTGAGGGCTTGTATTGATTACAGAAAGGTTAATAAAGCAACCATTAAGAATAGATATCCATTGCCTTTGATTCCAGTGCTTCTTAATCAAATTAAAGGATCTAGTGTCTACACCAAGTTGGATCTTAGAGGAGCATATCATTTGATTAGAGTCAAAGAAGGCGATGAGTGGAAGACCGCTTTTCGTACGAAATTTGGTCTTTTTGAGTATACGGTTATGCCTTTTGGTCTTTGCAACGCTCCAGCGGCTTTTCAATATTTCATTAATGAGGTCCTGCATGATTTATTGGATGTCTGTTGTATTGTTTATATAGATGACATCTTAATTTATTCTAAAAGTATGGAGGAGCATGTACAGCATGTTCGGTTGGTATTACAGAGATTGAGAGATCATTCTCTGTATGCTAAGTTGGAAAAATGTGTTTTCCATGCTTCTCAAGTTGAATTTCTTGGCTATTGTTTGTCACCTGAGGGAATTCATATGGATCCTAAGAAGGTTGAGGCAATTTTATCTTGGCCAATCCCTGCTTCAATAAAAGAAACACAGAGAATTTTAGGATTTGCTAATTTTTATAGGCGTTTCATTTCTAAATTTTCTGAAATTGTTACTCCTATTACCCAGTTATTGAAAAAAGGGAAAGTCTTCTCTTGGACTGAGGAGGCTGATCAGGCATTTTCTTTGTTGAAGAAGGCTTTTACCTCGGCTCCCATTTTGGTACATCCTGATCCTAATAGGCCTTTCTTTGTGGAAGCAGATGCTTCACAGACTGCTATTGGTGGTGTGTTGCTTCAAAAGGATTCAAATACTGGTCACCTTCATCCAATCGCCTTTTTCTCCAGAAAATTACTTTTGGCCGAGCAAAATTATACGATTGCAGAACGTGAATTGTTAGCTATTAAAGATGTGTTTCAAGAATGGAGGCATCATCTTTTGGGGGCTAAACACACTATTACTGTTTATTCTGACCATAAAAATTTGCAATTTTATTCCACTGTTAAAGCTTTTACTCCCAGACAAATGAGGTGGTTGCAATTTTTTAGCGAATTTGATTTTTTGATTATGTATCGACCAGGAAAGAAGCAGCTATTATCTGATACACTTTCACGTTTAGTTTGTGAAAAGGATTTAAATTCTATGAAGGATCCTCCCAGCATTTTGCCTTTAGAAAAAATTGCTGCTGAAATCCATTCTGAAAGTTTCTTGGATTCAGTTAAAAAAGAATTAAAGAATTTTGAGGTTCATGAATGGTTATTAAAAAAAGGTAATTCCATTAGAGATGGGTTTTTCTATCACAATGATAAATTGTTTATTCCCACAAGAGATTTACAGGATAAGGTCATGCAATGGAATCATGATTTGGCGATTGCTGCACATCCTGGTATTAACAAAACCTTGGATTTGTGTCAACGTCATTTTTGGTGGGAAAAAATGATTTCAATTATTCAGCAATTCGTGAAAGCCTGTCCAGTTTGTTCTCGTCAAAAGGCTTTACATGAGGTTCCAATGGGTTTACTTCGTCCTATGACTATTCCCCCTAACCCTTGGCATACAATCAGTTTAGATTTTATTACTGATCTTCCTAAGTCTAATGGTTTTACTACAATCCTCGTGGTGGTGGATTTGTTATCCAAAATGGGACATTTTATTCCATTACATAAGATTCCCTCGGCAACTGAATTTAGTGCTGTATTTTTATCTAATATTGTGAAGCTTCATGGTCTGCCCTCAAAGATTATTTCGGATAGGGGTCCTCAGTTCATTTCTAAATTCAGGTCACAACTTAGCAAACTTTTGGGAATTGAGTTGGCTCTGTCTTCTTCTTTTCATCCACAGACGGATGGTCAAACGGAGAGGTTGAATCAGCATGTTGAACAGGGTTTAAGATGTTTGTTAACTACCTCTTCTCACCCTTGGGATGAAATGTTACCGTGGGCAGAATTTTCTTATAATAACACCACTCATTCAGCTTTGGGTTGTTCTCCTTTTTATTTTCTCACTGGTCAACATCCAAGATCTATTCCTATACTTTTACCTGATGAGCAATTGTCTATGCCAGCAGTTACGGATAGGTTGACTCATCTGTTGGATATTCAAGATAAGGCTAGAAAGCAATGGGTCAAAAGTAAGGTATCTATGAAAAGGACTGCTGATTCTCATCGTAAAGTTGCCCCTTTGTATAAGGAAGGTCAGTTGGTGTGGTTATCTACTAGAAACATTCAGATGGAAGGTCCCAGGAAGTTGAAGCCTAGATATATTGGGCCTTTTGAAGTTAAAAAGGTTTTGAACCCCGTATCTGTAAAATTAGTTTTACCTGAGGAATATGCTATTCATCCTGTTTTTCATGTTTCTCTGTTGAAACCTTTTGAACCTTCTACTCGTGCTGATAACCCACCACCGCCGGTAATTGTCGGTGACCATGTTGAGTACGAGGTTAAATCCATTCTAGATTCCAAAAGAATTCGGGGTGCCTTGTTTTATTTGGTTGACTGGAAGGGTTATGATCCTTCTGAGAGATCTTGGGAACCTGAGAAAAATGTTCATGCTCCTAGACTTGTTAGATCTTTTCATGCTCTGCATCCTGATAAACCTAGACCTGTAAGACGACCTTTGGGGGGAGGAACTGTTAGGGGTGTTACAGGTCGTCTTAATTAGGTACAGACCCAGAATGTTTTCAGTGTATATATATATATATTTAATCTAAAGTGTTGCTTTAGTTTATTGATTTCATTTAGAGTATGATTTTATGTTAAGTGTAAATAAAACTCTTTATGGAAATATAATCTGTATCAATTGCCTTTAGCAATGCTTGTTTGTTATTTCCATTTACTGTGTGCTGTTTCCTAGATTGTGCGCTCATGTGAAGACAGGCTCTGTCTGCCCTCGCGCTTGGTATCCTGAAGTGTGAGCCTCGCGCTGGTCTCGTGGCTGAAGCTATAAATACTAGCTTCAGCCAACTGCCAAACGCTTCGTCTCTCGTTATTCCCTGTGAGAGCTTCTGTCCCCGTGTAGTGGCTTCCCTGGCCTTGAAACCGCCACTTCCCCTTAATTTCAGGTAAAGCCTTGGAATCCTTTGAGGAAACCTGTCGGCGAGGTCCTGAGTTCCCCGCCTGTCATCGACGCTGAGTTTTGCCAGCGCGACTGCTTGGCTGAGCTCCGGCATTTCTGAAGCAGCCGGGAGGTTTGTTTCCCCGCTTTCCTCTGCCGGTCGGCAGTTCGAGGCTCCTGTCAGTCGGACAGTGAGTAATTGCTTGAAACCTTGGAAAGAGACAGTAAGAGAGATTATTTCTTTTTAAAAAGGGCCACGAACAATTTACCTAATTAGTAAGTGGCAAAGGCTTATTTACAGTCAATACTCCGCGCAAGACATTTCTAAGCTAGCACGTCGAGTAGAACTGAGAAAGGAACAAGCCTTGACAAAGGCAAAAGACACTGTGCATTAAGCAGTTTTGATTTACTCTTTGGGAAAAGCTAGTTTCACGAAGTGTTCTCAATTAGTTCAAAGAGATTAACCTCAACTTTAGAATTGAGTTAACAGTGAATTGTTTAATCGCGCAAAAAGCGGAATGCTGAGTTAAAACAAGCCTTGGTTAAGGCAAATGTGTTAAATAGGCAGATTTACAGGCAAATAGGACCAATGTGTACAATTGGTGATATGTTGATTTAGTTACAGAGATATATTTCAAAAGCCTCGCATATTTACAACTGGGCCAGGAAAAAACAAGCCTTGGTAAAGGCAAATGTATGAAAACGTCAAACAGAGCTAATGTGTACTGTTGGAATTTGTAGACCTTATGACAGAGATATATAGATATTTATATATATATATATACTTGTAATGGTGTGCAGATTTACAAGTAGGATTGGAAATAATAATTTAGTTAGCAACGGAAAATTGGATAGGCTGTTATTTTCTGTCTTCCAACTGCAGAATCACCTATGAAAGAAGTAACTAAAGACTCAGGTATGGCCTTGCATGAAGAATCTGAGTTTAGTTAAAACTAACCCAACTAATCTAATTAGCCTGTCACCTTAGTTAAAGTTTTAAGTGATTCTGACATGTTATGTTTATTTGAAGGTGTCAAGCTTCTGAGTCAGTGCTAATACTTCAGTAAAAGTGCGAACAAGGGTCAAACGGATTGATGGTCAGTAAGCACAATGTTTAGTTGAATATAGAAATTAGTTAAGAAATTGTCAACTGAGTAATTGCTGTTAATGTTGCATCACAGTGTAGCGTGAAGGCAGCGCAGAAAATCCTTGAGAGAAGATTCTTGGCCTGGAGCACTTTCTTGAGAGAGACTCAACTGAAGACCAAATCTTGTATAATTTGTTGTGAGTCTCTCTGTCCACTTCCCCTTTCCCTGAAGGAGAAGTCAATCTAGTCAGTGTTTTAAGTTCTGATTGTGTTGGTAAATCCTTGAGGGAGTTGGGAGTTTGCAGCTCGAAAGGAAACGTCAGAAGGGTTTCACAGGACTCCTCAACACTTTGCATGGAGGTAAATCTGAGGGCTCATGAAGTAAGGCATCCAAGAAGATGGTTTTTCAACAAACTTAACCTCCTGGACTCGCAATGGTGCACAGATATTGAGGAAAATATAGAGCTTTTTTTTGCACAAAATAGAGGCCCAGCCCCATTAAATACAACCTGAAATGCATTTAAAGCCACTCTGCGGGGGTTAATTAGATCTAAAGAAATACCTAAGCAGAAGGCAAGGAGGGAGGAGAAAACCAAATTGCAAACTGAACTCTCTCAGGCAACCCATATCTAACTATAGGGTTAGATCTATGATCTCTGGGCATAAGCTCTCCGAGGCGAAGCGCAAGATGAAGGATTTTTATTATGACCTAGGCGAGACAAACAGTAATCTTTATGCCCAAAAGATATATGAGGAGAGCGAATACACAGGAAAGCTCCTGGCCTGGCAAACCAAAGAAAAGCAGGTCCGAAATAGGATAGACCAATTAACAGACCCCATTACTAAAGCACAAGCTAAGACCACTACTTCCATCGGTGAGTTGTTTTTGAAACACTATGAGGGAGTATATCAAGCGATTGAGGGGGCTACACCAGACTCTATTGCAGAATTCCTACAGCCACTTGCAATACCTAAACTAGATGCTGAGGGAAATAATTACCTCATATAGGATTTCACATTACTAGAACTAGACGAAGTGATAGAGTCTTTCCCTAATGGTAAGGCCAATGGCAATGATGGCCTTCATATTGAATTTTTTTTTAAATTTGGAGGAACCCTGCGCAAAGAATTTTTGATACTAGTTAATTATCTACTTCAAAGAGGCCTCCCACCGGACTCTTTCCACTCAGCGGTGGTGGTTAGTACTTTAAAAAAAGGAAAGCACAGGGAAAATATAAATTCATACTGACCGATAAGTCTCCTGAATATAGACTATAAAATGTTTACAAAACTTTTAGCAAACCGATTAAATAAAATAGTAGGATCACTGGAAGCTCACGATCAGTGTGGTTTTATTGCAGGCAGGCATCTCCATTCCAACACTACATTTTTATTGGAGGCACTAGATTATTTTAAAACTAACAATGTGAAGGCTCAAATTTGGTTTTTAGATGCGGAGAAAGCCTTCGATCTAGTGTCTTGGGACTGCCTTTTTGGAATCTTGCACAGTTTCAATTTCCCGATTGTTTTTATCTCTCTTTTACAACAACTATATATGAATTCTAGGGCACAGATTATTATCAATAATACTAATATTGGGTCTTGCCAGGTTACTAGAGGCACGCGACAAGGATGCCCCTTGTCGGCAATTTTATTTGCACTATTTATTGAACCTTTGGCGATTGCTATTAGGGATATGAACATCGAGACTGCCCCAGTAGCAGGAATGACAAATATTACATTATATGCGGATGACATTGCCCTTTTCTTAGACTCTAAACCCTCAAGCCAACTGAAGATTTTAAAAATCTTCTCTTACCTTCAAAAACTAGGGGGTTATAAAATTAATGTTAACAAAACGGAAATTATTTTAGCCAACTGCACTGTAGACACTTTAGTTCCAGAATTCAGGCAGATATATAATACGGATCCAAAGAGATACTTGGGAATATTTATATCGGATAGTCTGGATGACCTTTTTTCGCTTAGTTATCTACCTCTATTAAAAAAGGTGGGTTCGGTTTTAGATCGTTGGAATTTATTACCCCTGTCTGTAATGGGACGGGCAGCGCTAGTTCGCATGTCGGTTTTACCTCTTTATAATTTCCTCTTCAGCGCAGTACCCTGCGCAATCCAGGCCTCCTATTTCAAAAAAGTAGATGCATTGATTTCCTCTTTTCTATGGGCAAAAAAATCCCCCAGACTTGCACTGAGCACTTTATATTTACCATCCATACAAGGAGGGCTGTCCCTTCCAAATATCAGAGAATACTATTTTGCGTCTTCCGCACACCATAGTTATAGGTTTTTGTTTTTAGAGCCTCATGAGGCAGACAATTTTTTTATGAAGAAGATGTTGCTAGAATTAAAAATTTCCGATCCGGTCAGAATCACCAAAGATCCAAAGAAGGTACGTTACAAGTCCCTTCAGTGGATTTTTAAGCTCAAAACTCAGTTTTTTAAATTCTATGATATTCCTAAATTAAGCAATAAAACAAACGTAATAAATTTTAGCTTGGGAGATTCTGGCTGTATGGACAAAAATACATTAAGTCTTTGGAAGGAGAATGGCTTCGAGAAAATTGAAGACTTCCTGTTGGGAAATAGGTGGAAATCTTGTGATGAAATTTCCAGTCAGATAAAACAATCATATACAAACTTGAACTGGTCCTTCCTCATGCTAAATCCAAAACTCAGAGAGCTTGATATAGGAAATCTATTTAATAAAGAAAATATCTCTTCAACTCTCAATAATCAAATACAAAAGAAAATGAGTATTTGGATTAAAATATTAAAAGAAAGTAAAGAGCAGGACTCTTCCAGTAAGATAATTGAAAGGTGGAAAAAGAGGGAAGACATCGTAATTAATCAACAGGTATGGGATAAGATAAATAAATTTAATAAAACCATATTCCGTGGAGCAAATTTTAAACGCATGCAATTCTATAATAAATGGTTAATATATAGAACCCCCTCCTTTCTACATAATATCTTCCCCCAAGTAGCCGATAAATGCTTCAGGTGCGAAGAAAAAGGCACCTGGAAACATATTGTCTGGGAGTGTTCCAAAATCCAGGTATTATGGAAGGAAATAGAAAAATATCTCTCCATCGAGCTTAAAACCAATATAGTATTCGATGACCTAATCCCCATTTTAGGCTGTTTCCCTAGCCACACTCCACATGATGAGTCCCTTTTCATAGCTTCTTTAATAGCTAAATCCCTTATATTGCAGTCCTGGAAAACAGACTGTGCACCAACCTTTCAGGCGTGGAAGGCAAAATTATTACAAACCCAGGGTAGGGAAAGAAAATATACTTTAAGATCAGGGGCTCTCAAAAAATATGATAAATATTGGAGCGTGTTTGACTCTTAAACCTCTCTGCTACCATCTAACCCTAACCACATCTCCTTGAAACTATTATTAGTCTGCTAGATTGTTTTGCTCACGCACGTTGCACTTTTCAATCAAGTTATGAAATGATAATTGCGTAGACGCTTTTTGTATTTAAAATGCTTTGTACTGTATTAATTCTAATCATGTCTTTTGAATATTACTGCTAGCCTGTTGGATTGCTCTTTCAAGCACTCTGCACCTTAGAAACAAGCTCTGAAATGATGAATTGCGATGACGCTTCTTACATTTATACGCTTCGTACTGTATTAAGTTTATTTCAAATGTGTTATGTATCTTCTATCTGTCTTTTATGAACTCTCAATAAAAAAAATATATAAAAAAAAATAATAATCTATGAATCACTGAGTGGGTTTTTAGATGCTTGTATTGCTGTAACAATGGATTCAAATATGATACTCTGTATTTTACAAAGAGTGATGAAAGATTTTACTAGTGTATGAAAAGGTGTATGTGATTGTCACATGGATGATGTCATCAGTGATGTCATTTGAGATGTCATCAGTGATGTCACTGACCATGTCATGAATGATGTAATATGTGACATCATCGGCAATGGATTGCGGGTGCGCTAAATATAGTTAGTACAACTAACTATATAGGAGCAATTTCAATGGTTTTGTATGAGTGAAATGTCCAGTTAACTATAACACCCCTAAAACTTATAGTTTTTTGAGTGAATTTTAAAGGTTTTTTAAATGCTAATTACTAACTATATAAGGCCTGAAACCTATGGTTTTTTTCAGTGAATTTGCAAGGTTTTTTAAATGCTAATTCCTAAATATATAAGGCCTGAAACCTATGTTTTTTTCAGTGAATTTGCAAGGTTTTTTAAATGCTAATTCCTAACTCTATAAGGCCTGAAACCTATGTTTTTTTCAGTCAATTTCAAAGGTTTTTTTAGCGCTAATTCCTAACTATATAAGACCTGAAAGCCCACCAGGATCTCCAGTATGCGACAGGGGACTGCATTGCAGAGAGGTGTAATGAAGCCACGCCCCTTTTTACACCTCTCTGCAACGCAGCCCCCGTGCATGTTTGAAGAGGGGGAACTAATTCCCCTTGCATACTGGGGGCCTCTGGGGGCCAACTAGCCCACCTTGAACCTCCAGTATGCGCCAGGGGGCTGCATTGCAGAGGTGTAATGAGGCTATGCCCCTTGTTACACCTCTCTGCAACGCAGCCCCCTGTTGCGTTTGCAAAGGGGGGGAACTAATTTCCCTTGCATACTGGGGTCCCTGGGGGCCAACTAGCCCACCAGGAGCCTCCAGTATGCGCCAGGGGGCTGCATTGCAGAGAGGTGTAATGAGGCCACACCCTTTTTTACACCTCTCTGCAACGCAGCCCCCGTGCATGTTTGAAGAGGGGGAACTAATTCCCCTTGCATACTGGGGGTCCCTGGGGGCCAACTAGCCCACCTGGAACCTCCAGTATGCCCCAGGGGGCTGCATTGCACAGAGGTGTAATGAGGCTATGCCTCTTTTTACAGCTCTCTGCAATGCATGCCCCTGGCGCATTTGCAGAGGGGGGACTAATTCCCCTTGCATACTGGGGGTCCCTGGGTCATATCTGCCCAAACGGCGAAATTCCGAACAATTGAAAATGACTTTTCTTGAGAAACATTTGGATTTGGATTATCATGTCCTGTACTTTGGAATTTTTGAAAGACTGACTTTGAGGATGCTATAAATTACTCAAGTCTGCCCGAATTGTGTGGGTAAAATTGATACCTAGTCACTTTGAATAAGAATGTACATACGTCTCGTCTAACATTTGGAAGAAATATCTAGTTGTATGACAACAGGATACCGACATAACTTGAAGGAAATAAGGACGCCCTGAAGAAGTTCTGTTGTACAGAACGAAACACGTCAGCTGGCTGTGGTACATAAACTTAAGGAAAATAAAAGCATTTGAATATACACCAAGATTCAGCACTTCAATAAGGACTCTAAGTGACATGATTTGATTGGACTTATTGTGCAAGTGGTGCTGTGCCAAACTTTGGAATATTCTCCACTACTCTCTACTACTTACTCTCTACTACTCCACTACTCTCTAATACTCACTCTCTACTACTCATTCTCTATTACTCTACTACTCTCTACTACTCTCTCTCTACTACTCACTCCCTACTACTCACTATCTACTACTCTCTACTACTCACTCTCTACTACTCTCTACTACTCACTCTCTACTACTCTCTCTCTACTACTTACTCTTTACTACTCATTATCTACTACTCTCTACTACTCACTCTCTACTTCTCACTCTTTACTACTCTCTACTACACACTCTCTACTACTCTCTCTCTACTACTCTCTACTACTCACTCTACTACTCACTCTCTACTACTCTCTACTATTCTCTCTCTCTGCTACTCACTCTCTACTACTCACTCTTTACTACTCTCTACTACTCATTCTTCACTGCCCTCTACTACTCACTCTACTACTTACTCTCTACTACTCTCTACTACTCACTCTCTACTACTCACTCTCTACTACTCTCTACTACTCACTCTACTATTCACTCTACTACTCTCTACTACTCACTCTCTGCTACTCTCTTTACTGCTCTCTACTACTCTCTACTACTCACTCTCTACTCTCTATTACTCACTCTCTTCTCTCTACCTCTCTTCCTCTCTCTATTTCGCTCTCTACTAGTCTCTACCTCTCTACCTCTACCTCTCTACCTCTACACCTCTACCTCTCTACCTCTCTCTAAACGCACACATATACACATATATATATGCATATATATGCATATGCATTTATGTATGTGTATATATATATATATATATACATACATATATAATCTGCATACCTATATAAATACAAATATGAATGCATGCATACATATACATATATGCATACATATGCATGTTATTTACATGAAAGTTTTAAAAACACTAATAAAAGCAAAGCTAAAAAGCCACCTCATTACAAACAGAATGGCTTTAACTTAAACGAGGGCGCGATCTATTGCATTTTCAATGCTTGTTTACTTTGGATCCACCAAGAAGGCATTCAGATGTGTCACACATTTGCCATAAATTCTGAATGTTAGCACTCTAGTTGGTCATTAGATCACTATAGTAAAGCTACTGCTCACCAGGGAAGTCTGCTGCTAATCATACTTTCTGTGGCAAAATGAACCCCCTCATTTTGTTCCTTTTTAAATTAAATGTTTTCAGACTTACCACTTCATTCCAATCAAGATGGCTTCTGGTGTGCCATACTTTTGTCATAAGTAAGACTGTTAGCGCTCTAGTTGTTCTTTAGAACACTCTGGGACATTCTGTCATTGGGCTATACTTGGGCTACATCTGGGTGATATTTGGGCTACATTTGGGCTCTTTTGTCTCTGGTAGCCATCTTGGGAGACTGCATGTCAGAATTTTTTAATGAAATAGAAGAGGATTTGAGAAGTCACTAAAAATGTGCCCTAATCTTTCTTTCTTTTTTTTTTTTTTACAACAGTGGTCCGATGCATAGATAATATAAAGACAACATTAAATATGGACTCAATGGAAACTATATTAGATTCTGATTTGTCCAGTTGGACAGAGGTCGACGAATATTTAATTATCACAAATAGAAGCACACAGAATACCTTCAACAATTCATTGAATGGATGGTGTCAAGGATGGTGTCATCAGTGATGTCATGAGTGAAGTCACTGACCATGTCATGAGTGATGTAATATGTGACATCGTCAGCAGTGCATTGCAGGCGCGCAAGTTATAGTGCGTCCAACTAACTATAACGTGGGAATTTCAATGGTTTTATGCGAGTAAAATTTCCAGCTAACTATAACTGGTGTGAAACCTATGTTTTTTTCAGTGAATTTAATAGTTTTTTTAAATGCTAATTCGTAACTATAACTGGTGTGAAACCTATGTTTTTTTCAGTGAATTTCATAGGTTTTTTAAATGATAATTCCTAACTATAACTGGTGTGAAACGTATGTTTTTTTCAGTGAATTTCATAGGTTTTGTAAATGCTAATTCCTAACTATATATAGGGCCTCAAACCTATGTTTTTTTTCAGTTAATTTCAAAGGTTTTTTAATAGCTAATTTATATAGCTATGAAATATAATATTTTTATAATAAATCCTATATTGTATATTTATGTAATACTATTTTTTTATGTATATTTTTCCCTTTTTTTATTTTTTTGCCTTGGTGCGCTCCCGGTGCGCATACCGGTGAACGCACGGGTAAGCGCAGTGTTATGGCGCGCCCCGGTGCGCGTACCGGTGAGCGTCCCGTTAGCGCCATTGCCGCGAACGAAAACATCATCGTGACGTATCGCGTAGCCGCGTGATGCGTCTTATGACGCACGGCGTAAGCGCACCCGGAAGCGCCCGAGCGCATACGATCGCGCAACGTAAGCGCGCGCCCCCGGGCGCGTAGCGTAAGCGCATCGGGTCATGTGACCTGAAAATAACACTTTTCATTGGTTCAGAACAGTTTTGGTTTCTAAATGATGAAAGCCCGGGTCATGTGACCTGAAAATAACACTTTTCATTGGTTCAGAACAGTTTTGTTTTCCAAATGATGAAAGCCCCCACCTTTTTTCCTCATTCTCACTTTGTTCTTTGAGTGAGGAAGACCTGCTTCTATTGATAGAGAAATGGCTACAGTAGCAGCAGCAGCTGGAGCATCTGCACCACCACCACCACCACCACCACCACCACCACAAGGACCACCACAACATCACATTGGTGGTGAACAAGAAGAGGAGGAGGAGGAGGAGGATGAGAGAAGGCAGTTCCTGCCTGAAGACAATCCCCCATATAAACCTATATATGAGCACTTTATATTGGAGTTTTATAAAATCCAATGGGGTGCAAAGAAGGTAAACGCTGCAAAGGTGACCTGTCTCATCTGTGGCGCTGTACTATCCAGGGGGAACCCTGTCAAAAAATATTCATTTGGGAATCACACAATGATTCGCCACATGCAACGATTGCACCCCAATAACTATTCTGCAGCAGAGGTGAGAGAACTGTGCAGAAACCTTCCCAAATCGTCTTCCAGAGCCTCAACAAGCAAAGAACCCACTCCATCGGGTCCAGAGGCAAGGGAGATGGTCCCTAACATACAAACCAAGTTTGGTGGATACAAAATCGTTTGTATATTTTGTGAAAAAACAATTACATATGGTGAGCAAAGCATTAATCTCATCAACCTTGCTGGTGACAACCACAAGTGCCCAAAGAAACCTTAATTTTTTCCTGTTTTTGTTGCTCCAGTTGAGCCGTTTACAATTCCCTGTTTTTTGTTTGTCCCCATAAAAAATACAAAAAAATATAAAATTCTTCATAAAAGCCAAAAAAAGTAAAAAATGTTCAAAAAACAATAAAAAAATATAAAACAATAAAAAGAATAAAAAAAACAGTTCTTTTTAGAACTACCTCTAATGTATAAAAAAATGCTACATTTTTAAAAAACTCTGTCATTCGCTTTTCTTCAGGGTACGCGCACCGGTACGCGTACCGGGGCGCACACCCAAAAAAAAAATTAAAGGAGTGAGCATGAGGGAAGGACACAGAGAGAGTGATGTTAAGAGAAAGAGAGCTAGAGGGAGCAACACAGAGGGACTGTTTATTACATAGTAAAACAGAGAGAAGGTGTAATAGGATGTAACTAAGAAAAGGAAAATGAATAAGGGAGCGAAAGAAGGGAAGAGAGAGGAAGAAGACTAAAGCAGAGGTACTGGGAGAATGTGAGTGGGTGTTGAAAGTAAAAGGAAGGACAGTAAAGGATGGGGAATGAGGGGTAGTGACGGAACCGGAGTAAAGGAACAACGGTGAGGGAGGGTGAGAAAAGAGCAGTGAGTGTAAATAAAGAGGGGTGAAAGAGGGTGGATAAAATTGAATAAGGGTAAGACATAGGGAGTGACAGAGAGAAAGGACAGAGAGAGTAAAGTAAGGAGTGACTGAAAGGGCCTGAGTGAAGCAGCAAAGAAAGGTAAGTGAGGGAGTGTGGGTGAGTTGTAGGGAGTGAGCATGACGAAAGAGTAGTGACAGAGTGAGGGGACAGAGACAGCGACGGTAAGAGAGACAGAGTGAGGGAACGGAAGTGAGGAACTGTGAGGACAGACGGACTGAGAGAAGGAGTGAAGTAAATGAGTAAGGGAATGAGTGAGAAGCGAAGGAAGGGAACAGAACATAAGGGAAGTAAAGCAAGGGGGACTGAAAGAAGTTGAATGCGGTAGGAGAGTAAGGGAAAGAGGAGTAAACATGGAGGATAAGAATAAGTGAGGGAAGCAGAGTAAGGAAACAGGAGTGAGGTAGGGTGAGAAAATAGTAGTGAGGTTAAAGCAAAGGGTGATGACAAACTACATTTTTTTAGTCACACTTACCATATAATTAATGTAACTTTAATTACATTTTTTACTACACTTTGTATCTGTGAAAGAGAGAAGAAAAAATACGTTATAATTAGTAAAATATATATTTTAAAATAAAAGATACAAGTGAAGAGGTTAAAAATCATAACAGTGTATTAAGAAATAAAGTACGAGTGAAAGACACAGAAAGGGAAATAAAGTAATGTAGAAGGACTAAAAGAGGGTAAAAGAAATAGAAGGAGAGCAAATTACTAAGAGTAAGGCATATACATTCACTGACAGAGAGGAAGAGAAGAAGAGAGAAATTAACTGAAGGTAAGAAAGATACTAAAAGAATGTGAGTTAGCAAAACTAAATCAGGAAACAGAAGTAAGTAAAAAGAGAATGACTGAGAGGGAAAGGAGTCTGATTGAGGATGCATTTAGAAGAACGAGGAATGGAAGATAACTGAGAGTAAGTGAAGGGGAGTCATAGAGTGAAGGGATGAAGGGAGAGAGGATAATATCGAAGGATTGAGGGAAAAGGAGTGAGGTAGTTAGTAGACAGAGAGACTAAGGGAAGGACTGAGTGAAGTGGAGTACAATGAGGAAAGGAAAATAAGTAAGGGAGCAAAAGAAGGAAAGAGAGGAGAAGAGGACTAAAGCAGTGGTACTGAGAGAAAGTGATTCTGTGATGAAAGTAAAGAGAAGGACACTGAAAGATAGGAAATGAGGGGTAGTAATGGAACCGGATTAAAAGAAATGGGGTGAAGAACGATGAGAGAGGAGCAGTGAAGTTGTTGTAAGAGAAACGATAGAAGGTAGATAAACACAAGTGAACATAACACAAGGAGAGTGAGGGACTGAGGACATAGAGGTAGTGAACAGAAAATAGAGAGAGGAGGTCAAAAGAAAGGAGCAAACAAAGATAAGCGAGGGAGAGTGGGTGAGTTATAGTGACAGGGTGCGACAATACCGGTGAGTGAGTAAAGAGGAATTACTAAAAGAGCAAAGGAGGAAAAGACGGAAAAGGGAAGTAAAGCAGAGAGACTGAAAGCTGAAAAGTGGTGCAAGGGAGAGAGGGGATGCAGACAGTTGAAATGGGAATGAGGGGTTGTGAAAGAAGTGGAGTAAAGGAACGGGGGTGAAACAGAGTGAGAGAAAGACAGTGTGATTGAGTAAAGAGAGCTGAAAGAGGGTGGAAAAAAGAAAGTGAGCGAGAAACAATGGGAATACAATTTAAATTACACAATACAAACTATAGAATAACTTGTACAACATGTTACATAGTTTATTTTTGCTGTTGTCAGAATATATTCAATTTCACTAAAAATAGTGAGTTCAAACTACTCATCATATGACAGCGGGAAAAAAAAACACAATCTAAAAGATTGTGTTTGAAAAAACCCATATCAACTTAGAAATCACATATGTACACTAATCTTTGATTCACTTACTTTTCTTTTAAGCCAAATAGTACATCATGAAGGTCCTTTTCGTTGGAAAATACTCTGCTGTTCTCTAAAACTTCCATTTCATTGACTTTCTATAAGAAAAGCTCCAAGAACATGTGAAATATTTTTCAATGTTTTCATTTCCTTCTTGTGTTCAGTCATGACTCTTTGCTTATTTCTTCACTGTTCCCTAAGGCCAAATAGTGTCAGATGTATTAGTATGTTTTAAATTACTCAAAACAAACTCTGAAATTACCGTTTTCCCAACGTTCTGAAAGAAAAGCTCCTACAACATTTTCACAATGTTTAAATATTTATATTTCCATCTCTGGCTCACTGATATTCAACATTTCCTATAATACTGATATCACTTACTATGAGATCCATTTACAGTATCTATATGACAACTAGATTTTTTATATTATCTTGAACACCTTTACTCACAAGTTAATTTTATTAACTGCTCCCGTCTTCATAGGCCAACTACCTTTACTTAAATTTTGGTTGTAAAAACACTAGGGGGGCCATTAGGATGGCGGGCGGGCTATGCCCGCCCGCCACCCTATCGGGAAACGGGACCGCCCGCCTCGAGGGCGGGGGTCCCGAAATGTGCATTAGGATGCGCCCGCCACAGTGGCGGGCGCAATCCTCATTTTAACATTGTGGCGGGCGGTGCTCACTGCACCGCCCACCACAATCTTACAATCAAATGCACGCATTTGCATACACGAAGCGGCAGGCACCCCACGGTGCCTGCTGCTTGGTGTATGCAAATGCGGGTGGGTACCACAGGTACCCCCCCATTGCACAAATCACCTCGGCCATCACCATGGGGGCCCGCAGGGGGCTCCCAAACCAAAGAGCGCCAGCCTTTCTGTGGCGGCATTGCCGCCACGGAAAGGCCTGACAATATGCTAATGGTAATATGGCTGGCGGTGTCTAACAGACACCGCCACCATATGAAACACATTCCGCCCCGGCCGCAAAGCCACCGGGGCGGAAAACAGGCGGGCGGTGTTTTTCACTGCAACGGTCCCCCCCCGCCATCCTAATGTGGCGGGGGGGAATTGGGCAATGGATGTCAGGCGGATTGCCTCCGCCAGGCCGGCGGTGGCTACCGCCAGCCTGGCGGAGGCAATCCGCCCGACATCATAATGGACCCCTAGGTATGAATTTTTTAAGTCAAAAGGCAAACGTTGTTTGAAAGTCAAATGAGTATCATTACAGTTAGTCCAACCTTTTCGACATTTTAAATAAATTGTATAATGCTCTGATGTTGTTGAAGGACCGTCATGATAAATAATAGCTACAGTTGCAAAAGTTCTTCCTGAAATTGATAACTGAGAAGCCACGAAATTTTTAATAGAAGTTGTCAATTTAGTTCCATCAGGTCTACATCGTTGGAACATTAAAATGACATACTGACCATAATTTTGTATAAATAATGTGGACAGCATTGCAGACTTACATTGGGTACACACAATATTGTGATCAGCTGCTTTAACTAGATTATTAAAAGGCACTGATTTGCAGTCTGGTAAAGTCAAATATATAAATCTTTCGGTGTCTATTGTAGTACTACTTGATAAACTACAGTTGTCGCAGTCATGCTGCCATTGATAAGAAAGGCTAAAAAGATTTTTGATATCTACACCTTCATCTTCCAATACATCAAACATATACATTAAAAATTCCTGACAATCCTGCTGAATATTCTGTGAAATTTGTTTTTGACCAGAACATATGTCTAAAAGATTTCGAATTTCTGAAACACTTTTTATTTTTGCTCTATCACTGCTACATTTCTCAAACACAGAATTCAATAAACAGCAGAATCTTTGATCCCGATTTTCAACAATCTGTTCTTGTAAATTTTGAAGAAAAAAACAACATTAACCACTACATTAGCATAGCGGTTGACACCAGAACTGTTTTCAAACTGAAATCTAACAACATCTTCAACAGAATCCTTTTTCTTTCTGCTTACAATTACAGTTTCATCTACTTTTTGTCTTTTTGCTACTACCTCACTGCAATTAATCTCATTGCTTCTTTTTCGGCCTATCACACGTTTTTCAAACAGAGGATATTGAGGCAAACGTGGAGCATACTCTCTTCTTAACCTATTGTATTCTCTAACACAATCAAGATCTGCTCAAATCCTTGTTTCATCACACTCAATCAAGTACAATCCTGATAAAGATCTGACTCGTGATAATGCCACATATGCCATACCCTCTTTAAACACAGAACTTCCAATGTTCACCAAAGCACTATCTACACTTAAACCTTGAGATTTATGAATTGTCACCGCATATGCCAAACAAACATATAAGTCTATCACAAGCAAAAATCTAGCTGAACAACGACAAATTTGTTCTATTTCGTCAATGCCATCAAATTTAATTTTTAAAATTTCAGTTCCATCTCTATTTTTGTAATTCACAAAATCAACAACATGACCCATTGCTCCATTTACCAGACCTCTTCCAACATTTAAATTCCTTCTCAAAATGATACGACAATTTAAACACACATTCAGAGTCTTTTCAAAACCAGCAGTTTTAGATATACTCTTCTCTAATGAATCCAATTTTGATTTCAAATTTTCAGACAAAATAATTGTTGCTCCATATGCTCTATTTTATCTATAGCTTCCAGTTTCACTATGTCTTCATTTTCTAACTTTAACATTTTATTGTTGAAGATGGAACATTCTTGCAGAGTTGGCATCAAACATATCCCAGATTTGTTCTCATTAATTTTCTTAAAAATATTCTCTGGAAGAATGTTTTCATTTGGATACAAATTTGAAATTAATCATGCATGTAAAGCTTCTTTCCCATGCTCACTTACTTTTCCGATTCTTACATCTTGTAGAATATTTTTATAATCTTCATCCTTTGCCTGTCGCATATTTTGAAGCAGTTCTGCATATTTGAAATGTAACCATATATGAACGTTTCCAATGCTTCCTAGGCACTTCCTGGTATCTTCATGCGTGAGCATTTTAAACACTGGTTGTCCTTTCACTGGAGTCAACTGCAGTAGATCTCCAAAAACAATAATGTGTTTTCCTCCAAATAAGACATCATAGTCTGTTCTAAGAATTTCTTGCATTCTCAAATGCACAAAAGCAAGCATTAGATTTGAGACCATGCTTACTTCATCAATGATAAGAAGTTTCATTTTCTTCAGGACTCTCGAAACTTCAGAACACGCATCTCCAGATAGCTTGTGATATTGCAATTTATTATCATGCTCAACTGGTAGCATCAGTAAATGATGTAAAGTAATCCCTTTAATGTTATGTGCTGCCAGCCCAGTTGGAGCGATAACAACACAAGATAGCAGTGATTCAGTCCTTTTCTGCAGATAAGTTGCAATTGCTTTAATCAGAAAACTTTTTCCATTTCCCGCTTCTCCACTCACGTACAGTCGGACAGGTTTAAATGATGTACACGAGCACTCTTTTTTCTCATGACTGAATCCATGTTCAATCTGTTCTGTGACTTCGTCATATATCTGTTTCTGCTCAAGGTTTAGTTGTTTCACCAAATCTGCTAAGTTAACTACATCATCTTGAGCTTGTTCCATAGCTCTTTCCACCTCATCCATTGCAGTGGCAGCTTCATTTTGGATAATTGGTCCTCCTAGTGGATCCTGACTCAATGAAGTAGAACTCTGACTGTCTTGAGAACTGTCTCTAGCAATCTCTACAGCAATTGTGGCTTCTTGCTCTATTTCTTCGTTCAACATTTGCAGATAATTTGGAAAAACAGGACATTCTATGGTATCCTTAGTTGCATTAAAAGAATCTTCGTAACAGAGAAAATCTCCAAGTAGTTCCTCTTCTGTACGCCATGACTTAAAGAGTTGCAAAAGAGCTAAATAGTAAAATTCCCTTTTCTCTGGAATTTCGCAACTCAATTTTCGATGATTAATCAAATGGCCTTTTCTCTGCTTCACTAGACATCCTTCACACCCAATGATGGCATATATTCCATTATTGATATCTTCTCTGATGTTCCTCTTATAAGTATAGTTTTGCAAAACTTCATACAAACAACTGTTCTCAACATGACTACTTCTACTTGGATAGTATGTATCCAACATGTTTGTCTTCAAAATATCTGTACTGTTTGGTTCTTTCTCCGCCAAATACTCAATTTCTTGTACAGATTTCAAAACTCGGTTTCGTGTTGCAGCAAGACCTAGACTCGCCCAAATGATGGTTCTCGATTTGGCATAGAGACTTGCTGATGATAACTGATCAGAACATTCATATGCTCCAATTTCTCGATGCGACAACATCTTCAGACTGTAACTGTATATTTTCTTGCTTATACTCTTTTCATGTGAAATGTCCTCCCACATTTCCTTCAGTTCTGTCTTTTCTTTTTTTGTGATGTAAGACGTCACATATCGAGCCACAGCAATAGAGTTGTCAGCAACGAATTGAATATCCATGTTAGCATTCCACATGGACAAAATCACTGGGTTGTAGTCGTTGATGTACTTGGACTCGTCGTTTCTTTTTAAATTGTATGTATTTTTTGGTGATTTTCTCGTCACAGTATGTCGTAGAGAAGACATCAAATTATTTACTCTTCCTTTAGAAATCACTGGTCGTGGAAACCCGAAACGACATTTTGTGTAGAACTTTTCCTTGTTTCTGAATTTTCGACGACAGTACTTTCCACAACGATGGGATTGAAAGCGTAAAACTTGTTGCCTTAAACTATTTTCTTCGGTAGTTTTCGGAACAACACATGTTGAATACTCTTCAATGAAACTCATCACTGTTTCATCCGAATCTGTTCCAAATTTGGGTGCATCTTTAATCCATAACAACATATGTATGTGATGAGCACCTCTCGCTTGATACTCCTTTCTCCAAAAGAAATCCAAAACCTCTCCAAGGGGAGGATTTTTTTTGTTGGTAATAAAAGACATCATAGCTTCAAATCTATGATTGAAATATCTGCATACATTCACTGGATCCAAAGAACACAGTTCTCCAGGTGTTTTGAATTCTATATTTTGTATATTTGCATTTGCCTCTCGTAGAAATTGAAGTAAGTCGTCCCATGCATACTCGGCACAGCTAAGAGTGAGGAACCATGTAGGAGTTCCTAAGTTTCTTAGCATACATTTCAATTCCCCATGACGACGGTACCAATACTCATTTGTACCATACTGACATGCCATGAGATTGATTAGATGAGATTCCAAAATATTGTCTTGCAGATTGACTTTCTCCATAAAGTCCCTCGCCAAAACATTTTGCAGATGTGCTCCACTTTTCAGTATATGATTTACTGCATAAGAAAGCCCAGACAAGTCACTTTCATACAGTAGATGAAACAAATATGGAATGCATTGACGAAACCTTGGATCTTCAGCATATAATCTTAAAGTCCGGTATTCAGATGCAGGGATTTGGACTGGTCGATCGTCATATCGTCCACCTCGACCTGTTGGAAATAGCTGCGGAAAACAACAAGCTTCCAAACTTTCTTCCCATACACTAATGGGACTTCCTTTTGCTGCTTTCATTTGAAACAAGTCAATTGCATTCCCCATTACTTCTTTGAAATGCAATTTCTTCACTTCTAGACACATCAACTTTTTTAATTTGGCCGGCTGAACAATCACTGTCTTCTTCTGCAGCTGTTTCCTCTGCGCCAACACATACATCTTTGTAGTACGCATTGTTTTTGACCAAATACAACGTTGCCTTTTTGACTTTCTTAACATCCACTAAATCTTGCCAGGTTTTCTTACTCTTTGTCGGAACCCCATTAACTAGAATAACCAGAGGTTCCTCTTCCACTTTCTCTACACCAATTGTATCAATATTTTTCTTGAAATCTAGAGGCAAATAAACAACTCTTCCCTTTAATCCTCTCTGTAAATCTGAAGGAGGCAATTTCCCTATCTTAGGCACCATGGGAACAATAGCCTGAAAAAGATGGACACATTGAATGAAAATAGATTCATATGTATTTAAATCCATCAATTCCGGAGGAATGTCTACAAACTCAAGATTATTATGAACAGCTCTAGCAGGCATTCTGTTTTCAATTAATTTATTATAACAATATTTACAAATACGCTGATCAGAACTCAAATCAAAAGAATTCTCCACCAACAAAAAAGTTGCAAAATTCTTCCATTCACTATTATTTTCCATTTCACTTTCTGCACATAAATCAACTAACCTAGTCTGAATCTTATAATGAGTCCGTCGACAACACACACAAGTAAAATTAGGCCTTTCACTTGATTTCACCTTAAACTTGGTAATTTCCTGGTCAAACTTTTCTGTACTTGAAATCTGTACATTGTCTTCCACATTACCTTCTATTACTGTGTTAATTTCTACACTGTCCTCTTTTTCACCAAAATAACAAATCTCAATTTCTTCACAAATCTTCTTCACATCTAATTCAGTTCCATGCAAAAGAGCACTGTTTAATTGTTTAAGCTTAAGTGCTGGACTTTTTGCATAATACAACCTTCTCACTAATTTCCTCATTTTGTTATGATGCACTGCTAACATCCTAAAATGATGAAAAACACTCTGACATACTTTTCTAAAAAGACAAGCCAGTGAATGCCCTTGCAAACCTGTGTTTTCTCTCACTCTGCAAGGATCTAAGTCTTGCAACATCTTCATTTTCTGTTTTAGACTTTTCTTACTATATGTACGTAAGAAATTACGAAGCAAATCGATTGAATCCTGTCGCACACTACAAATACTACTACACTTCCAAGTGTACACTGGACCCTTAGTACGTCTCCCTAAAACTTCATCAGTTAACACCTCTTCTGCATCTCTAGACACAAGTTTCTCTTTTTCAATCGGAGAACCGCCTTTCACCTCATATGCTCGACCACTGGTGTCAACTGCATGCACCAAATCATTCTCCTGGAAGTAACTCTCCTCATTAAAAAATGGCTCACAACTTGAACTATGCATCCATTCTCCAGAAAAAACTTTTCAAAAATTAGTCCGATTAATTACTCTTTTGCATCTACTGTTTGATTTGAAAACATCAATTGTCTTGTTAAGTATCCTAATTCTATTGATTACTAAAATAAATAATTTTTTCTTAACTTCAAAAGCCTGATCAACAATCTTCTCTACACTTTTCGTTTTCTTATAAAAAGCAGCTCTCTGTTTACCTTTCTTAATATTTTTTAACAAATTTAAAACCACCCTATTGCGAAACATTCGTTTACGAATGTCCCTAAATTGGTTTTGCCTTCTATTCCTATACATATTATTCTCTCCTGCTCCAGTAGTAACATTTTTGGGGGGCCTCTCCTTCCTTTTCAAATTTGCTCTCCCCTTCTGTTTATTCACATTCTCATCACCATTTTTTTTTGATCTACATATGTTAAGAAAAGAAAGACTTAGTTGTCTTACCAGGAGCTTTTTTCCTGTTTTTTGAAGTATTTGTTGTAGAGGAGTGCTTTAATTCCGTTGCTGTTTTTGATTTTTTCCGCTTGGCATCTTTTCTTCTCCTCTTCCTTGAGGGCATATTTCCTTACTATTGAAATCTTGATTTCAATCTGTGTTAAAGAAAAAAGATAACACATTTTAGACCACTATTACCAAACAACAAAGCAATGACAATAAGCAAACGATATAAACACAAGTTTACAACATATCTAATTTTATATCAAAGCAACTATGTAACTAGGAGTAAGACAGAGAAAAAGAGCTAGAGGAACTAACACAAAAAGACAGAGAGAGTCAGACAAAGAAGCAGGTAGAGGGAGTAAAACATAGAGAAGGAGTAAGACAGAAAGAGTGTATAATATGTTGTAAGACAGAAAAAGGATGTAATAGGGAGAGGGAGTCAGTCAAAGAAAGGGACAAAGGGAATAAGTCAGAAAAAGGATGTAACGGGGTGTAAGACAGAGAGAGGGTGTAAGAGGATGTAAGACAGAGAGAGGGTGTTAGAAGGGGAGAGTATGTAAAAGAGACTAAAACAGAGAGAGGCTATAAAAGGGAGAGAGAGAGAGTAAGTTTGAGAGAGGGTGTAAGAGGAAGTAAATCAGAGAGAGGATGTAACAAGGAGTAAGTCAGACAGAGGGTGTAACAGGAAGAGAGGAAGAGAATAAAAAAGTCAGAAAGAGGGAGAGAGGGTGTAAAACAGACAAAAGGTGTAATAGGGAGTAAGTCTGGGAGAGAATGTTACAAAGAGAAAGGTTGTAAGACGGAGTAAATCAGGAAGAGGATGTAAGAGAAAGTATGACTTACAAATTGCTGTAAAAAAAAGAGAGAGGGAATACATTAGAGACAGGGTGTAAGAGAAAGTAAGTCAAAGAGAAAGTGTAAGAGAGTGTAACACAGAGTCAGGATGTAAAAAGGAATAAGTCAGAGAGAGGGTGTTAGAAGGGGACAGGTGGAAAAATAGAGTAAGTCAGGAAGAGAATATAATAGAGACTAATACATTGTTGATAATGCTTGTTAAAGAAATGTTGGTGCATAAAGGAATTGTATTTTCTAAATGAGTGAGGTTTCAGTAGTGTATTGAAATGGTTATACATATGACCTGTGCTCTGTTTTGTAAATGTTATTTAAAAAAAGATTTCGGGCACATGAATTGGTTTTACATTATTGACAAGGATTAGATAGTATCTGCATGATTAAAAAAATATATTAGCACATTTCATAATCATGTCACCTGTGTTTCCTCAGATTAGTAAGCAGATTGTGCAGATGAGGTGAGGCCTGTCCAGGGGTGCAGAGGAGGTAAGTCCTGTGTCCAAGAGTGCTGTGGACAGGCCTTACCTCCTCTGCACCCCTGGACAGGCCTCACCTCATCTGCACAATCTGCTTACTAATCGAATGCTTGTACATAGGACGAGCGCTCTGTTTCTTGAATGTTATTGGAAAAACGATTTTGGGGCAAATGAATAGCTTTTACATTTTTGAGAAGGAATAAATAGTGTCTGTAAGATTAAATAGATATATTTGAACCTTTCACAGTCATGTCACCTGTGTTTTCTCAGATTAGTAACTACATTGTGCACATGAGGTGAGGCCTGTCCAGGGGTGCAGAGGCGGTAAGGCCTGTGTCGAAGAGTGCATTGGACAGGACTCACCTCCTCTGACCCTTTAACAAGCCTCACCTCCTCCGTGCACCCTGGACAGGCCTCAATGTATTGGGTATAATTGATGGTAACAGGATGCAGATAAGGTGAGGCCTAACCAGGAGTGCAGATGAGGTGAGGCCTGTCCAGGGGAGCCGAGGTGTTGAGGCCTGTGTCTAAGAGGGCAGTGGAATGGACTTCATGAAGCCTCTCCCCCACTGCACTCTTAGACACAGGCCTCACCTCCTTTGCACCCCTGGACAGGCCTCTCTCCCATTACAATCTTGAACACAGGCCTCACCTCCTCTGCACCCCTGAACAATCCTCACCTCATCTGAAACCCTGAACAGACCTCACCTCATCTGCACCCCTAGACAGGCCTCAGCTCATCTACACCCCTGGACGCGCCTCACCTCATCTGCACCCTGTTACCATCAATTATACCCAATACATTGAGGCCTGTCCAGGGGGCACAGAGGAGATGAGTCTTGTCCAAGAGTCAGAGGACGTGAGTCCTCTACACTGCACTCATGGACACAGGCCTCACCTCCTTTGCACCCCAGGACATGCCTCACCTCATCTGCACAATCTACTCCCTAATCTGAGGAAACACAGGTGACATGATTGTAAAAGGTTCAAATATATTTATTTAATCTTGCAGACACTATTTATTCCTTCTCAAAAATGTAAAAGCCATTCATTTGCTCCAAAATCGTGTTTCCAATAACATTTACGAAACAGAGCGCAGGTCATATGTACAAGCATTCCATTTCACTACTGAAACCTCACTATTTTTCAAAATACAATTCTTCTATCTAGGAAATGTTGATACCAAACATTATCATTAAACTTAACAAAAAGCAAGAAGAAAAAAGCTCAATCTGCTCCCTAATCTAGAGTAACACAAGTGACATGATTGTGAAAACTGCAAATATATGTATTTAATCATGCACACACTATTTATTCCTAGTCAAAAATGTAAAAGCTATTCATTTGCCCAAAAATCGTTTTTCAAATAAGATTTAAGATACAGAGCGCAGGTCCTATGTACAAACATTCCATTTCACTACTGAAACCTCACTATTTTAAAAAATACATTTCCTCTCTCTTGCAAACATTGATACCAAGCATTATCAAAAACCATGACACAATTCAACAAGAAAAAAGCTCAATCTGCTTCCTAATCTGAAGTAACACAGGTGACATCATTGTGAAAGCTTCAAATATATTTATTTAATCATGCAGACACTATTTATTCCTTCTCAAAAATGTAAAAGCCATTCATTTCCCCAAAATCGTTTTTTAAATAACATTTTAGAAACAGAGCGCAGGTCCTATGTACAAGCATTCAATTTCACTACTGAAACCTCACTATTTCACAAAATACAAATCCTCTATCTTGCAAATGTTCATACCAAGCATTATCCAAAAACATGACACAAACCAACAAGAAAGAAGCTCAATGTGCTTCCTAATCTGAGATAACACAGGTGACATCATTGTGAAAGGTTCAAATATATTTTTTTAATCATGTAGACACTATTTATTCCTTCTCAAAAATGTAAAAGCCATTCATTTGCCCCAAAATCGTTTTTTAAATAACATTTAAGAAACACAGCACAGGTCCTATGTACAAGCATTCCATGTCACTTCTGAAACTTCACAATTTTACAAAATACAATTCCTCTATGCAGCAAAAACATTTTACCAAGCATTATCAAAAAACTTGACACAAAGCAACATTAAAAAAACACATTTTGCTTCCAAATCTTCTCTATAGAGTATACAAGTCTCTATCTATATTAAATGAATCATTACTCACCTTTACAAATGCTTTGGGAGATTGAGAACAGTGTCAGACACACACACCAATATTTCTTTAGCAGAGCAAAAGGTATGTACTCCAGGCACTGCAACCATGAATGGCACAGAAAACCTCTAATTCTACACACATATCCCTCATGTTAACCAATTAAAACTCTTCTCTCTCTATTTTCAAACCAACACCCTTCCCCCTCAGCCCTTTCTACCTGTTACCATAGCAACTCCCTCTTCACTGAACTCTCAGGTTTAAAAGTGTATTCTACAATGTTGCAAATGAACTCAGCAAGGATGTTTGAACTCTCAATACACCAGCTTATCCGGTGCAATGTTTCTTTAAATGACTTTTTCTTAACCATTCAAATTACTTCTTTCACAGAACATAAGCATGCACCCTAACTTTCAGTTTTCAACTATCTGAATCCACCAATCATTGCTTGTGATTCAAGAGCACTGAAACTCCACAGTTTTGTTTGCAAACTCCTACTGTTCCAACTGCCATTTCATTCCTACACTTCATCTGACTGCACCAGAACCTCCTCTCACCATGTATTCTGTCTGGATTATTGGACATAGCTACATCCACTGGGCTCAAAGGTATGCAGCTATCAGAAATGTTCACAACCTTGATTTACCAAATGTAGACATCAAGTGGATTGGCCAGAGAGGATTGAGATGTCATCAATTGATACCATTGGTGAAAACCTTTTACCATCTGCCACACCCTGACCTCATAATTTTGCACTGTGGTGGAAATGACCTAGGCACTTTGACTGGGGTAGGTCTGGAAATGCTTTTAAAGGACACCTTTGGGCAATTGATGACACTTTTTCCACAAACTGCCTTGGTATATTCCAATATATGCCAAAGACAGAAATGGAAGTGGTCCAACCAATTTTGTCCACAATTTGAGAAAGCACGGAAACATGTGAATAAATCTGTTTCTGCTTACATGAGAGACTATGGAATGGGTTCAATATACAACAATAACTTGCGTTACAACATGCAAGATATCTACAGAGGAGATGGTGTGCACTTCTCAGATGAGGGGAATAGAATATTCCTCCTCAATTTAAGACTGTGCATTGGAACCTACTTGTAGGTACCTAGATCAGCCACAGAACCCAAAAGCTCTTTTCAGGGCTACCCTACCTCAGATCACTCAAAATGATTACTTTACTCTAACTTTTTTCACTGTCTTTCACCAAAGTACGCTCCCCGGTACGCTCCCCGGTACTCGTACCGGGCGCTCCCCCCGCGAAAAAGTAAAAAAAACAAATTTTTTTGGGCCTATATGGGCCTCCTAATCCCCCTCAGAAAACCTAGGGGGTCAGGGGGTGTCTACCCATTCCCAGCGTTGTTTGTCCTCCATCTTGTGCCTCAAATCTACCGAAACACAAGATGGAGGACTCCCGTAGCGCTGCCGGTGCGCGTACCTTGGGGCGCTCCGGTAAGCGGTCCCAAAATTTTTTAAAAGTTAATTTCCATAAAAACCACTGGAGAGACTTTCACCAAATATAGAATAGGCCCTACTACATACCAGTCCCTACCATTTCCCCAAATTTGGTGGAATTCCATTGAGCCATTTGGGCTGTAGCCCTGTCTAAATATCCTGAGGTAAATTACATGATAAAAACACATATGAAGTGTTAGAATTTACAACCAATTAAAATGTTACTTTCATTTTCTACTTTTATTTCCTGACATTTGATTGGTTATGTACATGAATATAAATCAAAAATGAGAGGGAAACACAGCCATTTTGACTACAACTACCTGAGGTACATCTTTAAAGGATTTTCTCATTTATCTTCATCACCTTTCTATAAGGTAAGTTTTTAATTTGTAAGGGGCACTTTAAGTTAATTTGTAAAAACTTTTTCTAATAGTTATTTAGTGTCCCTCTGTTATAGTTATAGATTGAGATAGGCTTCTCTATTATAGTTATAGATTGAGTTAGGCTTCTCTCGTATAATTATGAATTTACTTAGGCTTCTTCACATGCACTTTTTTTATATTTCTACTTCCTGCCTGATACCATACACTGCCCAAAGATAACTTCACTGTTAAAAACTCAGAAGTACCTGTCTGAACTTAAACCCAACAGTGCCCTAACTCTACTGATATATTTATTTTTTATGCAATTTACAGCAAGAAAATGGAAGGAGAACAAAACAAAATTAATATTTCTTTCGAAATTGTTATGGAGAACAATCCTGAGGTAAATATTGATGACTTTTACTTTATGGATCAGTCTCTGGACCAAGAGTTACTTAATTGTGTTGAAGAAATAGAATCATGGAATCAAAATGAGGAGATTCCAGATGATGTAATGTTGGAAGTTCTTTTAAATTTTGAAAAATCTCAACAATAAATTTATATTTAATAATTAAAAATTGTTCGAGACATTATTCCTTTTTTTTATGTAATTCATGAAATTGTACCAAAATGATGATCATATAAAGTGAGACTTATAGTATACTGTGCAACTTTTTTGTGTTACATAGTAATTTTGCTCATAGTTACTTCCTTTCTCCCACTATATTATCTCCAATGAGTATTTTACATCTCTTTTTGATCTCCTGCCTCCATGTTGTTTCTGCTTTCCTGACAGACTGTGGTATAGATTCCATATACCACAATAACTTCTGTAACAACATGCAAATTATCTACAGAGGAGACGGTGTACATTGAATTTAAGACTCTGTATTGGTACCTACATGCTGGTACTTAAATCACCCACACAACACAACAACTCTATTCAAACCTACCCTACCTCTAAGCACTTTAAATTATTATTTTACTGTTTCACTGGGTTTTCCTCATGGTACGCTCCCCGGTACGCTCCCCGGTGCGCGTACCAGGCGCTCCCCCCGCGAAAATTGAAAACAAAATAAAAAATGTTTTTGACCCGCGAAGCCCTTTATGGCCCCCACATCAAACCTATGTGGCCAGGGGGGTCTACCCTGCCCCCTTTTGGTCATTTCCCCCTTTGTTTTTGCCACCTCTTGTGTCTCGATCCTACCGAGACACAAGATGGCGGCCGCTCCGGAATGTTTGGAATGTTGACAGACACCCGAGAGCCAATCAGCTTTCCGCTCGCGAACTCGCGTAGCGCGCTGGTACGCGCCCCGGTGTGCGTACCGGGGCGCGCCTTTAGATATATATATTTTTTTAACCTAAATTACTCAAAATCCACTGGAGCACATATATTCAGACATAGCAAAGGCACATCGGGCTACCAGTCCCTACAATTTTGCCAAGTTTGGTGGAAATCCATTTAGCCGTTCGGGCTAAAAGTGAGTCCAGCCGCCCTATGGAAATTAACATGGGGAAAACACGTTTTGGCACCTCCCAAATATCTCGGCCCCCGCCATGACGAATCCCCCCCAAACTTTCAGGGAAGGAGCAGAGCGGAGCGGGCCATCTTCTTTGAGAAATTCGCGAAGATTCGTCCACCGGCGCCAAAGTTATTCCCAATAGAATGTTGCAGATTTCCTATGGAAAACAATCCTAACTATAACTACCTACTGGCAACCGCCAGTAGGTAATATATATATATATATATATATATATATATATATATATATATATATATATATATATATATATATATATATATATATATATATATATATATATATATATATATATATATAAAACAGAAACACATGTATATGTTGACACTACATAGCATTGCTTCGAATTACATCATTATAATAGTTGTGAAACACAAATATCAAATACAAATCAGATATATCGCTCCATTGCCCCTTATACTTTTTGAAGGAAAAGAAGAAACAGAATAAAAAAGAGAATTTAACATCCATATCCTACCTACATTATCACATTTCCCATATTTGTAGTGACTGGAACAGAGCAATATCAGCTGTACGCTAAACAACCATATTCATTTCAGACTCCTTTAAATGATGAGTGGAAGGTTGGCTATGACTGACATTCTCTCGTCTTTCAAGTTAGGCGGACCCATTTATGTGAGGGACAGTCTTGCAAAGTGGCGAGTGTTGAGGCGACTATTGTGGCGATCTTGATGGGGAGATAACTGCCACTGGGCTAGAGCCATCAGGAGGGTCCACATGCTGGCCTCTAATCTAGGCATTGAAGGGCTCCCATATGTCAAACGGGCAGGATGTTGTGGGCATAAGGTCCCAGAATTCCGCAAGCTGCTCCTGACAGTAAGAAATATCTTTCACCCACGCAGCAATCCGGGGGGCTCTAGGGGCACCCCAGCGGATGGCCAGTCTACGCTTTGCAAGTAGTATCATGGCCACCAAACGGAGTTTCTCAGGTGGGAGTTCCCTCACATAACCCAGCAGTGCCACCAGAGGAGTACATTTCAGCAACACTCCAATAACACCTTTTATAGTGTCATAGACCCCACCATTTTCATTTTCCACCCACTGTACCAATCGAGACAGAGGTATGAACCCTGTTCCTCATGGAAACATTCCATCCCAAAGGTTGGTGATCCCACCCCACCCCCATGCAACCCCCTACTTTTTAGCAGGAAAAGGTGAAATTTGCACCATCTGAATTTCATTGACTAAGCAATGCCACTCGGCTCCGATGTGGCTCGGCATGGTATTTATCAAATGGTCTAAACTGCCTTACAGTCAACCAACCACCAGGCTGAGGGTGAAAATCATGCTTTCACATTTAATAAACATTCCGTGGGGCACCAGGCAAGGTTGCCCGTTGTCCATGCTATGTTAATCATCATTGTGGAACTGATAACTCCCCAACATCACTGGCATAGGGATCTCAGGGTTAGCAACCGCAGGGGCATACTTCTCTAAATACAGGCAACATGGTCATTTATGTCAAAAACCCTACTAGTTACCTGTCTCACCTGATAAAAAAGAAACACCTTTTGGGACCCTTTCTGGTCTAATCATCTCCAGCCTAAGGCTCCTAACCCACAACACAAAACGCCAGGAGACAGAATTTCTGATTGAATGGTATGTCCACCTGTTAGATACTTAAGCATTCAAATTCACCCTGACGTTAAATAGGTACTTATAGAGAATTATGGTAGAACCTTGGAGAAAATCTCTGCGCAGATTGAATCTTGGATGTAGCAGCTGATTACCCTAGTAGGTAGAGCGGCAATAATTAAATGGCCCTTCTGCTCTAACTACTATATCTGCTTAACAATATTCCAATATTCCCAGCTCGAAATTTCTTTAACTCACTATAGTCCAGTCTTAACAGACTAACCTGGGTCAGAGCCCAAACCAGAGAGGAGAATGGGGCACACTAGTTTTGCTATACCAGGAGGGTGGACTGGGCATAATGACCCTATTTTATATCATAATTGAGCACAAGAGCATTTTGCATACTGCTGGTATCATCGTATTCCAAGGCTGCACCACATGGAGATTGACATAGCACCTCCAACACTGTTGCAGACAATTATAAACCAATACCTGGACATTCCAAAGAGATGTAGCTTGTACCATGCAAAATGCACGTCTGGAATTTTCTTGCAAAATACACTGGCGCCCCTCAAATATATTCCCCAAACATCTCCCTCAGTGTCAAAGGTGAAACAACAACTTAGAGATAAAGGTATCACTCCCCAGGAGAAATTTTTAATAACGGCATGTTTATTACAAAGAATTTGTGCCTTCGTTGTTTCTGAGCTGGTTAGACCTGACATGCCAGCAGTGGCTGCAGATGTTGCGATGTTGACTAACTGCACTGGTGAGGGTGCTGAATGTGACAGATCACCCTTATCTCTCCTGATTGATGGTATTTTTTGGGTGGGCATGGATTTCACCTTCCTGGCCAATGTCTCTCCAAACAAACATTAACATATATATATGAAGATAATGATTCATCTTTTAAAAATGTTAAACAAAATATGGCCCGGGTCTGCAGAACATCCTGCTAAGATGTCTAAGGATTGAGCAGTTCATTCAATGTATCCGAGTCTGTATTGATTTTAATTGGGAGTGGGTTAATGTAGCTTTCCTTCCTAGATGGGTGGTGTCTTACTGTCATTAATATAGAAGGAGTTGATCTAGGATCAATTGGGGTTAAGGTGTAAATTGGGCATTGGGTTAGGTTAGGTGTATTAGTAGAATTACTTCACTGCAATGTAAGTGCTATAGATTAATTATAGTGAAAAGTTGTAACTGTTTTTAGTACCTTTATTGCTAGAGCTACATAAACATTTGCATGTTGAACTAAGAAAATCCTAAAGTGGCTACATTGCCATCTATACAATATAGGCCCTTTTAACTCACTGGATGTTCTTCATCATCAGAGGTGTCTTCACCACCATTCTCTCTATTGTTTGGTATGGGTATTTAAAAAATATGGATTATTAGTTGGGGAGGATGTGAGTTCTTCTGAATTAATAAGTCCAAAACCCTGTCAGGTCCAACTTACAAGTTCAATAAATTAACCTGGGCTCATATCCTGGTAGTTATGGCTCACAGAAGACATGCTTAACTTAACCCCTTGGCTGCGGGTCGGTTCCCCCGCTGTGCTGGGGGGAGGGCGGACGCGCACAGCGCCCCGGTGCTCATGACCAGCTCAGCTCGTCATGAGCCACGTTTCTCGTGTGGTCATGACGAGCTGAGCTCGTCACGACCACGCCCGTTCCTTAGAACACCCAGCACAGCAGGGGAATTAGCCCCGCGTCTGAGTGTTCTAATGGTCATGACGAGCTCAGTTCGTCATGAGCACATGAGAACCGTGGCTCATGACGAGCTGAGCTCATCATGAGCTTGGGAGGGGTTAAGGAAAAGTGTAAAAAGTATTTAGCAGTATAGAAGAAATCAAAAAGTCAAAACACAGCACAATAAAAATGACACCAAGTTTCTAAACACTTAAAAAGATTTAAAAGGTTCTTAATTAGTAAAATGACATCAACATGGCAAAGGATTTACAATTTTAAACTTTTAGGGCAAAGAGCACCCATGCTGTTTGCCTTCTAACTTAATCTCTGAAACTGAAGTCAAAATCCTCTATTGTGGCAAGCCTGATGCTGTATTCAACTTGGTCTTATCAAAATCAGACATCTTTGCCGCAATATCCCACTGACAGTCTGAGGCCTGAGGCGGAGAGTCAGGTACACTTGCAACTGATTAGCTGGTCATTCCAAGAAAAAGGCGTCTTACAGGTTGTTGTTTCCCTGTAGCCTACAGGAGGCCACCATTAGAGTCCACATCTCAGTCCTAGGTACAAGTGAGTGCAGGTCGAAACGTTAAGTCTGTACAAAGGTCACTGACAAGTCCATCTAATGAGCTGTGGGTGCGGTGCTCCTTTGTAGGTTCACTAGCCAGTGATAGGTGCTTCCTAGAGACTCCATAACCAATGAGAAAAAGATTCCCAGAGCAACTTGTCCCGCTTTTGCAGCATATCCTTTTTGCCTTCCTGAAAGTTACCCCACGGTACAGTATTCAGAGTAAGAGCTGACATGGCAGCACACTCGTGATTCACCTTGACTGACGCATCACTTGCACTGTAAAGAGAATTGTTCTTACTATTGCTGCAAATGTGAAGTTTGATATTGGTTTCAAGAGACTTCTTTGTGAACAGTTACACTGGCGTTCATGTAAATGTTTCCAATTATTTTTCACCAGTTTTCCTTTCTTAATTTTATTTGAACCGTTTTATAATACTTTGGCAAGTTTTTTTTATTCGATTTATGAGTGGTTTAAAGCTTATTCCGTCTGTCAAATCTTTTTGGATATTATATAAGAATAAGTCTAAAAATGTGCATGTGGAATTTCTTGTTTTATGATGGCAGAGAATGAATAGGATGCATCAGGAATAAAGTTGTCCTTTGTCACAAAACATTCCATCATGTGAAATTGATGACACTGTAAAAAGCTAACCCATATTCACTAGAAAGAATTCACAAAAAGATTTGGTACTATAACTGTCAGTATTAATGGACAGTGAGTGAACACTAACATGAATCCTTCATATCTTGTTCATAAATGTATTGCATGTGTCACCATGTCTGCTGTGGGAAGTAAACAAGTAATGTTTCTTCTCTCTAAAGATTATTTAACCAAGCCGAGTGGAAAGAGAACTTTATTGTTGCAATATACCAAAATATATTTATTCTTTCAAATAACCAAAACAAAACAAGTATTCATGTCACCATCAAAAGATCATATGTGTATTTCTTCATCCAGATCCTTCCCTTCCCGATTGCATTTGTGCATGTGCTACTGGGCGATTCATCTCGTGTGTGACACTGTTAGGCAGCTGTACCTTTATAGTTAACAGAACTCTGTAGTTTGCTGCATTTGATTTTATTATTACAAGTATAGACTTAAAAATCCCAGGATGCAAAATGTAATTGGCGATAAAATGTAAAACTCACTATAGCTGCTTAATTTGAAGTGAATTATTTGGCAGCTATGCATGTGTTATATGTGCAAGTTGTGTGTGCCCCTTTAAGTTGCTCACATACATAGGTGCCTACATTTGTGTCTGTTAGCATAAGGACCTTACGTATATTGGTCTATGTATATAGACAACTCTAACTGCTTTTCTAACATCGTTTGTACTTTACAGTCTTAATTATTTAGAAAGTATTTTTTTAGTTACTGAAATGTTGCCACCCCATCACATTACTATGAATAAATCATGAACTAAGCCCCCATTACCTAAGGGTGAGAGATGACTTATAAGCATTATTGAAGAAGGTTGTACCACGCCACTGAGATTGTACAGCATCTGTCTTATAACCAGGACAAATTTGAGTGCCATCCCAGTTGCATTTCTCCAGCAAGCAGTAGCATCTCTAGAACTGAGTTGTAACAGGGGTGGGGGGCAATGGGAACTGCAGGAAAGTGCCTCTTTTTACATGGTTAGCCCCAACTTTTAGTTTTGCCTAATGACTGATGTAATTTTGAACTGTTAAGTAAACTGGGCCTCTGCCAACCAGGTTCCCAGGCTCAGATCTTTTCCCCCAAAACTGTTCCACGACTGGCACAACTTCAGTGGCCCCTTGTAAATCCCTAATAAATGGCACCCCTGGTACCCAGGGCATAGGTATTGAGGAGATTCTTCTGGGGCTGCAACACTGGCTGTTCCACCCCTGGGACTCCTCACCAAGGCTATGCACTGTGCCATTGCAGGCTGTGCGTCTTGGTGCAGACAAATACGAAGTGTCGACATGGCACACAGCCCTGTGTTCCATGTCTCCCATACACTGCATGGGATATAGGTAAGTCACCCCTACTGCAGGCCTTTAACTCTAAGGCAGGTTGCTCTAAATGTGTGGGCATATCAACATGAGCAGAAATGCCCCTACAAATGTCCAGGCCTTTCTGGGAGTTTGTAAGTATACAGGGAAGCCATAAAGTGCAAATGAGCTGGATGCTTATCAACACGATTTTCCTAGCTTTATGATGCCTTCACTGATTTCTGAGATGTTTGGTACCAAACATTTTCTCTTAATCAATCTTCACTGATGCCAGTAATGGATTTATTAGTGAATGCACACAGAAGACCCTTTTATAGGATCCCCTGAAAACCGAGCAAGGACTTTTGTGAGTCTTGACTTTATTTTGCCAAACTGCCACTACCAGACATGTTTTTGACCTCATGGCAGGGGAGGCCTTAGGCATGTGCAAGCTGTGCACCTGCACAGGGTCGCCAAACCCCAGGGGCCGCCACGAGGATGGATAAAATATTTGTGTGACGGCCCCTGGCAGGGATTTGGCGGCCTCCGGCTCCCATTCCTGATTGGCGGTGGCGGTGTTTCTCACCAAGGGTGTCGGGTCTGCCAGACGCCGGAAGTCGAGGATTCGAGTCTGCGCAGACTCAACCTCAAACTGCTTCCCGTGTCGGCGTGTATCTGCATTCTGTGGTGGCAGTCCTCGGAACTTACTGAAAGAAGGAAGCCTGCCATCATACATCATCAACTCTCAGCGCCTGGAGCTAAACGGACACAGACACACTGCAGAGACGACTTTTACTCGAGACCCGAGACAGCTAGTCAGGAGTCTAGTCTGCACTGCAGTGCACCAGGCAGCCCAGGTAAGGCCCAAGCTGCATGTGCCCTCTTCCTCGCCAGACACACATTGCTCCAGCTGACAGGCATACTCCTGTAGCAGACTGTCCCCAGCACACACACTGCGCCAGGCCTATCTTGTAGCAGGCACGGTTCAGGTGCCATACCGGTCTAACAGACGCACGGTCCCCAGGACGGAGTACATATCAGTCGGCCATGCACATGTTCCTCCCGTTGGGGCCCAGCTTCTCTGTAGACCCTTCCAGGCCCGGACCCAGGCTGAGGGCCAGCAACACCAGCAGCAAGGTCAGCTCGGCTCAAGCCCCATCTTCTCCTGGGCCTCGCGGACGGTGGAAGGCCTCGGAGGGCGAGCTGCGGCCCTCGCCCTGCCTCACCGCTCGACCTCCACGGCCACTCAGGTCCGCTGCTCCTCCGCAGCCATTCGACTTCACTGTGCTTGCATCTCCTGCACTGCCCGCCAGCGACCCTCTGGAACACAATGCGCCTTTTGCGTTTTACTCCCTTCAGGTTGTTCACGCCTTCCTCTTGCGCTTCTTCCCACTCTGCTTTCACCGTCTATGCACCTCCCTCCCCAGCCTACCCTTTAACCCCCTTAATTCCAATTATTTTCATTCTATGCCCCCACCTGCCATTTGTCTGCACTTTTTTCTCTCCCTTCGCTGGGCCTTCTCTCCCTCGGTACTACCCCCTATTCTCTATCCCTACCCACACTCTCTCACTCTGCTTTTTTCGCTTCATCCTCCCTGGCCACAAATCCACCTAAACCTTCATGTGCTCGCACCGGCACTCACTGCCTCTGCCTGGTCTCAGTTCCTCTCTTGCTTCTTCCTGAGGAAATGAAAGGCGGACTCAGAAACAATCCATTCTGCCTTAGGTTGAGGGGGGAATCATCCAGGGGGTGGAGGAGGGTGTGCGCGCGAGTAAAGGGCATCGTGCTCATGCCAGCTGGCACGGTGTATGGAATTAGGACAATAGACGACAGATGGAACTAGCCAGGTAAGAAAGTTGGGGGCACAAAGTTCTTAAAAAATGCTATATTCTTACTCGAAATTCGGAAGTCTATTCTACATAAGGTTTGTAAATATGCAGTTGCTGTTTTCACAATGCCTGTCCATTGCCCGCTGGTATGTCTGGGTTGCCTTGATGCCCTGTTGCTCTCTAGCTGACATACACTGAGTGAGATATAACCTTGCGATGGGGTAGACTGAGCGGTCTCCGAGGTTCAAATGTTGAATCTGTTCCTTAAATAGCCCCGTTCGAGGCCATGTCTCTTGTGCTTGAGAAGGTTGACAGCGAGCCCTGGACCACAGGTGTGTGCTAACAACCCTAACGAAAGCTAGGAAAATGCCCCTTCCCTGTTAAGCTGGTGAAATACAGCCAGGGTCGGACTGGAACAAAAAAAAAAGAGGCCCATGTACCAAAATTAAAGTGCCTCACTATTAGCGAAGCAGATACCTAAAAGCGGCCCACGATTGAAAATCAGGCCTGTTTTGAACTTGTAAAGACACAATGTATGTCTATTTTGCAAGGTATGAGATACTGCATCTATTTAAGTTTGCTGCAGGCATGGTTGTTTATCATATCAGGGAAATCAACAGTAAAAAACAAGTCCACTTGGTCATAAAACAGGCCCACAAACAGCACAAAAAAAAGTCCCTCGCGCAGGTCTGTCAGCTGAATACGGCATTCATTACAGTGAACAGCATCCTCAGAGCTACAAATAGCTACACCCCTACCACGGTCCCTATATTTGACCTTGGCCAATGAAAAAGTAAGCACTGGAAATGCTCATAGGTCTGGTTTATGAATGGAAGTGCCTCTTCTGCCGTTGATGGATTGAGGCACTTAATAAGTCATTATGCCTGTACTATTTCACTCATTTTTGGTTATTGATTAATTTCCTGTATGTGAGGGAGATTGCCTTGTCAGGATTAGGGTCTACTAACAGTCGATCTTCTAAGGTGGGAGTACTCAAGTAGTGACTCCCCGTCTGGGATGTGGTGACCATGCATAATCTTTGCACCATGGGTACAGAGTACTGCCTGACCAACTGTGGCTTTTTGGCGTGCTAGTTTATCCACACAATAAAGTTTAGTGAAAGTGTGTTGTGTAGACCAAGTTGATGCTTTGCAAATTCCCGCTAAGGGGATGTTTCCTAGGAAAGCAATAGAGGCCCCCTGTATTGTGGTAAAGTGGTCTCTAAAAGGAATGGGCAAAACCCTCTTTGCATAACATGTTTGGATACATTTAACTAGCCATCTGGCTATGACCGACTTTTTTAAAGCCTTCCCTTTATGCGGTTTGGAAAAAGTAACAATTGTTGAGTCTTTCGAAATAGTTTTGTCCTATCCACATAGTACATTAAGGCTCACTTAACATCTAAGGTGTGGAGGGTCTGTTCTGCAACTGAGTTAGGTTGAGGAAAGAAAACTGATAGTTATATAGATTGACTAAGGTTGAATGGAGAGACCACCTTAGGAAGAAATTCAAGGTTGGTGCAATGGACAACCATTGCGTTAATTTATTAAACATGGGCTAAAAATGGACTGACAGAAGAGCGAAAAAAATGAACTCACTGAAATATTTGATTCATTCAGTATGCCCTTGCTTACTGTGTGAGGTTGCTTTACATATTGTTTTTTAATCTGTAATTGGCGATAAAATATAACAAATTACTATAGCTGCTTAATTTGAAGTGAATTATTTGGCAGCTATGCATGTGTTATATGTGCAAGTTGTGTGTGCCCCTTTAAGTTGCTCACATACATAGGTGCCTACATTTGTGTCTGTTAGCATAAGGACCTTACGTATATTGGTCTATGTATATAGACAACTTCAACTGCTTTTCTAACATTGTTTGTACTTTACAGTCTTAATTATTTAGAAAGTATTTTTTTAGTTACTGAAATGTTGCCACCCCATCACATTACTATGAATAAATTATGAACTAAGCCCCCATTACCTAAGGGTGAGAGATGACCTATAAGCATTATTGGAGAAGGTTGTACCACGCCACTGAGATTGTACAGCATCTGTCTTATAACCAGGACAAATTTGAGTGCCATCGCAGTTGCATTTCTCCAGCAAGCAGTAGCATCTCTAGAACTGAGTTGTAACAAGGGGGTGGCAATGGGCACTGCAGGAAAGTGCCTCTTTTTACATGGTTAGCCCCAACTTTTAGTTTTGCCTAATGACTGATGTAATTTTGAACTGTTAAGTAAACTGGGCCTCTGCCAACCAGGTTCCCAGGCTCAGATCTTTTCCCCTAAAACTGTTCCACGACTGGCACAACTTCAGTGGCCCCTTGTAAATCCCTAATAAATGGCACCCCTGGTACCCAGGGCATAGGTATTGAGGAGATTATTCTGGGGCTGCAACACTGGCTGTTCCACCCCTGGGAGTCCTCACCAAGGCTATGCACTGTGCCATTGCAGGCTGTGCGTCTTGGTGCAGACAAATACGAAGTGTCGACATGTGTTCCATGTCTCCCATACACTGCATGGGATATAGGTAAGTCACCCCTACTGCAGGCCTTTAACTCTAAGGCAGGTTGCTCTAAATGTGTGGGCATATCAACATGAGCAGAAATGCCCCTACAAATGTCCAGGCCTTATGGACGCCCGCCACCCCCTCCCAACACACATCCCCAAGGATGGGAAGTCGGACAATCGTTGAACTTTTGGAAGACGGGAGGGAGTCACCCTCCCGGCCGTATTTATTAAAATATGAAACAAAATTTAAAACATTAAATTAAAAGTTTCAACATTATGCATTATGTACAATTTGACATTTATTACATTTCGATGCAGTCATGTACTTTTGGCTAACATCCTGAAAATGCATACACTCTAATTCAAATTGTACATCCTAGCATTAAGGGCCAACGGCAAGGTCTTAACCGGTGTCAGATCCCTACTACCAAACTCCCGCCCTCACCGTGTGAGCGGCGCATGCGCAGAGGGCTCTACCCTCATTGCCAACTGTAACTTCCCTTGTCGTGGTGGGGGCCCCCTTTCTACTCGACGCCATCTTAAGGGTCGTCCGAGTTCCCATATGAGGTCTCTGTAGGAAGGACAGCGTGGACTCTCCCCCCACCCCATACTCTCTATCCGCCGTCGCGGATATCCGGCCCCCGGGAAATTAGTCAGGAGGGGCATTTAACCGCCTCCCCCCTGGGAGGGGCCCATGGCCATCTCCCCCTAGGTGCCCCATCCTTAGTGGGTGCCGCCTCCCCGTGGAAGGGGCCAATGGCCGTCTTCCCCCGGGCGCTCCCATCCATTGTGGGTGGCGCCCCACTCTAGGGACCTTTAAATTCCTGCTCACCGATCATGACCTTACCGCCCGACAAACAAATACGACAGTTGTTTACCTACTAAAAAGAAAAAATTCCACATCATCTTACTGCTATTACTGATCGTTCCTGCAAGAAGAAATTTCTCCAATGCAAACCATATTTACATTCTCAACATTCCTTTATTCACTCTACCAAGGAAAAGGAAAGGCCTATACTTTCATCACTCAGAAAACTTTATTTTCTCCAAACATTTGCTATCAGGGGCTGGTGGGTGGGTCAAAATTGCTGCTTGTTCCATCGAGGGCTCACGAGCAACGAGAAGGTGCAGCCTTCCGATCCGAGGAACAAGAGGACGATCTTCTGGGTTCCCGCTCCTTTATCCTTCTGCGGGAGGGCGTGTACCCGTCCCTGATACGCCTACTGGGCGTGGTCTTCCTTCGAGGTGTCTAGGACAACCCCTCTCGGGCGGGGGAAGGCGCGCTACGGCTACGCCGCTTTGGGCATACCAGCCGGGCCACGCCCACCCCCCCCAAAATGGCTTCCCGGGAGGTTCGGGCCCCCATCCATACGTTCGGGGGGACCGAGCGGTCGCCCCTTTCCATATGGCCGGGATGCCCGCCACCCCCTCCCAACACACATCCCCAAGGATGGGAAGTCGGACAATCGTTGAACTTTTGGAAGACGGGAGGGAGTCACCCTCCCGGCCGTATTTATTAAAATATGAAACAAAATTTAAAACATTAAATTAAAAGTTTCATCATTATGCATTATGTACAATTTGACATTTATTACATTTCGATGCAGTCATGTACTTTTGGCTAACATCCTGAAAATGCATACACTCTAATTCAAATTGTACATCCTAGCATTAAGGGCCAACGGCAAGGTCTTAACCGGTGTCAGATCCCAACTACCAAACTCCCGCCCTCACCGTGTGAGCGGCGCATGCGCAGAGGGCTCTACCCTCATTGCCAACTGTAACTTCCCTTGTCGTGGTGGGGGCCCCCTTCCTACTCGGCGCCATCTTAAGGGTCATCCGAGTTCCCGTATGAGGTCTCTGTAGGAAGGACAGCGTGGACTCTCCCCCCACCCCATACTCTCTATCCGCCGTCGCGGATATCCGGCCCCCGGGAAATTAGTCAGGAGGGGCATTTAACCGCCTCCCCCCCTGGGAGGGGCCCATGGCCATCTCCCCCTAGGCGCCCCATCATTAGTGGGTGCCGCCTCCCCGTGTAAGGGGCCAATGGCCGTCTTCCCCCGGGCGCTCCCATCCATTGTGGGTGGCGCCCCACTCTAGGGACCTTTAAATTCCTGCTCACCGATCATGACCTTACCGCCACAGACCGGATAGTTGACCGACTATCCGGTCCCCCCAACTCCTCCTATAGGTCATACTTCCTCAAACCTCTCAGCCATGCAACCAAATCTCCTATTAGTAAATCATTCCCCTCCCTGGACAGGTGAACCCCATCGTACAGATACATATGGTCACCCCGGATACACCCATGAGGAATGACATGCAACTGTGCAGAACGGAACAGTCTATTAATCTTATTATTGACCCGTTTAACTGAATGGTTCAGAGCTGACACCGAAAGGCCCCCCTGCCACCTCCTTCTAGGAATCATATGGGACCAGGCAATCATGCACCCCGGGACTCTTTTAGCCAACCAGCTAACAGCCGACAAGATTCGTTCAAGTAACACTCGTCTACCCAGTGTCACCAAATCGTTGCCACCCAGGTGTACTATGACTATAGATGGCAGTGACCTATGCCGCCCTAAAAGTCCCTCGAAAAATGACTCAAATTTGTCAAAAACAAGCCCACCTTTCCCATGGAAAGCCACTCTGAACCCGTATTCCCCAGGTGCGTGAATCGCGTCACCTTCCTTGAATACGTCACCGGCGCGCCTCACGTATGAGTGGCCCATGACCCATACCATCCTCTCCCCAGTCGGTGATCTCTGACCGCTGGTCTCTTGATGTAGGGTCGACCTCCAATTCCGCCCTGCATGGCAGGCCCGCGAAACTGCAAAGTAAACAAAAGACAGAAAACGTGAGTGCATGTCAATTGATCACTTACAACATGTGCAATCGCACATACCTCTTAAAGCAATTCGAGGACCAACGGCCCAATTGTTTCACTTCCTCGGCACTCTGACCCCTGGCTGTAGCCTCAGTAGCAGCCCCTATCCTAAAGGAGTGGGTCCCAAAATCGCACGGGTCCATGCCCGCGGCAGCGATTGCCAGTGCCAGCACCCTCTGAAACTGAAATCTCGTCAGTGGGGTGCCATCCTTGTGTCGGAGCAAGCTCCCCCCCCAAGCGGCCGCTCTCAGCGCCAAATAGTCTTCCACACACTTCAACGGGCAGACGGGGGACCCTCGCTTGCGCTGTACGACCACACTATCTCCCATAGCCCCCTGGTCGGTCTTGGACCTGGCTATCATGATTACCATCGAATCACCCTGTTCTGCTCGATTTTCCCGGCCCTCTTTTGAGGAAAGGTGATGGATGGTGACTTCAGTCTCTTATCCTTCCAGTGCAAGGGTTAGGGTAGTGGATAGAGCCTATTTACAAGACACTTTGATATAATTCTATATAGGCTAGGGGATAGATTTGTTAGTATTAGGGATAATCCGTCCTTTAGTTAGGGTATTATTATACTTTCCATGGAGTTGTGCTGAATTCGGGCCTGGTAGGCCTCAAACGGGAGAGACTCCATCTTTCTTTCTGCCCCGGCAGCTTGGGATGCTTCTAGGTCAAGTGTAATGTTTTAGTTATGAGGTGTTGTTCGCTTGGAGAGAACCGGTTCAGGCCGGCCCTTGTCGAAGGATTGTATTTTTCTTCATGCCGAAGACACCACATCAGGCCGGCCGGCTGGGAACGTGTCCTTGGTACGGGGAGGTACAAGAATTTGGTGGGCGGCAGGTTACTGGCTGGAATTTTCCATGAAGAAACACGCTTCTATATTAGGGAAAGCCCGAGACAGTTGTGGAGTTAGTCCGTAGGCGGCATCTAGCCGTTAGTAGCAAACCTATTACTTATTCCAGGGAAGACAGACGCCATTCCAAAGGCGGAGAAGAATCGAGAAACAGATACTCTCTTAGCAGAACAGCCAGGGAAGGAGAGTAGCCGATGAGAGGAAGGTTCCAGTGACTTGGAGAAGGGTGAAGGGAACAGCGCATAGCGGTGCCGACGTGTACCCGTGATTGCGGAGGTGTGACTTCAAGACGAGCCAAGGCACAGACGAGAAGGGAACCTAGATGACTGCTGAGTGCAGACTTCATATTAATAAGGTGATGTCGACCCTTTCTTATTAGAGTGTACAACCTAATCTTTCACTTCTCTTTGCAGGTTATGTGTTGTAGTTTGGTGTTATATGTTTGTTTATTGTAATGAGAAATAAAGTACCCCAGTTCTTAGTGAACCGACATGTGCTGCGTGTTCTTGTATGAGAGGGTAACCTATTCTTCTAGTCAGATGCTGCTATGTGAACAGATGCTAACCCTGATCAGGTAAGTGGTAACTGAATAAGGGAGAGAGGAGCCCCTTGAATTAGAGAATACGTTGTACATTATCCAAATTGGCAACCGTTGTGTGATCGGGAATACTGTAGTTCTATAACCCTGATGAATAGTGAGACCGACCCCTTTTATGTAATGGTAATCATAGGATAAACTGCCGTCTGGGTAGAGAGGTCTGGGTTCGTATGGGACCGCGAGGCCGCCGATTACTGCCGTCTGGGTAGAGAGGTCTGGGTTCGTATGGGACCGCGAGGCCGCCGATTACTGCCGTCTGGGTAGAGAGGTCTAGGTTCGTATGGGACCGCGAGGCCGCCGATTCTGATACTGCCGTCTGGGTAGAGAGGTCTGGGTTTGTATGGGACCACGAGGCCGCCGATTCTGATACTGCCGTCTGGGTAGAGAGGTCTGGGTTCGTATGGGACCGCGAGGCCGCCGATTACTGCCGTCTGGGTAGAGAGGTCTGGGTTCGTATGGGACCGCGAGGCCGCCGATTACTGCCGTCTGGGTAGAAAGGTCTGGGTTCGTATGGGACCGCGAGGCCGCCGATTCTGATACTGCCGTCTGGGTAGAGAGGTCTGGGTTCGTATGGGACCGCGAGGCCGCCGATTCTGATACTGCCGTCTGGGTAGAGAGGTCTGGGTTCGTATGGGACCGCGAGGCCGCCGATTCTGAAACTGCCGTCTGGGTAGAGAGGTCTGGGTTCATATGGGACCGCGAGGCCGCCGATTACTGCCGTCTGGGTAGAGAGGTCTGGGTTCGTATGGGACCGCGAGGCCGCCGATTACTGCCGTCTGGGTAGAGAGGTCTGGGTTCGTATGGGACCGCGAGGCCGCCGATTCTGATACTGCCGTCTGGGTAGAGAGGTCTGGGTTCGTATGGGACCGCGAGGCCGCCGATTACTGCCATCTGGGTAGAGAGGTCTGGGTTCATATGGGACCGCGAGGCCGCCGATTCTGATACTGCCGTCTGGGTAGAGAGGTCTGGGTTCGTATGGGACCGCGAGGCCGCCGATTGCTGATATTATAGGAGGTACATGGTATGCATCTTAGGAATTCCCTGTCCTTGGGTGGTAGATATATGTTGTTACCTGTTGTGAATAAGTCCTAGGGAGGGGGAGAGGGTAACGTTCTGGCTGAGTTAGTAAGGCTCTGATGAGCTGGTTCTATCTAATCTGAGAAACCAGGCAGAACATTTGGCGTCACGAACCGTTTACGAAACCTGTGTGCGTTGTAGTTGTTTTTCTATTTGTACTCGGCGCGTACGTGATTTCGTTTGTGTGTTATTTGTCTCTATTTGTGTGTATAGTTTTGTTTTGTCAGGATGTTTTTGAAAAAGTCGAAATCTGTTTTTAAGTTGCCTGTTGATATTCCCGGCTGGGATTCAACGCCTTATGAGGCCTTGGCCCGCGAGTGGGCTGATTCTACTGGTTTGAGTGAAAATTGGAATTCTTGTCTGGAGCTGGCGGAGCCGGCTGATGTGATTTCCTGTTTGCAGAAGGTGCCAGTAGCGAAGGGTGATGAGCTTCCTATTTTAGGGCGCAGAGGTTGGATTGTCTTGTCTGCGTACAGGCTTGTACACGAGAGGTTGTTGAAATTGCAGAAGGAGCATGTGGAAATGGAACGGAAGTTTGTTGAAATTCAGAATGATCATACTTTGTTGCGGTGTCAAAATAAATTGCTTGCCGACAAACTTGAAACGTATCAGACTATCGCTGAAAGGGCGGCTGTGCGGATTGCACGATATAAATACAAGAATCGTCGGGGTCGCGTTTCTAAACGGAAAGTGCGACTGGTCGTGGCGAAAGCCGGACTGGATTGGAATCCTGATGAATGGGATGGTAATATCTGGAATTCGAGTGATTCTCGTTCCTCGGATGAGGAGTCTAACAATCGCGAGTCTTCTCGCTCCGGACAGGTTTTTAAATCTGCTTCTTGTGCTACAGATGTTGAGTCCCGCGACTACGATCGCTCTTTGCATTCTGTTGATACTTCTCATACGGATTGTTCCCCTAAGTTTACTGATCGGGCTCCTTGTGGTGCTCTTCCTGCGGTCTCTGCACATCCTGTTTTTCGTAGGAAGTTGCAGCAGGCTCCCGGTAATCCGAACGGTATTCCTTTGGATTCTTTGGAGGATTTTACTCAACAGGAAATTAGTGATATTTTGCAGCAATTTCGACAGCGCGCTGGTGAGACCTTGCTTATGTGGATGGTGCACCTTTATGAACTGGGCGCTGCTGGCATTATGTTGGATGCTGGCGATTCTTTGAAATGTTGTTCCTTGAGTTCGGATTCTACTGTTCAAGATCATTTTCGTAATTATAATGGTGGTGGTCAAATCAGTTTGCTTCAGTTGGCGACTGAGGGTTGTAATCAAAAGTACCCTACTGAATCTGACTGGCCTGTGAATGACAAGCCGTGGTATACATTGCGCGATGCTGCACAACGTCTCAAAGAGGAGGTGATGAAAACTGCGATTTTTCTGAGTACTGCTGACAGATTGCTTGATGGTTTGTTGACGTCTTCTGTGCGGAATCGTATTATTCGTTCTTCCCCGGTTGCTTATAAGCAAGTCATGATGACTTTATTGATCAATCAGACTGGTAACGCGTTGTCTATGGTACTGGAATCTGTACGCCAGCTCGGTGAGTTAGGTGATTGGTTTAAACCTGACCGACAGTCCCGGTCTGACACTCGTACTCCTGGAGACAATAAGCTTACTAGACGTGACATGTTTATGGCACTTTTGGCTGATGGTGTGAGGAAGGAGGATATGGATGGTGAAACTACTTCTCGTTTGTGGGACTTGTTTCGCAAACGCGGTTTAGACCGAAAGGAGGGTGCCCGGCGTGTGCGGACGAATGAGTGCGATCGTGAGTATTCTGATGACAGCGGTGATGACACCCATCGTGTGCGTTCTGATCGTCGTGATGATCGACGATATGTACGTGATGCGTCCCCTCGTCGTGGAAGAGAGAGAGAGAGAGAGGGGGAAAGAGAGAGGGGGAGAGATGATTATGTTAACAGCAGACGTAGAGATGAAAGGGATCAGTCCCCTGAGTTGAGGAGGAGGGAGGATCGACACAGATTTTCGGATCGAAATTCACAGTACAATACGGAGGACAGGAATCCATTTCGTAAGGGAGATGGATATGAACATGATATATTGATACCTGAGAAACGCGAGAGCATTTATCCTGATTTGTCCTGGATGATAGAACGCAGTAAAAATGACTAGGAAGTAGGTCAAGCTCCCGTACACAGATGGGCTCACCGAGATAATAGACCCTATGTAGATATTGAAATTTTTTGGAGACATCGTAATATTCAAAGGGCCCGAGCATTGGTAGATACAGGAGCGGAGGCCACTCTTATTCATGGAAAATCAAAGAAATTTAAAGGCCAATTTTTTACAATTACTGGTTTAGGTGGAAAGGAAACTCCCGCAGTACAAACTACAATTGAAATGAGAATAGGCAGAATTCCTAGAAAAGAATATTCTGTATTAGTCGTGCCACTCTTAGAGTACATAATTGGAATTGATATTTTGAAAGGAATGACTTTGCATTTGGATGATGGATGTTATCAATTTGGAACTAACCATTATATATCATCCAGACCCGTACGGGTTGGTCGTTTAAGAATGTCCCCCATAAAGATTCCCCAGGCGACAAAAGTGGTTTGCCAGAAGCAGTATCGTATTCCAGGTGGTCATGAAGAAATTAGTACCACTATTCAGGATTTGGTGGATGCAGGAGTTATAACTCCGGTTACTTCTGCTTGGAATAATCCTGTTTGGCCCGTGCGTAAGAGTGATAATTCCTGGCGCATGACTGTTGATTATCGAGAATTGAATAGGTATACACCCCCTTTGACTGTCGCAGTACCGGATATCATTACTTTAATTGAAAGAATTCAAAAGCATCCAGGTACATGGTATGCGTCCATTGATATTGCTAATGCTTTCTTTTCAATCCCGATTGCCCCTGAATGCCAGGAACAATTCAGTTTTACATGGAACGGACGTCAAATGACGTTTAGAAGTCTTCCCCAGGGCTATGTGCATAGTCCTACGATATGTCACCGGCTGGTGGCAGAGCATTTGGCTGAGGTACCTGTACATTCGAGAATTCAGATATGTCATTATATTGATGACGTTCTGATTCAAGGTGAAACACAAGATGAAGTTCAGACCCAATTAGATAAAATGCTTGAGTGTTTGCATGAGAAAGGTTGGGAAATCAACCCGGACAAATTACAAGGTCCATCCCAGACTGTAAAATCTTTGGGTATTAATTGGCATGAAGGTCACAGAGAAGTGATCCCACAGGTAAAACAGAAGATTCTTGATTTTGCAGTTCCGAGGAATAGGAAAGAAGCCCAAAGCTTCATCGGCTTGTTTGGTTTTTGGCGCCAGCATATTCCACATTTGAGTCAAATATTGGCCCCCTTGTATCGAGTCACTCGTAAAAAGAATGCGTTTGAATGGGGTAAACCACAGCAAGACGCGTTTAGTTTGGCAAAAGAAGCGATTCAGTATGCCTTGGATTTATGGCCTGTGTGCGATGGTGATGTGGATTTGAATGTGTCTGTACAAGGCCTTTATGCAAATTGGAGTCTGTGGCAGAAACAAGGCAGAAGTAAAGTACCGTTAGGTTTTTGGACTAAAAAGTTACCCGATGCTGGTGAGCGTTATACACCTTTTGAGAAACAGTTGCTTGCATGTTACTGGGCTCTGGTGGATACCGAGCAATTAACTTTGGGACATGATGTGGTCCTGCGACCTGAAATTCCTATCATGCAGTGGGTTTTGAGTTCGCCGAAAACTCACAGAATTGGACACGCTCAGGAGGCGAGTGTGATTAAGTGGAAATGGTACATACAAGACAGGGCACGTGTGGGACCAAAGGGAGTTGCATCCTTGCATGAGCAGGTGGCGCGGGCGCCATCGGTTGAGACGGAGAGTGAATGTTCCGTACCTTTAGTACAGGAATCCCCTGTTAAGTGGGGTAAGCCATTTGATGATTTGTCCCCGGAGGACAGAAACCACGTTTGGTTTACGGATGGTTCGGCAAGGTTCATAGGTACAAAACGACATTGGAAGGCAGTGTCCTATAATCCGATCACACAAAAGTTGCTGAGTACAACTGGTGAGGGAAAGAGCAGCCAATTCGCTGAGCTTTACGCTGTTTATCAAGTTCTGAAGCAAGAGTTACCTGGCACATGTCATATTTTTACTGACTCCTGGTCTACTGCCAATGGATTGGCAGTTTGGTTACCGACTTGGCATTCCCATAATTGGGAATTGCATTCAAAAGAACTGTGGGGAAAAGAATTATGGCAAGAGATTTGGGAAATGCTCCCGCAAAGTACTGTTACAATCTTTCATGTGGATGCTCATACCCCAATAGACTCCTTTGACAAATTCTTTCATAATATTGCAGATGAAAAATCTAAAATTGCTGAGGCACTGGTGGACATGCAGGATTCTGATATGGAAGGATTGGCGAAATGGGCCCACCAGAAAGCAGGACATTATGGAGAGAAAGCCACTAGCAGGTGGGTCGCTGATCGAGGAATTTATATTCCTTTAGATTTAATCAAAGACATTATTTTGCATTGTCCCATTTGTCAGCATGCTAGACAGCAGAAAGTGCCTCAAATTGTTAAAGGTCATTTACATCGCGGAAAATTGCCCGCTCAAATTTGGCAAATTGATTATATTGGTCCACTTCCTATGAGTAAAAATTGTCAATACATTTGCACCATTGTTGATACATACAGTGGCCTATTAGTGGCCCTCCCCTGTAAACAAGCTACCCAAGTGAATACCATTAAAACATTGGAATTGATTATGCTTTATTATGGTGTCCCATTCCAAATTCAATCTGATAATGCATCCCATTTTCGTGGAAGATTGGTGCAGGAATTTTGTGTGGAAAATGGTATTTCATATACCATATTATCCGCAGGCCTCGGGCCTGATCGAGAGGTCGAACGGTTTGCTGAAAAATCAACTGCGTAAGTTAACCGATGACAGATATAAGAATTGGAGGCCTTATTAGTTTTGAATAATCGTCCCTTTCTAAATGCTGAATCTCCATTGATGCGTTTGTTCCCTCCGAATGTTGATGCAAAGCCCAATTCTATTGGTGACACTGTGATGTACTGGGAAATTACCCCCGGAGCACTGGCTCCATGCAGAGCGACCCCTGGGTTGGCCAGGTCTAGACCTGCATGCCATGAATGATACTATTATAAAAAGTAAAGATCGAGTCATCATTGAAACCGGTGTTGGTGTCTGTATACCCACTGGAAATTTTGGATTAATCGCCCCTAGATCGGGGCTGGCTGTGAAAGGTGTTCAAGTGCTCGGAGGAGTCATTGACAGTGACTATCAGGGAGAGATTAAGGTGCTCCTGCTGAATAGCAGTGAGGTTGATTTACCAATTTATAAAACTGACCGAATTGCTCAATTGTTGATAATGCCTGTTTTCAGTGTTGAGATCACAAAAGGCACTGCCCCAACGCTGCTAACTGTACGAGGTCAAAAAGGGTTTGGTTCCACGGACAATCCTGGAGCTAGAGTTTGGGTGCAATCGCCTAAGAATCCCCCTGAACAAGCTGAGATTATTGCAACCGGTCATGATAATACTGTTCTAGTCATGAGACCAGGGAAAGATAGCTGGGAAGCTGTCCCGGCTGACAAATGTTACCTACGAGAATGAATAATGCCTGTATTTGATTTTCTTTCAGATCATTCTCTGGACTGTTGCTGCAGGATGTGTCGGCGTTGGACTCCTTTTGGACTGCTACGACGAGAGAGGAGAGAACCCATCGACCCGGGCTGATCTGAGAACCCGAGTACCGCGTTCCTTTGCTGCGTGGGATTCGTCATCGAACTTTTGGACTACTTTGGCCAAGCGAGTGACTAATGCCCCTCATTTCTGTTTAACACCGATGCGTTCGGTGACTGACATTCTAGCGACTTGTTTAGTTGCTGTCCCTGCTTCATTAGAGACTTTGGCCCATATTTTTAATATATCGAATGCCCGTCCTAATGTCCTTTTGGGAGATTTTGCTACACATGAATACTGCCCTTTATGTACTGAGTTGTCCGATTCGACACCCCTAATCCAATCCCAGATAATCACCTATAATATCACGCAGGGTGATTTATGTTTTTTCCTTACTTGTGATCCCAATGCTATTTCTGAGTGTGTGCGTTTAAAATTGAAAGGTACTACTTCATTCACAGCTCATGAAAGGACTTTGTGCTTCCGAAGATCACCGAAATTATGTACCTCTGTTCGGAATAACATGACTTATAAGAGTTTAGTGGTTACCCCCAGTCATTATCGTACAATGCTGCTACCCTCTGGTTGGCTTTTCTCGTGTGGTAACACATCCTGGCCATATATTCCCACGAACATTTCCGGAGGCCCTTGTGCCATTACCAGACTGAGTTTGTTGATGTTCTCGTGTGATTCGAAATACTGTAATGTTACAGGAGGACTGTGATTCGTCTATGCATTTATATTCCAAATCTGAATACCTTAGTTTAGCTATCTCAATTGTTGGTGTTCCTGCCTTGGCGGTCTATAATGCCAAGTCTATTGGGAAAATGGCCTGCTGGATGGTGAAATCCATTAATCATGCTTCTACAATCCTGTCTGACATACTATTAGACGCCCAGGGTGAACGTAGAGCTATCTTGCAGAACCGGGCAGCTATTGATTATCTTTTGCTTAAACATGGACATGATTGTTCTGATTTTGAGGGTCTTTGTTGTTTTAACCTGTCTGACCATACGAAATCCATTCAGGCTCATATTGACAAACTTCATGACTTGACGGAAGAGGTTAGAAAACACATTGACCAGGGCTGGTTTGACTGGTTCTTTAATTGGCTACCTGATTTACATATGTTGCGTCAAATATTAGGGGGTATTTTGATTACTATTAGCATTCTGATTGCTATCTGTTGCTTCATTCAGTGTATTCCTTCTCTACTTCAATACTGCAAACCTGGTACTAGACATAGATCAGTTAGTTTTGTTTCCTATTATTCTTCCACAGATGTTAGTTCTGTTTGATGAATGTATAATAGACTGAAGTCAAGGGTGAAATGTTCTGCTCGATTTTCCCGGCCCTCTTTTGAGGAAAGGTGATGGATGGTGACTTCAGTCTCTTATCATTCCAGTGCAAGGGTTAGGGTAGTGGATAGAGCCTATTTACAAGACACTTTGATATAATTCTGTATTCTCCTCCTTAGATTAGGGCTTATACACATAGGCTAGGGGATAGATTCGTTAGTATTAGGGATAATCCGTCCTTTAGTTAGGGTATTATTATACTTTCCATGGAGTTGTGCTGAATTCGGGCCTGGTAGGCCTCAAACGGGAGAGACTCCATCTTTCTTTCTGCCCCGGCAGCTTGGGATGCTTCTAGGTCAAGTGTAATGTTTTAGTTATGAGGTGTTGTTCGCTTGGAGAGAACCGGTTCAGGCCGGCCCTTGTCGAAGGATTTTATTTTTCTTCATGCCGAAGACACAACATCAGGCCGGCCGGCTGGGAACGTGTCCTTGGTACGGGGAGGTACAAGAATTTGGTGGGCGGCAGGTTACTGGCTGGAATTTTCCATGAAGAAACACGCTTCTATATTAGGGAAAGCCCGAGACAGTTGTGGAGTTAGTCCGTAGGCGGCATCTAGCCGTTAGTAGCAAACCTATTACTTATTCCAGGGAAGACAGACGCCATTCCAAAGGCAGAGAAGAATCGAGAAACAGATACTCTCTTAGCAGAACAGCCAGGGAAGGAGAGTAGCCGATGAGAGGAAGGTTCCAGTGACTTGGAGAAGGGTGAAGGGAACAGCGTATACCGGTGCCGACGTGTACCCGTGATTGCGGAGGTGTGACTTCAAGACGAGCCAAGGCACAGACGGGAAGGGAACCTAGATGACTGCTGAGTGCAGACTTCATATTAATAAGGTGATGTCGACCCTTTCTTATTAGAGTGTACAACCTAATCTTTCACTTCTCTTTGCAGGTTATGTGTTGTAGTATGGTGTTATATGTTTGTTTATTGTAATGAGAAATAAAGTACCCCAGTTCTTAGTGAACCGACATGTGCTGCGTGTTCTTGTATGAGAGGGTAACCTATTCTTCTAGTCAGATGCTGCTATGTGAACAGATGCTAACCCTGATCAGGTAAGTGGTAACTGAATAAGGGAGAGAGGAGCCCCTTGAATTAGAGAATACGTTGTACATTATCCAAATTGGCAACCGTTGTGTGATCGGGAATACTGTAGTTCTATAACCCTGATGAATAGTGAGACCGACCCCTTTTATGTAATGGTAATCATAGAATAAACTGCCGTCTGGGTAGAGAGGTCTGGGTTCGTATGGGACCGTGAGGCCGCCGATTACTGCCGTCTGGGTAGAGAGGTCTGGGTTCGAATGGGATCGCGAGGCCGCCGATTACTGCCGTCTGGGTAGAGAGGTCTGGGTTCGTATGGGACCGCGAGGCCGCCGATTCTGATACTGCCGTCTGGGTAGAGAGGTCTGGGTTCGTATGGGACCGCAAGGCCGCCGATTCTGATACTGCCGTCTGGGTAGAGAGGTCTGGGTTCGTATGGGACTGCGAGGCCGCCGATTACTGCCGTCTGGGTAGAGAGGTCTGGGTTCGTATGGGACCGCGAGGCCGCCGAGAACTGCTATTATAGGAGGTACATGGTATGCATCTTAGGAATTCCCTGTCCTTGGGTGGTAGATATATGTTGTTACCTGTTGTGTATAAGTCCTAGGGAGGGGGAGAGGGTAAAGTTCTGGCTGAGTTAGTAAGGCTCTGATGAGCTGGTTCTATCTAATCTGAGAAACCAGGCAGAACACACCCTTATCTGGATGTGATCCCTGCACAAGCCTCCCTCCATATCTCTCTTGTTCCTTGCGACAAGCTCGCTCACCCTCATGGCCCCATGGAATGCCAATGTGAACGCTGCCCGGAATAGAACTGCTTCGTAATGGGAGGAACACGTCTCGTCCAGCTTTGCTAAAAGCAGAGACAGTCTGTCTAAGCCAATCGGGTGCCTCGTATCTCTCTTGCAACCCTCAAGGCGCTGCCAGCCGCGAAGGGCTTTCTTCACCAAAAAAGAACCTGTAGGGTCTTTTATGCCGTGTACCTGGGCCATGAATGAAATGGCCGCCCTATGCCTACCGGCCGTTGCCACTGATCGGCCCTCCCTGTGTAGTGCAACCAGGTACCCCAGGAAGGATTCCTCCTGCCCCCAATGCAGACTCCCCACAGGACCCAAATATGTGCAATAAGAACGAAACGCTCCTTCGTATGCTTTCCTTGTCCTGGGGGCTAGACTCGCTGCCACGAGGTCTTGTAATCCGAGGCACCGATTAGCCACATTGCTTCTGGGAATGGTGCTGCCTCTAAGTCTGCTGTGGGCAGATAACCCCTGAATGCCTGCATACGTGAACGAGAGAGTGCATCAGCCGCATGATTCAGTACACCTGGCACATGTTTCGCCCTGAACAGTACATTCAATCTCATGCACAGCAGCACAATCTCTTTCAACAATCTCAACATCATTTTGCAGCGTGCTGCCTGTCGGTTAATGCAATCTACGACAGTCATATTGTCGGACCAAAACACCACTGAGCGGCCCCTGAAGTCATCGGCCCATGTCATCAGAGCAACCCAGATGGGGAATAACTCCAGGAACCCAATGTTACCTGTGAGGCCGTCGGAGTGCCACCATGTTGGCCATGTTTGTGCTGACCATCGATCACCCAAGATGGCGCCAAAACCCACGCTCCCTGCCGAGTCGGTCCATAGACCCAATTCCTCCGAAGATTCTGGCGGGGAGCTCCAGACGACTCGACCGTTGAAGTCCGCCAGAAATGCCAACCAAATACGCATATCCTGGCGAACCTCTCCAGACAGTCTTGTACTGTGGTGAGCCTCTTTGAGACCACCCATAGCCTGCGCGATAGAGCGCGAAAACGGGCGGGCCATAGGAATCACCCTTAAGGCAAAATTAAGCTGACCCACTGTTCGTTGTAACTGGTGCAGGGTCACTTTCTCCCCACCCAGGCATTGCCTCAAGGAAGCCCGAAACTTGGTCACTTTGTCTACTGGTAGTCGGAAACACCCCTCCACAGAATCGAGCTCAATACCCAGAAACTCCAGTGAAGTAGATGGTCCAACCGTCTTACCTGGTGCCAATGGGACACCGAATTCATTCATGAGGATGCAGAAATCATACAGCGCCTGTGCGCAATTCATATCATCGGCTGCCCCCAAAAACAGAAAATCATCCAGATAATGCATAACATGTCTATGCCCTGTGGCCTCTGTAAATGCCCATTCCAAAAAACAGCTAAACATCTCAAAATATGCACATGAAATGGAACAACCCATGGGCATGCATTTGTCCATGTAATAATTTCCCTGAAATGCAAAAACTAGCAGGCGCTGATCCTGCGGGTGCACCGGAAGCAACCGGAATGCTGATTCGATATCACATTTCGCCATCAGCGCCCCAGGGCCTAGGTGGTTCAACATGGCCACGGCATCGTCGAACGATGCGTATTGTACTGAACAAACTTCTGGGTCTATGGCATCATTCACCGAGGAACCCCTGGGAGCAGAAAGGTTATGTATGAGTCTAAACTCCCCCGGATCTTTCTTCGGGACAACCCCTAACGGGGAACATATGAAATCGGCCAATGGCGGGCAGGAAAAGGGGCCAGCCACTCGTCCGAAACTGACTTCTTTTGCTATTTTCTTTTCTGCCACGCTTGGGTTGTGCTGTACCGATAACTGGTTTCTACAAAAGGAATTCCCCCGAACTTCCCCCACCGGGATGTGGAAGCCATGTAAGAATCCCTTCCTCAACACCCCAGCGGACACATGATCAGGGTATTTGTTTAACCACGGAATCATAACCATTAGATCAACTGGTGTAGGCAATTGGTTACAAAGGTCCACCTCACTCCTGCTTAGGTCCTCCTTTTCCACCCGTCCCGCCATTCTTTGATCTACATGCACTTTCCGGGTGTGAGGAATTCCCACAGCCGGCACACACATGCTTAAACTTGCATGTCCCCTGTAGTCTGTTACAATTGCCTCGATTGAAGCCCCAACAGACCCCTCCTTGTCCGCCCTTCCCGCCAACTCTAGGCTGATAGCCCCCACCTGTGCCTGCTCGAAAGGGCACCCCGGGCTTTTGGCGGACAACTCCGGACCCGCTCCCGCCTGGCGAGGACGTACCTGTCGCCCCTGGCAGGAGTTGCTTGTGCCATGACACCGAGTCCAAACAATCCCAAGACAGAGAAGCATCATATTCCTTTGCTTTACGGAACTTCATGTCATAGCCTTTCCATTCTTCCCCCTCATACATTGAATAAAAATCCATAATGCGATTCTGATAGCAAACCAACTCAGTCATAACATCAGGTTTACGTTCCCCCATAACTGCGGTAAATATAGAGAAGGCCTTAACCCAGTTCGTCACTGTCTCTTCCACCCTGAACTCGGCCATCTTGGCGCGCCATACACTAGGGTGCCACAAATCTTTCTGCGTTTTAGCATACTCCATCTCACGATGGTCCGTTAACAATGAAAACATGTTGACATACTTGTTTCCCCATATTAACTCTTTCGTGGCCAAGGGAACGTGCTGTGCAACCTTTTCCCGCCTAGAGGGTATCGAGCCCTCCCCACCATTGGCAATGCGAGCTTACCCGGATCGGCTATTGTTGCCGCCACCTTCTCTTGACCAGCTGCTGGTACTCCTGGCGCCACCTGTGGGGGAACAAGAGGAACACTCGCTTTCGCGACATCTCTCGATTGCCGCAACTGCTTCATTAACACTCTGGCCTCTACGGACGGATCTCCCGGGGTCGCTGTGCCCCCCACCTTTGTTTTAAGCCATGCGGTCAACTGAGCGGCCAATTCTGGGGGCATTTCATCATCCTCGGTCGAGGTGATCACCACTGGGATAGGCTGGCCTAAAACTGGTTCCTGAACCGGGTTACCAGCCGGTACTAGGGGGACGATGGGCGGCACAACTGGTGCCGGGACCCCCCCCGAGACTGCCCTTTCTTTGACCCGCTTCCCTCTTAACCCGGGAACCACTCCCGGCAAGGCCGGGCCTATTACCTTTTTCGGCTGACCTGGGTCGTTCATTGTAGCCAATTGCTTCTTTACCTCCGCCAAACCTCTACCGAGCGATTGGACTTGACCGAGCTTTCGGTCCATACACGCCATCCGGTTCGACAACAGGCGTAACATCTTCTCCATCTCGGAACCCTTTCCTGCTTGCTTGCTAGGCATGGTTTCGAGTCCTCTGCCTGTGGTCGATCCACGAGGTCCTGAAATCTGTGTCGAAACTGAAAGATAAAAACAGGATCACCACGTTCAAAATTGCTGCTTGTTCCGTCGAGGGCTCACGAGCAACGAGTGGGTGCAGGCTTCCGATCCGAGGAACAAGAGGACGATCTTCTGGGTTCCCGCTCCTTTATCCTTCTGCGGGAGGGCGTGTACCCGTCCCTGATACGCCTACTGGGCGTGGTCTTCCTTCGAGGTGTCTAGGACAACCCCTCTCGGGCGGGGGAAGGCACGCTCCGGCTACGCCGCTTTGGGCATACCAGCCGGGCCACGGCCACCCCGCCCAAAATGGCTTCCCGGGAGGTTCGGGCCCCCATCCATACGTTCGGGGGGACCGGGCGGTCGCCCCTTTCCATTCTGGGAGTTTGTAAGTATACAGGGAAGCCATAAAGTGTAAATGGGCTGGATGCTTATCAACACGATTTTCCTAGCTTTATGATGCCTTCACTGATTTCTGAGATGTTTGGTACCAAACATTTTCTCTTAATCAATCTTCACTGATGCCAGTAATGGATTTATTAGTGAATGCACACAGAAGACCCTTTTATAGGATCCCCTGAAAACCGAGCAAGGACTTTTGTGAGTCTTGACTTTATTTTGCCAAACTGCCACTACCAGACATGTTTTTGACCTCATGGCAGGGGAGGCCTTAGGCATGTGCAAGCTGTGCACCTGCACAGGGTCGCCAAACCCCAGGGGCCGCCACGAGGATGGATAAAATATTTGTGTGACGGCCCCTGGCAGGGATTTGGCAGCCTCCGGCTCCCATTCCTGATTGGCGGTGGCGGTGTTTCTCACCAAGGGTGTCGGGTCTGCCAGACGCCGGAAGTCGAGGATTCGAGTCTGCGCAGACTCAACCTCAAACTACTTCCCGTGTCGGCGTGTGTCTGCATTCTGTGGTGGTGGTCCTCGGAACTTACTGAAAGAAGGGAGCCTGCCATCATGCATCATCAACTCTCAGCGCCTGGAGCTAAACGGACACAGACACACTGCAGAGACGACTTTTACTCGAGACCCGAGACAGCTAGTCAGGAGTCTAGTCTGCACTGCAGTGCACCAGGCAGCCCAGGTAAGGCCCAGGCTGCATGTGCCCTCTTCCTCGCCAGACACACATTGCTCCAGCTGACAGGCATACTCCTGTAGCAGACTGTCCCCAGCACACACACTGCGCCAGGCCTATCTTGTAGCAGGCACGGTTCAGGTGCCATACCGGTCTAACAGAAGCACGGTCCCCAGGACGGAGTACATATCAGTCGGCCATGCACATGTTCCTCCCGTTGGGGCCCAGCTTCTCTGTAGACCCTTCCAGGCCCGGACCCAGGCTGAGGGCCAGCAACACCAGCAGCAAGGTCAGCTCGGCTCAAGCCCCATCTTCTCCTGGGCCTCGCGGACGGTGGAAGGCCTCGGAGGGCGAGCTGCGGCCCTCGCCCTGCCTCACCGCTCGACCTCCACGGCCACTCAGGTCCGCTGCTCCTCCGCAGCCATTCGACTTCACTGTGCTTGCATCTCCTGCACTGCCCGCCAGCGACCCTCTGGAACACAATGCGCCTTTTGCGTTTTACTCCCTTCAGGTTGTTCACGTCTTCCTCTTGCGCTTCTTCCCACTCTGCTTTCACCGTCTATGCACCTCCCTCCCCAGCCTACCCTTTAACCCCCTTAATTCCAATTATTTTCATTCTATGCCCCCACCTGCCATTTGTCTGCACTTTTTTCTCTCCCTTCGCTGGGCCTTCTCTCCCTCGGTACTACCCCCTATTCTCTATCCCTACCCACACTCTCTCACTCTGCTTTTTTCGCTTCATCCTCCCTGGCCACAAATCCACCTAAACCTTCATGTGCTCGCACCGGCACTCACTGCCTCTGCCTGGTCTCAGTTCCTCTCTTGCTTCTTCCTGAGGAAATGAAAGGCGGACTCAGAAACAATCCATTCTGCCTTAGGTTGAGGGGGGAATCATCCAGGGGGTGGAGGAGGGTGTGCGCGCGAGTAAAGGGCATCGTGCTCATGACAGCTGGCACAGTGTATGGAATCAGGGCAATAGACGACAGATGGAACTAGCCAGGTAAGAAAGTTGGGGCACAAAGTTCTTAAAAAATGCTATATTCTTACTCGAAATTCGGAAGTCTATTCTACATAAGGTTTGTAAATATGCAGTTGCTGTTTTCACAATGCCTGTCCATTGCCCGCTGGTATGTCTGGGTTGCCTTGATGCCCTGTTGCGTTCTAGCTGACATACACTGAGTGAGATATAACCTTGCGATGGGGTAGTCTGAGCGGTCTCCGAGGTTCAAATGTTGAGTCTGTTCCTTAAATAGCCCCGTTCGAGGCCATGTCTCTTGTGCTTGAGAAGGTTGACAGCGAGCCCTGGACCACAGGTGTGTGCTAACAACCCTAACGAAAGCTAGGAAAATGCCCCTTCCCTGTTAAGCTGGTGAAATACAGCCAGGGTCGGACTGGAACAAAAAAAAAAGAGGCCCATGTACCAAAATTAAAGTGCCTCACTATTAGCGAAGCAGATACCTAAAAGCGGCCCACGATTGAAAATCAGGCCTGTTTTGAACTTATACAGACACAATGTATGTCTATTTTGCAAGGTATGAGATACTGCATCTATTTAAGTTTGCTGCAGGCATGGTTGTTTATCATATCAGGGAAATCAACAGTAAAAAACAAGTCCACTTGGTCATAAAACAGGCCCACAAACTGCAAAAAAAAAAGTCCCTCGCGCAGGTCTGTCAGCTGAATACGGCATTCATTACAGTGAACAGCATCCTCAGAGCTACAAATAGCTACACCCCTACCACGGTCCCTATATTTGACCTTGGCCAATGAAAAAGTAAGCACTGGAAATGCTCATAGGTCTGGTTTATGAATGGAAGTGCCTCTTCTGCCGTTGATGGATTGAGGCACTCAATAGGTCATTATGCCTGTACTATTTCACTCATTTTTGGTTATTGATTAATTTCCTGTATGTGAGGGAGATTGCCTTGTCAGGATTAGGGTCTACTAACAGTCGATCTTCTAAGGTGGGAGTACTCAAGTAGTGACTCCCCGTCTGGGATGTGGTGACCATGCATAATCTTTGCACCATGGGTACAGAGTACTGCCTGACCAACTGTGGCTTTTTGGCGTGCTAGTTTATCCACACAATAAAGTTTAGTGAAAGTGTGTTGTGTAGACCAAGTTGATGCTTTGCAAATTCCCGCCAAGGGGATGTTCCCTAGGAAAGCAGTAGAGGCCCCCTGTATTGTGGTAAAGTGGTCTCTAAAAGGAATGGACAAAGCCCTCTTTGCATAACATGTTTGGATACATTTAACTAGCCATCTGGCTATGACCGACTTTTTTAAAGCCTTCCCTTTATGCGGTTTGGAAAAAGTAACAATTGTTGAGTCTTTCGAAATAGTTTTGTCCTATCCACATAGTACATTAAGGCTCACTTAACATCTAAGGTGTGGAGGGTCTGTTCTGCAACTGAGTTAGGTTGAGGAAAGAAAACTGATAGTTATATAGATTGACTAAGGTTGAATGGAGAGACCACCTTAGGAAGAAATGCAAGGTTGGTGCAATGGACAACCATTGCGTTAATTTATTAAACATGGGCTAAAAATGGACTGACATGCGAAGGGTTACCGTAACAGACAGAAGAGCGAAAAAAATGAACTCACTGAAATATTTGATTCATTCAGTATGCCCTTGCTTACTGTGTGAGATTGCTTTACATATTGTTTTTTAATCTGCATTGGCCTTGAAATTCTATAAAGTACGGGTTAAATTTGCTTGATAGAATTGCTTGAGCGGACTGATGTTTTAATCGTGCCCAAATGCAATGGTTCCAAATTTGTAAAAATTCACAATTTTTGAAACGTCCACCTTACTGAACCCTGGAGTCTACTGTACACTGTTGTCCGCTTACTTTCTTTTAAGGCCAAGTAACATCACTCATGCTCTATCTGATTTTCACTTACTGTGTGCGTTTTCACTTGATTTTCTGACTTTATCTAGGTGGGAGAGTCTTTTAAAGCTCATTGCATCACTATGTTTTGCTTTATTGGGTGCAACATAATTTTTTATAATGTTCTGCAAGAGTTTTTGGCAAGAACTTCAGCAGAGTGTAACACAAGAAGGACATTAAGCAGGTCTCAGTGCAGAGCGGCCTAGCTGTTGCACCGAAACCAGAACTGGCATTGGGGTTGGTCTCACAGCTATAACATATTTTCCTTCTGTGGTGCTCTGAGAGCTCAATGGCGTGCATGTATTTGAAGCATTCCTTTATTATGCCTTGGGATTTTATGTGGGTTTGAGAGAACAGTGTGGGCTGTTTAAAAATTTGCATTTGGTTTTTGGTGGAAAGCCAATTTGTTTTTTAAGACAGTCGAAAAATATGTGCATTTGTTGTCTCCTTCTGTAAATCAGAAAGACTATATAGATAGAAGTTAATGAACCTATTGCTTTGTTTTAAGCTAACCTTTGGGACTTTTCAGTAGGCTTATTTTCCATTCCAATTTTATAGATCAGGTCAAATTTTTTTATTACAATTTTTTTTCAACGTTTTTCATTTGACTGCATATCCTACAGTCAGTTTTTTCATAGGTGACCTATCGGAGTCCTAATTTCTTCAGGAAATATCCTTTGCCAGTCCCTCACGTCGTGTGTCACAATACCCTCCTCCTCCTAAATTGTATTGTTCTGAGATGAATTTCGGAAGGGTAGGAGCAGCCGCAGGTACTCATCTAATACCTTTTCTGGACGTTTTATTAAAACTCCTTCCTGAGCTCCGGGGGGCTCCGCACCGCCCGGACACCCTCTTCCGGGGCCCCCTACCTACTCTCCCTGCCCAGGGCCACTATGAGCCTAGAGGCGCCCCTGCTCATGGGGTGCGAGCCAGCACTCTCAGAGGACAGAGACAAAGCCTGCTCTGGGTGAAGGTGCTTCATACCTCCTCTAGGACAGGATGGCCTTCCTGGGCAAGAAGCTTCAAAGGCAGTGCGCCTTTGAAATTCAACCCGGGAACCTCCAGAAAGGTGGAGAAGCCAAGCCCCCTTTCCTTCTCCACTTTTGGAAGTAGAAAAGGTGGGAAAATTAGTTAGATTAGGAGGAGGGTCACCACTTATCCTACACCACCTATACGGCAGGGCAGGCAATGTGAACAATCTCCTGAAATGCCACCATCTTGGAATTGTGGAGAAACCTCCAATCAGGGCTATGTCAGTGCCTCTTCCCATAAGGAATGGTCACTAGAGGGTGTAGACACTAAGTATGGGCGGGAAATTCGTTCCGCTCGCGGAGTTTGCAAATTTTTGGCAGTTTCACAATCCGAGAATCGCGTGAAATTGCCCAAAAATGCGCAATTCGCGAGTTGGCGGATTTTTTTTCTTGTTCGCGCTTCAAAAATACAATCTTGCGTGCACGGCATTGACTTACCATGATTCTGCGTTCGCTGATGAGTTTTCCTCCCTGTTCGTGTGCGCTGCGAGATTTTGGTAGCTGGCCGAGCGACGCCGCGATCGCGAACACGTCATTGCGACCCAAAACAGGAAATTGCGAACGCGTCATTGTGACCCGAAACAGGAAAAAGGCATCGCGAGCAGGCGGGTTAAGTGGAAACAACATGTCTGCGACCATTGCGACCACATGCGCAAGTTCTCGTTCCCAAACTGGTCAAAAAAATCTTGCGAACTCGCAAAAAAAATAAAATTTGCAAGCTCGCGGAATTTGGCAGATTTTTGCGAATTGCGATTACGAATTCGCTTATCGCCAATTTGCAAGTTCCGATCATGCTTAGTAGACACCCTAAATGTAAGGTGCTCATTGGCAATTAACTCTCTTCCCATGTAACGCCCCTAAATTCAGTATTTCGGTGGCACCCCGAGACCTGAATATCAGATTTGATGGACAAGAGAAGACCAGGACAAAGAAGACCCACTACTCGAGAACTGAAGCCCTGCTGCAGAAAAAAACAATGACAAATCCTGCCTGCTGCTCCTAGGACTTGACAATCACTGCTGCAGTGTCGTCGTGAAACCTGGAAGGACGGAGCATTGCTGTGAAGATCCCTTGAAGTGAAGGTATCACTCTCCTGCACGCCGCAGGTATTGAATCTGTGAAGTCCGGTTTGTCCACTTGCTGCTCCCTGATGACCTCAAAACAGCACAGAAGCAAGAAGAGGATCAACAGCTCCAGATGTGCCTCTCCACCAAGTTTGGAGGCACCGGGACCTACTGGATCTGTGGTGTACCAATACCCGGGGTGCCGCACCCCCAGTGGCAAAAACAAGAAAATTAATCCACACAGGACGCCAGAAACACCAGAAGTAAGCTCCCATTGAGAGATGCCAAGACACAAGAGACCCACTTCCTGAGTGGACCAGCTGTCTTAAGATCACCTCTCCAAATTGCCTGCACCTGGCCGCGGGGACCTTCAGACGCACAACGGGCGCCTGACCTGTTCGCTCTGCAACCAGCCACACTAGCCCCAGCACTAACCACTAGGGCTGCTCCTATGGTCCCCAGGACTTTGTGACCTCCTTCCCCTAAAAAGACCCACCGGGCTTACCTGTGAGACCCTCTGTGCAGTGCTTTTTCAAGGGGCCCCATTTGTCTTTGCACCAGCTTTTAAGACCTCAGCACCTCTGCTCCCTGCTAATCAGGGATGCTCCCAAACTTCTCCTGCTGGAAATTTGAACCTCCTCTAGAAGGTGAACTTCGTGAAAACATTGCCTGAATTTCTATGAATTTTTCTGTTTTTCCCCATTGTTTCCTATGGTGCGTAATTGCGCACAGATGTGATACATTTTCCGAACTTTGAAAAACGTAACCCTGAAAGTACTTACCTTAGAACTGTATTTTAGGTGTAAAAATTACATAAAATCAATGTTATTTTTACAAATTAGTCTCAGATTTATTCTTGAGTGTGTGTCTCATATATTGCCTCTGTAAGTACAACATATGCTTAACACCACCCTCGGATAACCCTAACTGCTCGCCCAAACTATCACAAAAAGAGAGTTAGTATTATCTACTTTTCCCTCTAACTTCCTTTAAGGAATCTCTCCCGGTGCCTGAAAAGTGTACTTGCTTTTAGTACACTGTACAGAGGCAGTTTCCTGCAGCCACATATAAAGTTGGTGGGCTCCCTTTTACAGACAAAGGTGAAGAGTGTGCACACATGTCTGTAAGTGTTAAAGGGATTGATGGATGGATGGATGGATGGATGGATAGATGGATAGATAGATAGATAGATAGATAGATAGATAGATAGATAGATAGATAGATAGATAGATAGATAGATAGATAGATAGATAGATAGATAGATAGATAGATAGATAGATAGATAGATAGATAGATAGATAGATAGATAGATAGATAGATAGATAGATAGATAGATAGATAGATAGATAGATAGATAGATAGATAGATAGATATTGCCATTGGGGGACTCTAGTGAGATCATAAACCATAAGCCGTAGGCTGAGTGGTAATACATATATACAGATCCCTAAGATAGCAAGGGTGGGCCATATGTCCATACTACCTGGTATGTATGTTTTATATTACGTTAGGCCTCTAAAAATCATAAAAATGTTTCTAGGTCTGCTGGTCGAGTTAAAAACAAGTTACTTACCTGTACGCTGTTGTTCTCCAGTTCTGATATATTTAATAGATTCACATGCTTGAATCTTCCCTGTCATCATGGTGAGAGTCCCAAAGTGACAGTACTAAAAGCAGTGCTAAGACCTTTGCTTTAACCTCAACTGTAAAAGCAATGCACATGTTAGTCTATTCACTTTGTTTTAATACACCCAACTTCAACCAATCAGAGCTCAGACCCAGAAGTACTCATCCCCTGCAGAGCTATCATACCTCAGATTTTGAGCACTAGTGTTATAGAAGCATAATAGGTCTGAAATGGTAGCGTTAACGGGGAGGAGGGAGGGTGCATGTGAATCTATAAAAGATATCAATGCTGGAGAACAACAGTGTACAGATAAGTTACATGTTTTTTCTCTGGTATTGTATCTGTTATACATACACATGCTTAAATCAGACAAGTTAGCAGTATCAATTTAACAATGGAGGTGGCTGAGGTAAACCATCCCTCCATGAAAAAGCTTAAATAAGAAGAGTAAAACCAAACACATTGATACTGTAAAAAGGAATGGAAGAAACAGCATAGCAGCAAGTAATAATAATAATTGAAGCCTTTTAGCAAACACTAGACAGAATATCAGATATGATCTGAAGTTAAAAGCTGCATACCTTATGAAAACAGACGTTGCAGGGTAGTTTGTCCAATTGCCACACCAGCTTTATTTCAGGAGTTCAGGCAGTAGTGCTTTGTGAAGGTATGGGCATTCACCCACATCACCACCTTGCAGATGTTGGGTAGTGCACTCCTGCAAACAGGACTGAAGAAGCTGTGACCTTCCCAGTTGAGTGAGCCTTCACTTTCGCAGCAAGAAGACGTATGACCTTTTCTTAGCAGAAGTCTATAGTTGCAGAGACCTAGCGAGCAATGCTAGCCCATGATAAGGTTTGGCCCTTTCTTGAAGAAGAGAAGGGAATGAGTAATTGACTTGAGTTTTGTAAACCTTTTGTTCTTTGCAGGTTCAATCTTTATTATGTTTTGGAACTCCTTAGAGGTCCACATAAGAAAAAAGTACAATACAAAAGTATCATTGACAGTGAAGGTAGACAAATCATAGCAATTGCTAGAACACAAAGTGACACATTAATAGGCATGCCGATATTCAAAAAATTTCTAGAAAACATTAAAAAAAATTATAAATATAAAAGCAAAATCTCTCATTAGGGGGATTATGTAAGGCACTCATAAAAGAGTTTGCATTTACAATACCCATTTGCAGACATATTTGTCTTAACCATTTGCTGCGATAAGAACGCAGCGCTGGGCATATGAAAAGTACATGTGTTCGATCTTGAATAGATTGATGACAGAAATTGCAAATTGCAGATACTCCATACCATTTAAACAAAAGATTATTCAGGGGTAACAAATCTTGTCTCAATAAAAACCAAAATCTCAGAATACCATGAGGTAGGTTCCAAGTAACATAGGGTTGTATGGATTTTCTTGCGAATGTATCAGTAAGGAAATTGACACCCTTTTTAGCAAAAGTTGAAGTAAAGTCTAGCCTAAAGCTAAGATCCCAAGTAGCTTCTTTCAGGACAGACTTTAGCTGGGATACAGGAAGAGAAAAGAGAGTACTCTCTTCCAACTGCAAGAGGGATACAGCTTTTCTAAAGTTGTTAACAATTAGAGAGTGTTCCCCTAGACTTCCCAGTAGTTCAGACTTTAAGAGGAACCTCATAGTCCCCTCTTCTCCTCTGGCTATGCTTGCGACCCAACGTACCACAGCTGCCAGGCCCTGCACCCAGCTGCTGCGCAAGCCAAACTCAAGTCTGCAGGCTGCCACGGAGCAGGCGGAACTAACGGTGGATATGCTTCTTAGCAATTTACCCTCCACCTTATTTAGAAAATCCCAGTACTTAATATCAATTAGTTCTAAACCATATAAAAGGGTGGAAGGGACTTTTGCCCTAAAGACTTCCAATAAATGTGAAAAATGCCTTCTTCCCAATGCCGAGTACAGTGCACTTAAGCTTCTCCCTTGGGCTAAAGCCTTCCGGGCACTGTTATCGGTATGGGGTTTAGCGCTTAGATTATCACAAATTAATTTTCCGAGGAAAACATAACTTTTTACTACCTCCAGTTTGTCTTCTCCCACACCCCAGGTAAAATTCCTAAATTTATGTTTTTTCCGGCCTGTGATGCACATAATTTTGCTCTTGGATGCATTGATTTTTAAGTAATGAGCAACTGCATACTGATGTAGAGCAAGGAGGCGTTTGGCAAGACGTTTGGGCATAAGATCCATTATTATGATGTCATCCGCATATAACATACATGAAATGTGTTTTCCGGCCAAGATTGGAGCAATACCGTCACAGGAGGAGAGGGAAGCTGGTAGGTCTGCAATATACAGCGAAAAAAGTAATGGGGCGAGGAGACAGCCTTGCTTAAGGCCATTACATGAGGGGATAATCTTAGAGAGCCCCCTATCTCCTCCTTGCAGGACCTGGCACCAGGTGTCTGTATGTAGCAACTGAATCATATCTAGTAGATAAGGTGGCAATCCCATAGCAGAGAGCTTTCTCCACAGCAGTGGACGATCAACCTTGTCAAATGCTGTGGAGAAGTCTATAAAGGCCACATAAACTCTTCCGCCACGTACCCCTATATATTTATCGATAATTGTCTGAAGAGCGGAGAGGTTATCCAGCGTTCCGTGACCCTTACGAAAGCCTACTTGTTCTAAGGGTAAGATTTGTTTTTGCACCACCCAATCGTTAACTAGGGATAATAAACATTTACAGAACACTTTCCCAATAGCGTCTAGGAGAGCTATTTGGCGATAGTTAATGGGTAAGTTTCTATCGCCCTTTTTGAACATAGGAACCAAAATACTCCCCTTCCAGGATGATGGAATACATTTTTTAATATAGCAAATCCTAAAAAGAGGAAAAAGGATTTTACTCCAGGATACTGGATTTTGTTTCAAGACTGATATCGGGAGTTCATCAGGACCCATGGCGCCTGATGGACGCATGTCCCTTATAGCCAATTCTATAGATAATTCTGAGGGGTATTCAGTTATAGAAATAGTATCTTCCTCAATACCCCTAAGTTTCACATGCTGATCATTCTTAGCATACAGACTTGAGATGTAATTAACCCAGGTTTGTTCGGAAATGGGGATTGGAGATGGACGCACTCTAGAACCACATCCCTCTCCAATAAGGGTCCAGAATTGTCTAGAGTTCCCATGAACTGCGGCTTCCCGCAATCCAATCCATAGCAGGTCCTCTTTTTCTCTTTTCATTTTTTTCTTTATCCTGCTTCTCCTCCTTTTAAGGAGAGATATTTTCTGAGATCTTTCTACTGCACCACATATGTATTGTTCCCTCACCAATTTATTTATTTCCTTATTAAGGGAAACAACTGCTTTAGGGAGGGTGTTTTTTTTTTCCTAATTAAATTCGATTTTTTTACGGTAGAAATGATCTCCTTTATAAAAGCATCGAAAGAGGACTGTTCCACCCCCTGCCAATTGCTTAAATTGGATAGTGTTTTTTCAAGAAGAGGTTCCACGCCCTTCATAGCTTTATAATCCCAGAAACATCTTCCTGTTTTTTGGAAGGTGACCACATCCCTATCAAACGCCCAGGTGTCAGAGTTGGGGGGCTCCAGAGAAAGCGTTAGGATGATAACATTATGGTCACTAAGAGTAATGTCCATAACAACCAAATCCCTTAAGAGAGAGAAAGTAGGGTGGTCAACAATTATGTAGTCTAGGATTGATTTGCTATTGAAGGAGCTATGAGTGTAGTTTGCAGGAACGTCGGATGGGAGCCTACCGTTGACTATAAGTCCCTCCGTGCTATGTAGTTCTTCCAGCAGCAATTTACCCCGTTTGTTTGTTTTTATGTTATCTGGAAAGAGGGCTTGGGGTATCAGTAAAACCTCCTCTTTTTCTTTATTCCTGAATAGTTCCACACTATAATTGGACACTTTACAGTTTAAGTCACCAACTAACAAAAAATTAGAGAGAGGAGCTATTTTTTTAATTTGTCTAATAAAGATGAAAATTTTCTTCATCAAAGTATTAAAAGGATCACCTGGCAGAATATAGGCATTTATTATAACAAGGGGGTGTCTCTCCCCAGTTTTATCTAAGTTGGAGAGGGTCACAGCCTGAAAAAGGTTGCTGGGATCTATATGGTGGGAGAAACTCCACTTTATTGTATTGGATAATAGGCAAGCAATTCCCCCTTTTGCATGTCCTCTACTAGAGGGGGTTGCCGCTACTTCCAATACATAATAATCCTTCGCTATATCTAGTTTATCGGTACACCAGGTTTCCTGGATGCAGATTATATTGGCATTCAAAGAAAAAAGATATGATAATTTTTCAGGATTGTTATTGATGCCAGCTGCATTCCAGGAGATAATGGAAAAGATACTGCTAAAGGTGAGAGAACAATCTGGGGTTGTCCGTCACCTTAGTCGCTAGGGCACCAGGTAGCCAGTTCCATTGCTGTTCGTTTTCAGTTATACCCCTATTTATTGTTATTGGGGGAGGAATAACATGTGTTACTATGCTTTTTGTTTTTGAGACATGAATTTTTAAATCATCAAAAGGTTGGGAGAGACCAACCTGACCCAATCCCCTATGGTGGCCATTCACAATATGATTATCAGCACATGTGGCAGTGAACGGCACCACATCGATCCCCCGACTCTGGAAAATTTCTGCTTTATTTAATATAAGATTCACTATCAAATTTGAATAGAACCTTACCCTAGTAAATGACATAGATCCTGATCCCAATATTGTTACTAGGTCAATGTCGCTTGATTTAATTAATTTTAATCCCTCAATGTCTTTGCAGCAATTCAGCAAAAAGGATCTATTTAGGCTTAAATCAATATCAAATAGTGGGATGAAGTCTAAAAGCAGAGAGTCAGTACGGGTTTCCATAGATTTATAAACAGAGTTTTGACATAAGGCTGCCCCCTCTGCCCGTGTATGGAAAGAAGGGGCTGAAGGATTTAAGTCAGTGGAAGCCACGGGGACAGAGCTTCTTTCATCTACTGCTAAGCAGTGAGTCGTGGGTTTTTCTTTTTCTACACCCTGTCCTATTGGATTTAGTTTAGAACAATTCATTATAATTTCATCAGAATTAACGGGAGGCCCCAAACATTCAGAAGATGACCTAATTGAGTCATGCCTCAGAGATCTGTTATCGTTGACACTCTCGGCCTCCACAGAGGAGGATTTAAAGGAAACATGGGGATTGTCAAAGAGGATTTGTCTCTGCTTCCTCTACGGAGAGACTTCCTCTTTTTTTCCCCTTATGAATTCCATGTTTTCCCACTTTTTCCTCCAATTCCGGCCCCTTAGATTCTAAATCAAAAATAGGATATAATGCCTTTTCGGCATTAGCATTTGGCAGTACAATATTATTTTCCTCAGACACAATATCTAGAATGGAATCACTTATACAATTATAAGCAGATGTTTTCAAAATGGCATTTGGCAGTACAATATTATTGTCCTCAGAAACAATATCTGGAGTGGAGTCACCTATACAATTATAAGCAGATGTTTTCAGAATAGGATGTAAGTCCATCACTGCTGGTGCAACCAGTATATTCTCAGTTAACAAACAAGGTGTATTAGCCAAAAGATTTTTTGGGGGTATTGTAAGGGGAGAATCTGAGCCACCGCTCCTTTCACAGGATTTTGATACTAATGCTTTTAAAATTTGTGTAACGGAGTCCAATACACAATCCGAGCTACCCACAAATGTATTCAGTAGCATCAGAATTGAAGATAGCAAATGTTCCAAGGAAAGTAGAAATTCAGATATGGGTTTCTCTGATGGTTTCAGGCTAGGATCATTAATAGCCTCAATCGCTGTTATATTGAGCATTGGACTTTTAGACATATTTGACTGAAGGGAGAGATCTTGTGAGTTGGAAGAAGGGGTACTGCTAAAAAGATGGAGACCAGAGGGTGTAGGACCCATTGGGGTCTTTACAGCTTCTAGTAATGCCCTAGGTACATCAACCAAATAACGTTCACATAGCACTGGGTCAATATCCAGGGGCTGTGAGTCTTCGTTTATATCCTCCCTCAACTTAGAGAGGGAAAGTATCCCGTTTTGCAAGACATTTACAGATGTTAATGGAGTCTTGATATTTTTGGGATTATCTGGGCTGAAATTTAAACATTTATCATTCTCCAAAGGTAAAGAAGTAGTAGATGGTATACCCTTAGTAATACATAGACTTAGATCAAGAGTTCCCGATTCCACCTCCTTCGAATGATGGTTAAACGCTGGATTAGGTGGTGAAATCAAAGAGACACTCTTATTAGAAGCAGTTTTTTCCTGGGGTACCCTATCGACCGCTTACTCCCACAGCTGGAAAATTTGGTTTTGGCCTTTCAACTGAATCGTTGAAACATTCTTATTTCGGAGAGGGTTAGATCTAGTCTTAGCTGTTGATCTTCCCCCCAACAGTCTTCCAGATCTTAGCTTTTTAGCAGTCATATTACAACTAATATCAGGTTATGTAAAATAGGGATATATATAATGCCAGCAAACAAGTTAAAATATATAGAATGAATACTATCTAGTCATAAAGTCAATCAGTCAGAGGCATATATAAAATCACTGAATAAGCAGCACTGGCCAATCGTCCACATACAGTCAATGGGTTAAAAGACTAAGATTGTCTCTGTATATTCAAATATAAATAAGTGGGCCCAGCCCAGCCTACTTCAGCCACTGAGGGCCACAGAGGGCCCGCTCTTTGTCCGGTCTTCGTCCGCGAGCGTCCCGCGTTCGCGTATGTTGAATTGTTTAAGTAGGAGGAGGAGAAAAGGGGGCGGGAAGAGGCACCAGGTGCGCGCAATCAGCAAGCGCTAGCACCTCTGGGCCTCGCAGTCCCGCTCCCGCAGATGTCGACAAAAGCCTCTCTCCCTCTGCAGACAGTCCAAAGTCTGGTGTGGAGCACACGAGCTCCCTGGTCCCAATAGAGCGCCTCGAGGCGGAACAGCCTTCAGCCTCAGGGCACACAGCGCAAATCCTTCGTAAGAAGCTGAGGGTCAGGCAGGCAATGCGAGCGGCACCCGCGGAGCGGGGGCCGCGTGGAGTGAAGAGGCCTTCAGGGAGGGGGCGGGAAGAGGCACCAGGTGCACGCAATCAGCAAGCGCTAGCACCTCTGGGCCTCGCAGACCCGCTCCCGCAGATGTCGACAAAAGCCTCTCTCCCTCTGCAGACAGTCCAAAGTCCGGTGTGGAGCACACGAGCTCCCTGGTCCCAATAGAGCGCCTCGAGGCGGAACAGCCTTCAGCCTCAGGGCACACAGCGCAAATCCTTCGTAAGAAGCTGAGGGTCAGGCAGGCAATGCGAGCGGCTCCCGCGGAGCGGGGGCCGCGAGGAGTGAAGAGGCCTTCAGGGAGGGGGCGGGAAGAGGCATCAGGTGCGCGCAATCAGCAAGCGCTAGCACCTCTGGGCCTCGCAGTCCCGCTCCCGCAGATGTCGACAAAAGCCTCTCTCCCTCTGCAGACAGTCCAAAGTCCGGTGTGGAGCACACAAGCTCCCTGGTCCCAATAGAGCGCCTCGAGGCGGAACAGCCTTCAGCCTCAGGGCACACAGCGCAAATCCTTCGTAAGAAGCTGAGGGTCAGGCAGGCAATGCGAGCGGCTCCCGCGGAGCGGGGGACGCAAGGAGTGAAGAGGCCTTCAGGGAGGGGGCGGGAAGAGGCACCAGGTGCGCGCAATCAGCAAGCGCTAGCACCTCTGGGCCTCGCAGTCCCGCTCCCGCAGATGTCGACAAAAGCCTCTCTCCCTCTGCAGACAGTCCAAAGTCCGGTGTGGAGCACACGAGCTCCCTGGTCCCAATAGAGCGCCTCGAGGCGGAACAGCCTTCAGCCTCAGGGCACACAGCGCAAATCCTTCGTAAGAAGCTGAGGGTCAGGCAGGCAATGCGAGCGGCACCCCTTTGCAGGTATAACTTCAAACAGCGCTTAATGTCCAGAAAATGTAAGCCTCTCCCTGCAGGCGAGGATGGATTTGAGAAAAAAGAAGGCAAACTGATGGGCTCATTGAGATGAAAAGTTGTCAGCACTTTCGGGTTGAATGAAGGATTAGTGCACAGGATGACTCTGTCCTCTTGAAACTGTAGGTAAGGCACCTTAATTGTGACAGCCTGAATTTCACTTATCCGCCTGGCAGACATGGTGGCCAACAGAAAGGCCACTTTCCATGAGTGGAATTACAATTCAGAGGTTCGAATAGGGATCTCATATGTTGTGATAAGACTGTGTTCAGCTGCCAAAGCACAGGATGGGGCTTGAAAGGAGGGTAGACCAGAAATAGGCCCCACGTAACCTCCTTCACCAGCCTATTGGACCATCAAGGCAATTCTCCAGAACGCTGTTTGTACATAGAAATTGCAGCTAAATGTACCCTAATGGATGCATAAGTGAGAATTCAATTGGCTAGATGTAGCAAATAGGGGATAATCTGCTCTTGTGTGGACGGGAAAGGTTGTTAAGACTCAGAAGCACACAATGAGCAAAATGTTTTCCACTTTGCAGAATAGCATTTGTTCTTAGAAGGAGCACAAGCCTTATGAAGAATCAAAGCACATTCTTCAAGGAGTCCTAGAGCCCCAAATTCAGCGTGGTGAGTAGCAAGACTGCCAAGTTGAGAGTTTGAATCTGTGGGTGATCCTGGTTCATTGATAGGCGATCCTCCTTTGTCTGGACCTGAATGTGCGATGACTCTGATAGGCAAAGGAGCTCAATGAACCAATACTGTCTTTACCACTCTGGGGCAATGAGAATGAGACAGCAAGGTTCTCTTTTTATTTTTTGTATGACCTTTGGAGTAGGTGGGCACAGGTGAAATGCATACGTGAACGTCCCTGTCCACAAGTGGGAGGCAGTCCCCCAAGGTCCTGGTTGCGGAAATGCTGGCGAAAAACGTGCACTTCTTATTGAGTGAAGTGGCAAAAAGATCCAGAGAAATTTCACCCAGGAGTGAAAAACCTTGCATAACTGATTCTGGCTGAGTCCCCACTTGTGGCATTGCTTGCCTGTCCTGTTGAGGGAATCCGCCCATTCGTTCTGGGCTCCTAGTGTGTGATCTCTTTTTTTAAACGAGATGTTGTTGGTTAATAACCACTCCCATATCAGTTGTGCTTGAGCCTACAGTACCTGTGATTTCGTCCCTACTTGTTTGGTGAGATAATACATGTTGGTAGTATTGTCTGTTCTCACCAGTACAGTAGAGCTTTGTATCCTGGGAAGAAAGGCCTGAGGGCCCAGAAATACTGCCTTGAGCTCTAGAAGGTTTATGTGACATAATTCTTCCTAAACTGACCATTTCCCATGAGATTCGAAATCCTGCATGTGAGCTCCCCATCCTTCTTCAGAAGGATTCGTTGTCATCACCACTTAGGGTATCACATGAAGGAAAGAGAGACCCTGAGAGATATTTTTTCTGATCATCCACTAGGACATCCCCAACCTCATATTTGGGGTGATTGAAATCCTGTCACAGAAAGATCCATGGCAATGAGTCCACTATGCATTGAGCTGTTCTTGAAGTGGCCGCATGCGTAGACAACAATTTAGATTTAATGGGATGCAGAATGTCATCATCCCCAACATGGACTTGTAAGTTATCACAGAAGTGGACTCTTTTGAAGAGAGGGATTGCATGAGTGCTTGTAAATGAGAAATCCTCTCTTCTGTGGGAAAAGCCTTTGACAATCTTGTGTTCAGGATCGTTCCTAGGAACATCATTGATCTGGATGGAATGAGTGAGGATTTTGACTTGTTGAGCTTGAGGTCTAGGGATTGGAAAAGCTGCACACAAGCCTCTGTTGACTGGCTGAGTGCAAAGTGGGACCCTTTATCAACCAGTATTCCAGGTACAGGAACACCTGATAACCTTAATGTCTGAAAAAGGCCTCCGCCAGTGCCATGCACTTGGCAAATTTTCTGAGAGTCGATTTCAACCTAAAAGGGAGCACCTTGAACTAGTAATGGCACCCTGCCACCTGAAAGCTGAGAAAACGTTGCTGCTTCATATGTGTTGGAATATACTCCAATGGAGAAGAAATGTTAGGCCACATCTGATGACTGTATTGTATTCCCAAGGATGACTTTCCACAAATCTTACAAGGCCTGAACAGCCTTTTTCTAGACTCAGGCTGTTAGACCTGGGGTTACCAGTCCACATAGGGTAGCCTGGCACAAGTGGGTAAGACTAAACTCAGAGGCAATTTGTGTACGCTTGCATCACATTTCATACAGTAACTCAGCGCCCATCCACCCACAAGAATGACTCTACACCAGTTTGGAAAAATACGGTCTGTTTTTATAAAAATAATATCTTTAGTATCTCTTTGTTTCTTAGCAGATTTTTCATGTCAGTACAACAAATATCCCCTCAGTCAAGTATTGACATTTACCAAATTTCACATTACATTTCTTGTTACTCTTCTTTCTCAATAGGAAGGGGTCCTAGAAAGAAACCTTTACCTTCCTTCTTCAAGAACTAGGATTACAGTACAATTGCAGAGAATAATCAGAATAATGCTTTCCTAGGAGGAACTAGCTTATACATTACCCTTGGGACTTCAGGGTCAATAAGGGCCAGATGCCCAGTACCTGTCCCCCTTCTTCACCTTTGCCGCCAGCTAAAACAGCTGTGCTTCTAGAAAAGAACAGGCAAGTTATACAAACACTTCCCTTTTTCTACTTGAATTATTTTACTCCTACAGGTTATGATCTTGCAACCATACGAACACTTCAATGCCCGGAATATTCAACATAAGGTTATTCCCTGAACTTTAGTTCAACCCCTTGACCTCGAACTTCAGTGTCTGCACAACTTAACCAAAGCTCTTTCCCACTTCAAGTTCATTCCCCTTTAAGTACGGCAGTTCAAGGAGTGAATAGTTCGAATTCCTAGGGAATACTGTTCACGTTGCTGCTGCACGGCTTTACGGCACCTCCGGCCCGGTTGTCACAGCCTAAAACCCCAGCTCGTCACACCTCAAAGCACAGGTCCGATCATTCGTGCCTCCGCCCTCTCCCCAAGTATTTCCCAGCTTACTTCAGATCTAGTGAGGTAGCACTCGAGTACTGGGAAGTCCCGGTCTGTAGTTCTGAATCTGGGTCCGCGGGCTGGTTCAACTTGCCTTCTACAAAAAAACGGAAGCTTGTCTCCTTTCTGGTGAAAATTTGGCTTGGTAGTTTGGTCTGCCCTGTTCCCATGATGCACTGGGCCAGGGACAGACTAATTTGCATATAGCCAGGTTCTGAGCTGGGATGGGGCAGTGAGCTAAATAACGGTGATGGATCAAGCCCTGATCTTTGGACTGGGTAAGAGTGGTCTGCTTAATTCAGACACTCTGTTTATCACCACCCCCTTTTCTGTATCAACTTGCCTTCTACCTTTCACGGAGCAGGGTTCAGGCGTTCCTCTCTCCGTGGTCCTGTAGCGGCGTGTGATCGAACTTAAGCGGGCCACACGTCGATGGCTCCACCCGCAATAGCTTCGCCTCCGCCCGGCCTCCTCCAGCGCTGGTCCGCCTCTCCCGGCGCCGCCGCTGGCTTCCTGCTTCAAGGCTCCGCCTTCCTCCGGCCTTCTCCCGCGTTCTCCACGCCTTCTCCGACGTCACCTCGGGATCCCTCTGGCATCCAACGAGACTCCGCTGTGCCCCGCTGCTACTGTCTCCGCAAAAGGAATTCACGCCGCGGAGGGCAACTCCTCACAGAAGGGTTGCCAGCTGACTCCGCGACTTCCTTACACAGTGAGTCCTCTTTTCCTCACGCGTTGCAATCACGATAGCTTGGCTCACAGCACTTCTAATAAATTCTCTCCTAACAGTTCAAAGGGAGAATCTAGGTTCACTGCTGTCGTGGACGTCCCTTCAGAGCAAGTTCTCTTCAGCTCCTCAGTTGTCACACGGTTAGCGATCCAAGAGGTATTGAGGGTATGATGGGGGTCTTCTGGATTTTTGATATAATTCTGCGTTGGTGGGGTTTGGTCAGCCCAAGAGGGGACACGTCAGAATAGGAGCACAGCCAGCCCAGAGGTCGATCTAACCCCTTATTGTGCGCTAACCTCCTCACTAAGTCGCCTCACCCCTCACCAGTTCCACCCCTCCCTCTCTCTGGTCACTTCTCACTCTTCTCAAAATGGCTGCCTTGGTTCTGTCCTTATATAGGCTGGACCCTGGCTACCAGAATCAGCCAGAAGGTTCTAGAGTCTTCTCATTCAACCCTATGGCTCTAGACACTGAGGTAAAAATGCGGCAGTTACAAGCCACCATTTTGTGTCTCTATTGTCCACATTTTATGAGGGTGCCTAGGCCTCAAGGAAAAAGAAGTAAATATGACAGGGCCAAGGTAACACCTAACTCCCTAGGACAACACTAAAAATTCTAGTGAACATAAAAATGGAAAGCGTTCAGGGGCCAAAGGGGACAAAATAAATAAATAAATGGTAGGGAACACCCAGAGGGCTGACAGGTCTAACACAGACATTCTGTCAAAAACACTCAATCACATTCCCAGACTGTACCTCAGATGTTTCTTGGAGGTTTGAAGATGAACTGAGAAGTTGTAGGTCAAACGTTTAGCAGAGAAACACTATGACTGAGCATAACTCAGAAAGACTGCCTAACACACGATGTGTGGTAAGAAATCTGAGGTATGATGGCTCTGCAGGGGATGAGTACTTCTGGGTCTGAGCTCTGATCGGTTGAATTTTGGGTCAATTAAAACAATGTGAATAAGCTATTGTGTGCATTGTTTTTACAATAGGCCTTAGCACTGCTTTTAGTACTTTTACCATGGGACTCCCACCATGACGACAGGGAAGATTCAAGCAAGTGCATCTATTAAAGATACAATACTGGAGTCCTTGAATAAACAACTTGACTTAACTGTAATGTACTTGACCATTAAACAGGTCTCAAATTGTGTGATCATTGAGAAATATTGTATTTTATAGAGTGGCTTTTTTCCTCATTCTCACATATGTCAGTTCAGCATTTCTGCTGTACCAAACAAAACTCATTTTTTTTATTAAATAGACCAAACGTTTGCTCCATGTGTCATAGGAATCTAGCCCATATATAGGGTACACATGGTCCCTGACTTGCATCTCAGTTTGCTAATAGCATTGCCATCAGGGCGAGAGTAGGAGTGTTCCTCAGTTCATGTTTAACCACTCACTTTTAAAAATATATATTACTAAAGCATGATGTGGTAGCACACTGTAATTTACAGACAGTACATTTCCAAGAAATGGCCAAAAACTGTCCCAATACCTTGCAGCTTTACTGATAAAACTATATGGTGTATTAACAATAATCTGTGAAAATTGGGTTTCAGAAATCATATTTATCATTTGGACGTCATCAAGTACAGTGTTCTGATTTGTTTTTCATCCTATTAAAATATTTTTTTTCATCACACAAAAAACAAAAATAGGGTTTGACAACTAATGGAATATATTTTGAAATGTTTATAGAGTTCACGTATTAGTTATTTAATGTGAATTAGGAAAAACCTGATACCTTACGCTTTTCTTTTTACACTTAATACAGCAGGTCTGACAGTTCTCTTTACAAAATCCTGTAACTCTGCAGTCAGAGAAGGAAAAGTGAGTGTAAACTGTCTTCTGACATCTGTCTCTGAACTCAGAATAAAGGTGACAAGATAAAACATGATTAGAAGGCATCTTTATTGCTCCTTTACTTTTTGACTGCATAGAACACCTGTTCTTTGTCAGCTCGCCAGAATGGGCAAGTAGGTCCTAAATATAGCTCGTCCTGATAGAATCTGACTCACCATAGCAAATGAATAAGTAGATTTCTCGAGGCCTGTACATGTTCATTTGGTGTTGACTACAGAATATTGTGAGGCAAAAATACTGTGGTAAAAATATTGAAGACCAAATTATTGTTAATGTAAGTTTATATACGTAAGCATAGGTTTACTATAATTAACTCCACATCTATGTATATTGACAACATATACATCTTCAGGGCATATGAAATTAGGAACAGTAAATCAAAACTTGCCTATTTGCACTTACCTTCTCAATACTTTAAGCCCTGATATTTTGCCACAATATTTTTGCTCCTCCATACTTTTGTCCTCAATATTCTGTCATACAACCATTCCTTTTGGTGTTGATAGACTGAAAAAGTTGTTTTCATCAAAGTGCAGCTAACAATGGGTAAAGACTAGAAATAAAATATTTAGATTTACAGTTCATCAAAGAATCCTTTGGTAAACAATGGACAATGGTGAGGGTCAGTGGATTTAGGACCTTTAGCACCAAGGGACCCCTCAAATTGTGATTTTTGTGCTTTAAAAATACACCCCAAACAAAATGTGTGTGATTCAGTGGCTGCAGACATTACCCCATAATTATGGATTTTGAACATTTACCACATAATGTGTAACATATTTTGCTTAGCTTGAAGGCTCTACAAAAAAGTTGTTTCATGCTCAAATAAATTAATTATAATACTGCCTGAGTATACGTCGTTTAATTCGACTTTTCTGACTCATGATTTAGATCCCATTGTCCCATGATTTAAATAACCTTGTTGGATAACCCTAGTGGCCCTTACATTAAAATAAGGTCTGCAGAGAGGGGTTTGGGGATTGTCATTATGATTATGAAACGCATATTTCATAGGCAATAATTAAATATGTGTTTTTGCGCCACTGCATTTTGTGCAGTAAAACTATCTAAAGCTATAATATATAGAGGATACATAACAGGCAACATCAATAGATTCTGGTGACATCAAAAACCATAAGGCCAAAGAACACAGAGCAGCATTATGGGACCATAATTCACATCAGCTGTTATACATTTTTTATATTGTCTGAGGTTAATCACTAGCACACCTGTTTTTATTATGATCACTAAGGTAATCCTATTTTTCGTCAGTATCCTTCTGCGGCGTGCTGGTGGGTATCATGAGCGTGACCCACCCACACAGAACAGCACTTTGTCCCTTGAAATTCCAGAGTATTTAAGGCCAGAGTTATGTTAGCAGCAATTATGAGAGCGAAATATATTTCATGTTATTGATACAGTTTCAGTTATATTTTTTATTCACAGTGGTCCCCGAAGAAGGGACCGACGGTCCCGAAATGCATTGGGCCAGCCAACAATCATTGCACTGACTGATGGATTTGGATGATTAATTAATGATGTGTACTTATAACAATGGTGAAATGTTATGTTTGAAGCAATTTATGTTTTGAAAATTTCAGTTGGATTTGTATGCAAAATAATATGATGATTCAAAAGAAAAGAAATGAATATAAACATGAACTAAGTAAAACACAATGAGTTAAATGTTGATTTAATAGTGTAAATAACTGAATCAAGATTAGATAGTAAAAATTGAGCATTGCTGTGCGGTGGGTCTGGTCGCGACAGCACGTCTCGTACCATTCCATTGTAGATATATTTTTTATATGACATGTTTATTTTGGGGTAGTTCACTTGCACAACCTGTTTTCTTATAATATTTACCTTTATTTACCTTTCTTGATAAATTGTTATAAAAACAGCAGGATATGGTTAAGGCCAAGGAATTTATACAATTCCATTGCACAAGTTATGTATTTACTATATTTGCCACATAATTATGAATTGACTGCATTTACTACGTATTTTGCAAATTTCAACAAAAAATGTGTTTCCTGCTCAGATGGATGAATATAATTATAGCAGAGATTGGGCAGCATAATTTATTTTCTTTTATGTTTTCTGATCACTGTTTTGCTTTCAATTACTTTCCCATTCCTTTGGTCCACCTTTTCATATTCCTTGTTTTATCTCCTTCGCTTTTCCGTTGTCTCACCTAGCCTTCTCTTTAAACTTATTTCTATTAATAGTCTTTCTGTGTTATGATACCTTTTTTCACATTCAATACCTACTACTCAGTTTTTTGTAGCCGATTTCGTTTTCAAACTCTATTAATTAGAAGAAGTTATAGAAAAAATCTTAAAATTGCAAAATAATGCAGTACACGTTGTTCTGCATGGGAATGAGGAGGAGTACATATGCAGCAGCACACCAATCTTCATTTTCAGACACCACTTGGCCAGAAGTACAAGACTCCATCACACACAGTCAAGTACACCAGGGGCAGCAGTGTGTACACCTGCCAGGTCACATCATTTCATGTATGGCACCTTCGACCAGTCCGGGGTGTTTATTCAATAGAACTTGAAGCGTTTTTAAACTAATGTTACACATTGAGAAGTAATCACCACTTGACATTCCATGATAGTGAAAGAGCCCATTTACTAGGACAAAATTGCAAATAACTACAAACAGTTCAAAACACCTGTTACAAATAGGGGTTTCTAGTTGGCAGAGATAGGCACCTTTGTCCAAGTAGTGACCCTTGTTTCTAGTCAGGCTAATGGAGATACACACTCTAGATAACCTCTGCTCACCCCTGTGGTAGCTTGACATGAGCAGACAGGCTTAGCCCAAAGGCCATGTGTAAACTATTTGTTTTCAAAACACACAGTAATGCACAAACGGACACCACACCAGTTTAGAAAAAAAAGTATTGTTATCTAAATTCAACAAGACCAAAATAACGCAAATCCAAAAAACAGGTAATAAAATATGACTTTAGAACAGTTATGGTAAAATTAAAGCTTGTAGAAAACAAATAGCTATCCCTGATGCTAGTGTGATGTTGTGACAGCAATAAATCCAAAGTGCAGCGCCAACCGGGAGGAGCACTGAGTCGGGCATGGAGTCACACTGACCCTCAATCATACAGTACCTTGGAAACAAAGTCGATGATGATGCACAGCGTAAATGGAAATGTAAATGTACATGTATTTATATAGCGCAAATCACCGACCCGGTATCTAAGCGCTTGCTTAGGGAACCCGTCCTGGTATTCCCCTGTGAGATATCCCGGCAGGGTATCCACAAGGTGAAAGCCAGGCATCCCACCACGAGGGGCCGTAGTGGAGTGTGACCCTGTGAGTTGAGTAGGCACCGGAGCGAGAATTATCGAGTCCGTGGAATTTTTTGAGCCCGAGACCCGCCGAGGCAGGGAATCGAACCCTGATCCACGGCCAATCTCAGCTTCCGGGTCTGCCGCCTCTAACCACTGAGCCACGCTTCTCCACTAGTGCAGGTGAGTCATTGGTGCTAGGGTTGAGGCTGTCTCCCTGGCTGGCACAGGGGAGGTGAGGCATTCTGTCTGCAAGGAGGCAACGTGTTGAATCCAGGACGGGGGAAGTCATTTGCATCGGTGGTGAGGTGTTGGTTCTCGTGATGATGCAAAGTCGGCAAGTTCGTGAAGTCACCCTCGGAGGTTATCAGGCCAGTGCTAACAGGATGCAGGTGCTGGCGATAATGGAGTCGGTGTGAATGCTGGTGTTGAGAAATGCCGATAAGTGAAGGCGTCGAAGGGCATCGGAGTGGTGGAGCAGGCCGGGCGGTGCAGTGTGCACTTCATGAGCGGTGTCCCTGGCCTTGGTGCAGGTCACGACATCATAGCGGCGCCACTGACAGCATTGGAGACAGGATTTCTTGCTTCTTTCAAGTTGTTTCCAGCTCCAAACAGTAGGAACAACCTCCATAAGCCCAGAACTGGAACAGGCACCGCCTGGCAGGTCAGAACTCTCAGGAGTAGAGTTCAGAGGAGCTGGGGGTGAGGTCTCTGTGTCCCTGAGACTTCAGAACAGGAGGCCAGCACTACACAGGCCCTTGAAGATTCTTCTTCAAGCAGGTTCACAGCAAAGTTCCAGTCTTTTTCCTTTCCTTGGCAGAAGCTGCAACTGCAGGCCAACCACACACAGCACACAACAAAGGAGCAGTACTCCTTCTCATCTCCTTTGCAAAGGTTCCTCTTGAGTGCAGAAGTGATATAAAATTCTGGTGTTTAAGGTTTTGACTTTGTTCTCTTTGTGCAAGGGTCTATGAGCCGAGCCCAAACCATTTCTGTCCTCACTGGTGCAGTATGATCACAGTGGGTGGAGACAGCATTGTGCAAGGGAGACAGGCCCTATTCAGGTGCAAGAAAAATACTCCTCCCACTACCCTAAATGCAGCCAAGGTCTATTCAGCTCAGCTCTGAGTCATCCAGGAAGACCCAGGCACATCTCAACTTCGGAACTGGCTGTCTACAATGAGTGCACTTCCCTAGCCCCTGTCACTCTGAAACCAAACAGTCATTCCACAAACAGGCAGTCACAAAGAATGGTTAAACGAGAAAATGCCTACTTTCTAAATGTGGCATTTTCCAACACATATATTAAAAACCATCTTTACTAAAAGATGTGTTATTAAACTCTGAGTTCAGAGAGCCTAAACTTTAATTCTCTATCTTGTCCCAATGGGAAGTTATACTTGTAAGATGTTTCAAAGTATCGCCCATGTTATCCTATGGGCAGATGATCCTACAATAGTGAAAAACGAAATACACTTTATTTCACTATTAGGACATGTCACACATAGCAGTACATGTATTACCTTTCACATACACTCCACCCTGCCCACGAGGGTACTTTGGGCCTACCATAGGGGTGCATTACTTGTAAGAAAAGGGAAGGTTAGATCCTGGCAAGTGGGTGTCCTTGTAGTTCGACTTGGCAGTCCAAAACTGCACACAGACTCTGCAGTGCTAGGTCTGAGATACATTTGCAGGCTACTCATGTGGGTGGCACAATCAGTGCTGCAGGTCCACTAGTAATAATTGATTTACAGGCTCTGGGCACACACAGTTCACTGTACTAGGGACTAAGTAGTAAATTAGTAGTCAATCATGGAAACACCAATCATAAACATAATTTACCCAGAGAGCATATGCACTTTACCACTGATCATTAGTGGTAGTGGTAAAGTGCCCAGAGACCTATAGCCAACAAAAAGAGGGTCAACAACAGGAGGCCAAAAAGCAAAAAAGTTTGCGGGTGAACCCACATAAAAAAGCCAAGTCTAACAACAGCACAGAAACATCTTAAACAAAATATCTGCCTATCTTCCCCCCTCATTCTCACTTACCCCCAACTTCTACCCATCCTGTTGCTTCACTCTTCCTCACCTCTTCCACCTATGAGCTCCTTCCATCCCCAGTCTCATTCTTTCTTTTTCTCCTCAAGCATCCTTTCAATGTAAAACTTCCTTGTTCTCTCTCAGGTTATCAAGCACACTGTCATTGTTGCATACACCCCTTCCACCGAGGGATGTGTAGGCTCGCATCTGACTCCCACCTCCCCACTCTCCTGCCCAAATTTTCCCTGAAATCCATCCTAATCATGGCATCTACAAGAAACCAAATACTCACCTCACCCTGCTCTCAAACTGCTAGTTGGGTTGGAGACAACTGACAAGACGGTTGCGCTAGGGGCATGAGCCAGAGAGAGGCTGACCCTCTTTCTGTGCTCCTAAAGAAACCTTAACCTAGTCCCTCCCGTGCTCACTACCCTGCCTATCATGTACCTTCACTCATTCCCCTTCACAAACAATCTCATGGGAAGACTAGGCTGCGCCATTACTTGGGACCTTCATCGTGAAGTAATCATCACTTGACACTCCATGATAGTGAAAAAAACCATTCATTAGGACAAGATTGCAAATATTTACAAACAGTTCAAAACAGCATAGAAACATCTTAACCAAAACATCTACTTATTCCCCCATTCTCACTTTCCTCCAACTTTCACCCATCCTGTTGCTTCACTCTTCCTCATCTCTTACACCCACTAGCTCCTTCCATCCCCAGAGTCACAAGCCCTTCTTCTCTCCAAGCATCCTTCCAAAGTAAAACTTTCCTTGCCCTATCTCAGGGCATCCTGCACACTATCATTGTTCGAATGCATACACCCCCTACCCTTCCACTCTCCTGCCACCCAGCAAAACACTAAAAGGCAATTTACTGCCCACACCTGAACCCCCTGCAATCAGCAAAGGAATCACGCTCACTGTAACCAAATCGTCTCCCTCCATAAACCTCCCCAGCAAGTCTCACAGTTCAATCAAATAATTTTTCCATCTCAGAAAGATGTACCCCATCCATTTGATGCAGGGCCGCCTCACCTTCCTGAACCTCCCCATGAGACAAGACTGATACTCTTTCTGTCAATTCCAACCCAATCATGCACCCGCACTTTCCTCCCCAATCTGGAAGGAATGTGTCTCATAGTAAGCAGGATTCCTACCCAACTGTGTCAGAGTCAAGCAAAGCACGCTCAACAGCTGAAAAGCCATAAGTCTGGACTCAGTCTCAGATCTTCATGTTCAACTCTGTCAGTAAAGGACACAACGAAGAATGCCCTTGGTCTAATGCCCTGCTGTGAACGCGATCCCTGCTTGTTCCATGTCCTTGCGAAAATAACTACCTTGAAAGCTTGAACCGCTTTTCGTCTGCTTTCTTTATTTAGTTATCTCTGCCCCTCCTTATTAGCACTTGGTGAACTTATGCTTATATGAGGCACCGTTCCGAGATGATCACTTGTTTTACACCCACCCTCTGATTGCGCTCTGAGCAAGTATTAAGGAGCTTCTATTTCTATCTATTCCGGCGTTTTTAACTTTATCATTGTGCAGTTTCTGATTTAAACGAGGGATTTCTCCATTATGGCGTTAATGCCCTCGTAAGGACCCACCCCTTATATTTATATTTGATTTTGTATCCTCTCTAAGATGGCCGCTGCTTAGACACCGCCTTCCCCTGGGCCCGTTTTTACTATCACCTATCATTTCCGGTGGAGATGGCAATTGACGCCGCCCACTTGATTATGTCTATGCGCACCCTATCTCAGCTGTTTCTAATCCGCAAGCAGGCTTCAAAAAGATGGGCCCCTTGGTTCCGACCTGTCTCCACCCCTTGCCTTCGGTGAGAGAGGACCCCGACTCTGCGGTCCGTTTTGTTTTCCTTATTCAGGTAAGGACCCAGCCGCGCACATCCCAGCAGTGCCCTAGACTGCCAAAATTCCTGGCTTTTATATTTTAATATCCCTTTTTTCTGTCATCAGATCCCCATGTTCTACACTCCAAGATACTCGTGTTGATATTGAAGGGCCCTGTTACCTAACCCGGTTGCGGTGTGGAGCGCCGATTGCGGCTGCTGCAGGGTAAGATCATTCCTAACCCGTAAATATCCCCCTCTATTGCTTATGCTCCGGGAGTATACCCCTGTTAGAAACTAACATATACTATCTATCCCGATAGGGATCTCCTGATTGCCCAAGACCCACCATCTGGCCCCACTTGGACGGGGAATGATTTCAGACTTTCAAATATCGCCCGTTGAATGCGGGTCTTTGCCCTAATAGGAATGATCTATTGGCATTTTCGAAACCAGCGACCTATGCTCCTCCTCCCATCAGGTAGCTTGTTCCGCCCCAAGCCTTGTATTGATTTTTTAGCTCGCAGCTTCCAATTGGAACTGGACATCTTCTTCCTCCCTATTGTTGTTTTAATGTAAATTCGTATTATCTCTCCTGCAGAGTCTCTTCCTCTTGGACGCGCCGTTTCTAAAAGAAACAAGAAAGAGATGTTCTCACTACTCAGCGCACCATAAGGTAACCCTCCCTACTTGCCCATTAGGTGATTAGGTCTGGCCGCTTGTCTTATTAGATTTAGAGATTTACCAGAACCTCCTGGAACTGAGGCTCGTGACGCAGAAAATGTCAAGATCTAAACAGCTTGGACTAAATCCGCAGGCAGCCCCCACCTAAACTTCCCTGATTTTTTAAACGTTTTTGTCACCCATAGGACCTTTTTAAATCCGAAGCCACGTCAGCTCATAACTATCTATCGGAACGGTTTGCCTGCAGGAACCCTGCTTGATTCGAATGAAGTGTATATGACGCTAAGGCTCCACAGTGAGAAAAGTGGTAAGATTATCCTTTCCCTGTTTGTTAACACTGACAGGTCTCTATCTAGGTCATATTCTTTACTATGAGCCCTATGAGGTCCCCCCCTTTTTGGTATTAAGACCCCCTCTACAGATCCCTAGCCTCACTCGTGAAATCACCTTGCAAAAATTGTCCCTACCCTCTAATTGCGGATACCCAGATGTCCTAGTAATTGTATGTCTTGGTCCCCCACTGATTGTCTGATTGCCTGCTTGGTTTGTTACTGCTGGTCCTGGGCTTATCCTTAGCTGCCCTGAGTGTTCCTCTCATTGAGGAGAAAAAGTAAAAATTCTTAAGCCGTGAGTGACTACGCTTTCAGAGACGTGATACACACTTCAAACTAGCTTATCATATTAACTTTTTTGTAATATACATGTGTAATCATGAAATCATATTTTGCCTGTTAAAATGTGCCTAACTCAATCTTTATTGTATGTATTGTATATGTATTCAGCTATGTGATTCGCACATAACAGACTCTTTTTTCATCCACAGTGTGCATGTTCGACCCCCCCGGTCTTCTCTGCCCTGATGAAGACGCAGCCCAAACTGGCCTTGCATTGAAATGCGCGTTGGTGTGACCCACTTGGATGCCTTCTAGTATAAATTGCAAAAATTCATCAAACTTCATTTTTGTCTGCCTCCATGTTGTTTTCCTAGTCCTAGCAACTACTGAATGTGGTATTGCAGGCCCCCAGGTCCCCCTATGACTGCTTGTGTATGACTGTATTATTTCAATAGTGAGTGAGACTGAGAAGCGTATGTTTGTTTAGCGAATGACATGAAACAGCAACCCCTTGTTTGCAAATTCCTCCCTTCAGACTGACAATGCCACCAGCAGTAGAAAGAACTCCAAAAGGAAAATATTTCACCCTTGGGCCAACCAGGTCCCTGGACCGACCATAGCACACCAGCGTCCATACCATTACAGACCAAAACAAAGCGCTCCTGTGGAATTGGAGAAAATCTGTATCTGCCACACAATATCCTCTTCAACAAAGTGCATTGAGACCCACTGAAATCCAGAAAAAAATACTTCCAAACTTTCAAGTTCACCCTCAACCCCATGGAAATATGTATCCTGTGAAGTGGCAGAACAGCCCCCAACATGGCCAAACCCAATTGTTTGTAAAATGTCCAGCCACCCTGAACTACCCTACAGGCAAAATTCAGCGAACCCAGCAACTTCAACACTGACCTGAGCTCAAATCTCCTCACCCACAACACCTACTCGGAAAGCAATGATCTCCATCACCTTGCACCTGGTCAGTCTGGCACTCGTGTGAACCACGTCCATTTCGATAGCCCAAGAAATTCAAAATTGTGCAGGGGCCCTCTGTCTTTTTCAGCACCAACGGGACCCCGAACGGTGCTGCCATGAACTCAGAACGCCTCAAAGCCCAGACGCACTCTCCTGACCCTGCACTGACCACACAAAGGAAACCATCCAGGTACTGAGACATGCCCCGATGTCCACTGTCCCTCACAAAGACCCACTGCAAGAAAGCCCTGAACGTCTCAAAGAGAGCGCAGGATACACTGCAGCCCATGGATAGCACTCTGTCAACATAAATCTCCACATCCAATTACATCCCCAATAAAGGGAAGTGCTCTAGGAGGATAGGCAAAAGCTGTAATGCTGACTTGGTGTCACATTTTGCCAGCTCTGACCTCCCACCACACACCCTGATCAATAAGATTGCTTCATCCATACAAGGATACTTCACTCTCCTATTCTCTGTCACAATAAAGTCATTCAACGAGGACCCCTCATGCCATGACACATGATAAATCAATAGAAATTCTCCAGCTTGTTTCTTGGGTACCACAACCAGCAGAGATAAAATCAGAGCAGGCAGTGGCAATCTTGGAAAAGACCCACAATTCTGCCTTTAGCAATCTCCCTTTGAAGCTTGTCAAGTATCACACTGGGGGCAATCTTTGCTAGCCTACCTGCTAACCCTGGATCCCTGGTATCCCACCCTGAAACCTTCCCAAAACCCCCACTCCAATCTCACAGCTGCTTCCCTGTCAGGATAGAGATCTAGCCATGGTAGTAAAACACCGCCAGACTAAAAGCATAGGGGCCCTTTAGTCCATAAGGGCCTTGAGGCCCCTTAGCCCTGGATGCCCTCCATTGCTCGGAGTGGCTTGCCAATGTTAAACACTGTGTGATGGGGTGTCTTCCACCACATTTAGAACACCTGTGTTTGAATTTACAGGGGTACCAAGAACAGGATCCCTTCTTAAACTTCCATCAGGCTCCCACATTCGTGCCTGTGGCCTTTGCAACTGTACCCGCTACTTGCTGTGCGGGATGGGACTGAAAGGACTTGTGTGTAATGGGCATCACCACTTTATCAGTAGCCATAGGAGTCTCAGATCCCCCGTGTACCGCCATCCATGGCAGCCACCCCTTTGCCCTCGCCAGAACACCGACTCCTGGGACAGAACGACCACCTCATCAATTCTCCCATCACCAGTCCCCACTAATTTGCATGTACTCCCCACTGAGCACACCTTCTGAGGCTGTCAGACTGTCCACCAGTTGTTCTTACCTCATGGTAACCGGCTTCATTCCTTATGCTTGGTGAAGTGGTCTGTGGTCGACTTGTCCGTCATTCATCGCCAGCTGCATGGTCCGCAAGAAACTAAACACACTCCCAGTCAATGCCCCTCCAGCAGGTGGGGGTGGCTCCCCGTGTGAGGTGTCCGGTCCCTCGAAGTAGGGAGGGCCACCACCCATCTCCCTATTGCTTTGGCCTAATGCATCGGAGCTGTCATGTGCCCCGCCGAAGTCTCCAACTTTCTGCCAGCTTCACTTGCTGGCATTGCCACTCTGCTCATGGCAGGGTTGCTCCAGCCATGCAGCCCTTGTGCTACTGTCCCCACCGGCCGCCAGAGCCTCATCTAAGATCTGCCCCTCTTGCTCCACCCCACGTACCCAAACCCAGCAGCCAGCATCCCGAGATGACCACACAGGACTACACCCCTCGAACCTTCTTCGCTTGCCCACCCCGCTCCAAGCAGCCCTTCCTCTTCCTGCATAACCTTTCCCACTGATCCTCAGTCTCTTGTTCCAGCCTGTGCTGTTACCTAATCTTCTAAAAATCTACACCCTGCCACTTTCTCACTGGAGTGGTCCCCTGCGCCACTTGACGGAAAACTCCATGGGCCCTTAAACAGTGGGGGCTCTGCCACATGCCAGGTTGCCTTACCTGCAGCCCATGAAGGACTCACTGCTGTGTCCTCTATCTGTCTCAACACTAGGTTGTGTCTCCTGAATGCCAACTAGGGACACATCCCTTTTACCCTTCCCTTTTTGCCTCCTGCCTTTGTGACCACATGAAATGAGGTCTGCCCAGAGATGTCCAGGGGCCCTTCTGGCAGCCCATCCGTACCAAGTGGAAGGCCCTGCCCAACCATCCCTCTCCAGTGCTCTGTTCAGCTTGGTCCATGTCCCTCTACCTCACAAAAAGCTCATTAGACCCGTAATCCAGTGCAGCCCATCGCATGGGTGCCAGTTGACTGCTCTGCCTTCTGCGGAGCATATATCAAGCTGCTGCAGGGGACACACTGCATTATCCCCCTACCTCTCCCTTTCTACCCACCTTACCTTTGGGTGACGCACAAACTGCCACAGCATCTGCAACGCGCCTGAGGCGGCCCTCGCCGGATGGGACATGCCTACCCAGGTCTCAGCCAGGACCCCTGGCTGCAGCAGATCCTCTCTACCCATCACACTAAGGGGGCGCAAAGTGGCGCATACCGCTTCCACGTCTGCCGCCATTCAGCCACGAAATACCTAAATTGAACTACTGCCTGCAAAGCCCTCAACTGAAAAGAATGTCACACAAGGCATGAGCCAGACAGAGGCTGACCCTCTTTCTGTGACCTAAATCAAGCTTATCCTAATCCCTCCCTCACCCACTACCCTGTTTATCCTGTCTCTCCACATCATTTCCATTCACAAACAATCCCCTGGGAAGACTAAGCTGAGCCCTTACTTCCCAATGGACCCTCCATTGTAAGAACAGAACTGGTCAGGCACATCTGTGTAATGTATGTGTGTATTTGTGTGTTTTTAATTGTGCACTTTAAAATAATATTCTGAGCTCAGCTGGGGAGAATTGGGATATTTAAAGAGTGTCTTTCTCAGTTATCTCACAATTGAAATATGCACTGTGAAAGGAAATAAAACTTACAGTTAGTATGATTAACTTTGGTCTGCAGTCAAATGAGATTATCCATACAGTAGTCGAATTAATTAGTTTGTCACTTCAAATAGAAAACGTGTTTATATTTATTCAGAGGTTAAAAAATGGGAGATAAACATCTTTCTACATACAACAGAATTTTTTTTTAAAAAAAGCATTTCATTTTAATAAATCAAACTATAACATTTCATTTATATTATAACTCTAACATAGAGAAACTCTACCACACTGACTTTCCAACTGCTTCTTATGACCAGCATAAAAAGAAAAAGAGACAATATCGTAGTATGACCTAACCCCTTGTCAAATACTCATACACATTCTGGAACATTAATTAAAAGACCTTCTAATCAATATTTTGAATCCTTTAACATTTTATCAGATAAGGTTGTTCCTTGAATTGTGTGACCCCCAGCGTCGACGCGTTTCAATGGTTTTTTTGTTTATACTCCCATCTTTTTCAAGACCACATTTTGAACTTTGTTATGTGCATTTTAATAAAACACCATATCATATTACAATGCACATAACAAAGTTCAAAATGTGGTTTACACTACAGTATCTATTATTGAAGATAGAGATGTGGGATATATTAATGTATTATGTAGAGTTAAAGCAATTGTATTAAGAGTTGACTCTGAACATTTATCTGTTCTGCATATGATCAAGAAAACCCTTCAGGAATATAAGAATAAGAGTCAGAAATGTTTTGTGGTCTTGAAAAAGATGGGAGTATAAACAAAAAAAACATCGGAACAGGAGTTCGTCAAGGCTGTCCTCTTTCTCCTTTCTTATTAAGGGGCCGATTATGATGGCGGACGGACCTGAGTCCGTCCGCCACCATAGAGCAGGAGGGAACCTCCGCATTGCCTGCGGATATCCCTCCTGTGCAATTAGGATGTGACCGCCACCCTGGCGGTCACATCCTCTATTTTTACCATTGCGGCGGGTGCGGCTTCAAGCTGCATCCGCCGCAATGGTAAAAATGCATACATTGCATTTGTATGGAGAAAGCGGCAGGGGGGGTACCATAGGTACCCCCCATGTGCACGCCTCACCCCCCCCATCGCCTAGGGGGCCCGCAGAGGCCCCCGCAGTGAAGTTACACATGCTTTTTCACGGCGGAAAACCCGCCGCAGAAAAGCATTTTTTAAAGCCCTTCCTAATATGGCAGACGGTGTCTGAGAGACACCGCCACCATATTAAAGCTTTTCCGCCGGGGTTGTAAGCCAACCGCGGCGGAAAAGCTGTGGACGGAAACCAGGACCCACCAGCCATCCTAATGTGGCGGTGGGTCTTTGGTGCGTCCGCTGCGGTTTTTCCGCATCCTCCGGGCCGGCGGAAGCCACCGCCGGCCCGGCGGATGCGGAAAAACCGCAATCATAATAGGCCCCTTAATCTGGCACTAGAACCTTTTCTCTCCAAATTGTTTCAAAATCCATGTCTACATGGCTTCCAAACCACACATACTCACATTAAACTTGCAGCTTATGCCGATGATATTTTACTCCTCATGTCACGGCCAGCTGAATCTATGCCTGCCTTCCTAGCAGAAGTACGTTTGTATTCTCTCATTTCTGGTTATAAATTGAATAACGACAAATGTGAAATCCTGCCCTTAACCAAATATACCTTTAAATCAGATTTTAGCGCTTCTAATTTCCCTTGAAGCCCCCAATACATTAAATATTTAGGCCTATACTTTAAGTCTTCCATTCCAGACACTTTCTCTTTATGCATGAATAAATGCATACAAAAAAATTCTGACTTAACTTCTAAATGGCATCCTCTCTATTTGTCTTGGTTGGGTCGTGTAGACACCATATAAATTATGCCATCACCTATAATTATGTATACTATTTCCAACATACCAGTCCCTATAATCAATAAATGGTTCAAGAAGATTAACTCCATTCTCTCCTCCTTCTTATGGCAACACAAGAATCCCCGTTTGTCCATAATAGGATTATCAAGTCCTAAAACAGAGGGTGGGGTCAACTTTCCCAATTTTCATTTTTACCATAAGGCCAACCCCTTGCGCCAAGCCTGCCATTGTTTGCTAAAATCTACAGATAATGAACCTTTATGGACCTCAGTGGAGCGTCTTTTTTCATTCCCTTTCTCTTTTTCAGAATATCTATCCTTCTCACGCAAACCACAGTCCCTTTCCACTCCTATAATTAAATTAACTTCCAAACTTTTGGAGGTTTCTCCTACTCCAACTCCTATTACCAGTGAATTATTTCTTAACTCAACAATCTGGCACAATAAAAACCTGTTCATTAATAACAGACCCATTTATTGGAAAATGTGGAGACAAAAGGGCCTTCCCTAGATACATCAATTGTTTTAACAATCAAACTTATTATCTTTTGCTTCACTCAGTCAACTATTCCATTTACCTTATTTATTTAACAATGAATATATTCTCCTCAAGAAGACAGTAATGGATATTTACTCTCAATTGCCTACTTCCCAGAATCCCCCCACAGGGTTGGACATTTCCTCACAGACCATTACTCTTTTACAAAGTTCTCCCAGAGCTTCTACTTTATATTGCCATCTATTTCACAGCAACACAGTTAAACAGAAATCAAAAACGGAGTTAGCATGGGAACATGATTTTGTAACTTCATGGCCGCCGTCATTATGGACGAATCTCTGGACCAAAATCAGCAAGTCCTCACGGGCAGCCACTATCACGCAAACATTGTTTTTTGTTTATAATCAACTTTTGCTCACCAAAACTTTTAAGTAAAAAGTTGACAGCAGTCCCGGATATTTGTTGGACATGCTCCGCTTCAAACGCTGACTTCTTTCATATGTTATTCTCATGCATACATGTCCACATTTTCTGGGAACAAGTCTGGCCCCAAATTAATCTAAATTTCCTTTCTCTTTTGTTCACGTTTTTTTAGGAAGCTTATCATCCATTTGGGATAATGTTACACTTAATACTAGAATTATTGATTTGCTATTAGCGGTTGCATTTCAACAAATTACCACAAATTGAAAAGACTTCACAAAAATTTCTTTCACAGCTTGGTGGTACATCATATATGCCATAACCACTGGCTAGACACATCTTTATTATTCCCTATACAAATGGCGACAAAACGCATAGATTTATGGTCACCTGTAACAATGTATATTGATGCCAGTGCCAAACGATGTTCCCAACTCCACCCAGCTCAGCAAGAATTTCTTAAACCCCCTTGAATACCCTAACTGTTCCTAATCTTTATTCTGTATAATGTTATTCACGTTTCACATATTTAGTTTTGTCCTTTCTCCTCCTATTATTAAGTCTGAATTGTGTATGATTTTTTGTTACAGTTAATGTGTATTGTAATGTCATGATTTTGACATTGTATATTACATATTGATACCCTTTTCTTTTGTCTTATAATAACATTTTCTTGAACTTAAAAAAAAAGTTTTACCCAAATAAAAAAATGGGGAGATCAAACCATTAGGGCAAACTGCTGCACGTGGGTTAGAGTAAAGGAGAGGAATCAACGATATAAATTTGGGGCCAAAGCCAAACCATCTGAGGGCATAAAACAGATATAAGTCCATTCCACTCTATCAAATGCTTGTTCAGCATCTAAAGCAATTGCCACTAGGGGATGTTTTAGATGTGTGGATTTAGATAGGACGTTAAATAAAAGTTGTGTGTTATCTGTTATAAAGCGCCCCTTAACAAATCCAGATTGTTTTTTGTCCAGCGAATTTGGTAAAAAGGAATCTAAACGTATGGCTAATGTTTTGGAAAAAATGTTATATTCGATATTAACAAGAGATATAGGCCTGTCATTTTTTCAGTGTGTGGGGTCTTTGCCTTCTTTAGGATAAGGCAAATGTGTGCTTCTGAAAAAGAGCCGGAGGAACTGTCTAGGGAGCAAAGGTGATTTATTAGAGAATGTATTTTGGGAATCAAAAGTTTGGAAAAGTGTGTGTAAAATTCGACAGTAAAACCATCTGGACCTGGTGCCTTGTCCTTTTTGAGACAGTGAAGTGCCTTCAAGAGTTCTTGCTGTGATTTGTCTAACTCTAAGGGGGTCTGATCAGGGATGCTATGTTGGGGTTTCAGGATGGTGAAGAAGAAGGAAGATAGGAAGTGTTCCGTGGGTTGTGTTTCAGATGTATATATTGGTTTGTAGAAGAGAGAAAATTTGTCTAAAATGTCAGTGTCCTTAATTTTTAAAACAGAGTTTCCATCCAAGATTGAATTAATATTCAACTTATTCTGTTGTTTTTTTAAATAATTGGCTAGTATTTTCCCAGCTTTATTTTTCCCTCCATAGAATTTTGCGCTAGATTTTAGTAAGTATAATGAGGCATCATCTGTTTATTTTTAGTTAAATTGCAGCTTTGCATTTATAAGCACATTAAGGGATTCCTTTGAATGGGATGTATAATAAGAATGTTCTAGTTTCTTAATGTTTTCTAATAATTTACTAGTGTGTTTACGCACAATTTTTCATTTTTCAGCTACAAAATTAATAGTAAAATCCCTTGCTGAGGCTTTAAATGCATCCCAAACAGTTGAAAATGGTAGAGACTCTGTATTATTTATCATGAAACATTTGTTAGAAAAGGTAGTGAAGGAAGTAGTAAACTCTGGATTCAAAAGAAGAGCATTGTTAAAACACCATCTTCGAGGACCAGTGAGTTTTGGCAAACTGAGACGAGGCATGATCTGACATCAAAATGGGGCCAATTTCTGCATTAGTAAGAGATTGCGAGATATTGTGAGAAAGGAAAATATAATCAATTCTTGACTGAGACTGATGTGTTGGAGAATAAAATTTATATTCTCTAGAAGTTGGGTTACACAGTCGCCACGCATCAAGGTGTTTATGTTAAGTGATGACGTGAGTAAATGCTTTATGAGGTTTATTAGGGACAAAAGAGGATTTAGAGTTTCTGTCCGTGAACGGTTCAAAAACCTGGTTGCAATCTCCAGCTAATATAAAATCATCTTCTAAGCAATAGGAAATTTGCTTTGCAAATGTAGTCCAAAATGTAGTATCGCCAGAAGTGGGGGAATAAACATTGAGAAGAGAAACTGAAACATTCTTTAGTAACAATTTAACATTCACCCATCTGCCCTCGGTTTCTGACTCTTGTGACAGCAATGTTATTGGAAGTGATTTATGGCACAATATCATCACCCCTTTGTGTTTACCATCCCCTTGAGAAAAGAAAATGTTTCCTTCCCAACCCCTTTTTAATTTAGCAGATTCGGAATACGTGAGGTGCGTTTCCTGTAAGAATGCAATGTCAGCATTAAGTTTTGCCAAATGAGATAAAACCCTCCGTCGTTTGATGGGAGAATTTAAACCCCTAACATTCCATCTAATCAATCTTACCGAGATAAGCTATAAGTACAATGTTGAGCATAAAATATGAGCCATAAGTCCAAATCATTAAACCGACCGCAAGGAAAACACATGCAGAAAGAAAGAAGATGGATAAGTCGTTGCATCACATAGTAGGAAAAGTTAGCAAAAGTGAGCAAATGGATAGAAGAGTGAGAAACAAGCATGTTTAGAAAAGGAGAAATGAATGAATCAAGTGGATAATAAAAAAGTGCAAAGAGGTAAGGATTGAAGTGTGTATTGACAAAGGAAAACCTGAACAAATGGGAGAAAAGTGAAGCAGAGATATGCGAGACACCAAAGTGAAGAATGGATAAAGGCTTTGGAACAGAACAAGAAACAGGAGACAAAACAATTAACATACCTACAAAAGGGAAACATGAATGCAAGGGTGGGTGAAACCACATGGAACAGACGAAACATCCAGCGAGAATCTACCAAACCAAGGAAGGAACCCACCATGCAGTGATCAGAACTATGGGAACAAAGAGAAAAAGAAAAGTTGAGGTGAACAATTTAAACACATGAAATATTCAGTGAAACATGAAGAATGCAAATACTAAATAGAAATGACCAGAGTTCCAAAAACAGCAAGTAGCTATAACCTATGGAAATGTGGCATAAACTGAGAAAATGGAGCAGAAGAAAAAATGAAAATCACTTGTAATTCTGAAAAAAGTCAAGTGATATGTGAGGAAGAAGGTCCTTAGAGTAAGATTATTCGAATTGATGAAACTTTGTAGATAAATCAGATCTTCATGTGATGTTGTTTTATTGTTGTGTGTGACCTTGAAATAACATGGGTGGAACAGACCATATCTAGCTCCCATGGCACGGAGATCTGGTCTCATATCTAGGAAGGCTTTGCTTCTGGCTGTCGCTGCTTTTGAATAGTTTTGCACAAAAAATAATGTAGAGCCAAACCAAGTTGACCGTGGTATAGCTTTGGCAGCTGCCAGCACTTTCAGTAGTGCTCTAAAAAATAGAGAATAACTCCTCTTGGTCTCTGCGAGGATGAGGAAGTGGTGGCAGCGCGCCCCAGTCTGTGAGTGTGCTGGATGTTCAAGGAAGTATCTTCTGGAAAATGAAGGATCTTTGCAATGAAGGATTTGAAGAAAGTAAAAGGGTCCGTACCTTAGACCCCTTCATTCAATCCATATACATGTAAATTGTTCCTCCTATTGTGATTTTCCAGGTCTTCGACCTGCTTCTGAAGTGTTGAGACTTGCATATGCATGTAGGAAATATCTTTAGTGGTCTCTTTTATAGCAGAAACAGCTCCATCGCTATGAGTCTGTGGTCCATTTGTAGCCAGTTATCCGATAGAATTTGTAGCTTGGAGTTAGTTTCTTCCATGAAAGGTCTGAGCGCTCTAATTTCCTGTAGTAACATCTCCATTGAGACTGGAGAGGCTGGTTTAGGTGGTGAAGGAGGGTCTTGTTTCAGGTGCTTCACATTGGATTTTCCTGATGTAGTACGTGCAAGGTCCATTGTTGCATTACTGCCTTCCGTCGTGGGAGACTCAGTGCTTTCCAGTTTTGAAAATTCTGAAAAAGGTTTTGAATTTTTGATAAAGATACGTTTTGGTTGTGAGGCTGCAAAGAGAGACCCCTTTGTTATGCCCATCAAAAAATATAATAGCCAAAGCAGAGATTCTGGGACAAGATTGAAGATATGAAGTAGGACTGTTAACACATGAAGAGGACGAGCCAACCTAATAAATGAACCAACCAAAGATCCAAGATGATTCGAGACAAGGAGATTGGTCGTGTACAATGCCCCAAACAGAGATTAGTAGTAAGTAGGGTGCGTTGTGAGCTTTGTTGCAAATAAAACACCTTAAGCTGGGATATATCCATCTCCTTATCTGATGCAAGTTCAGTAGGTATAGCACATCAGCCTAAATTCAGAAAAATATGTAAATGAAGCCATATGTATCAGGCAAAAAGGAGAAGAAAAAGCACCTTCAAAAATCATATTGCTCATATATCTCCTCAGAGGGTTTTGTTGTGAAGGTCAGAAACAGGTTTTAAAATGGCTGCCTCATCCAAAAGCATTAAAATATGTTTCAAAAACTGCAGCTTACAAAATGCTGCTGAAAATGGGCACTGAGGGTTATGCATAATAATTATAGAAGAAGCGCCAGAAGAAAATTAAAATTCTTGCCGCCTTAGACATGCTGTAAACGCTCTCGCAAAGTTTGCACATAAAATGGCTGCCGCAAGATTGAGAGTCTGCCTTCGAGCGTTTACCTGAAAATTATCACCATTCGCGGTGTCAGGAGCCAGCGGAAAAACGTACAGCAGCTTCAGGCATCATTCATGCAGAGGCTCAGTGGTTTGTCTTCTCGCAATGTATCGTGAAGGTGCGTCTTCACATCTTCGGAGCGGGAGCCTCACGAAGGGGCCACCATGTCTGTTGGCGTCAAGCCACGTCCCCCCGGTGGTAAAACTTCTATGACGATGTAGTGGTGGCTGAGTGATGCATAGAAGGTAAAAGCCTTTAACCTGCATACCAGATTTGAGGATTTCTTCTTGGTGTATCCCAACAGTTCGTCTTGACTGAGCCCATGCTTCCTGCATATCAAGAAATGTGTGCAGTGTGTTACTAGGAACCATGGTGTAAAAAAGGCGGGCTGCCATGTTGAACAGTACAGACATTTGTGTTCTTGTCTCTCTTTGTCCCCACACATTTATTTGCTCTGTTTCTTCTCCCGACACACGTTGGCTCCTTCAGCACCAACAAAATGATGTAGAGCACCACGCCGTGGGCTTATTTTTTCTTATCCAGTGACTAAACTAACAGATCCCAAAGTCGAGACCCACTGACTTTGTCAGTGCTTGTTATGATTCTTGCTGCACTGTCTCTGGATGCTCACTGCACTATACCCCTGTTAAGAACCTGCTAGAGACGCACTCTCTCATTATGTACGTTACACTCACCCACCGACGCGAACTGCACTCTTTTTACAGGTGCATAAAATACTTCTGCGGTTGGCGATCACAGGAGGGGGATAAACCATGAAAACAGAGAGACCGAAAACCGTACGAAGGCTGCAAGCAGGAGTTCACAGGATATCCATACTGAGTCACTAAACGTAGGGTCCCTTTCTGTCTGTCGGGTCTCATCAGTGCAGCCTTTAGTGCAAGATTGTCTCATTCACCAGTGCATTCAGGGTCCGTTTATGATACACACGCTTGTACTGTCTCTAGTGCAGTACTGAGTGTCTCTTGCTAAGGCTGCATCATGTGGCCTTCGCTGATGCACACTTCTTCTCACTGGTTCTGTTCTGTCACTGGTTCTACCTAGGTTTTTCTTTGGGACGGCTGCTCGGATGCTCTATGTGGCACGGATTTGGTGTTGTCTGTGTGTGGGCATCTGGGCTGCGGACTGTGGCTTTCTCAGCTCCAGGGTCATGCCACTGGTGTTTCTGATGCGTCGCACTAGTAGCATAGGTTGCTCCTTTACCTAGTGCTGTTTGGAGATAGGCGTACTTTGGAATTTCCAAACAGTAAGGACCCCCCGCCGCCCCTTCACGTGCCGATCTACAGGCTCACTGCAACAAAAGAATTCGGCCATAAGAAAAGTGCGTTTTAGCACTTTTTCTGAAGGCTGTTTGCGCCCATGTCTGCTCGTTGTGTCTGCTTTTCCTTTAATGGCGCTACCAAATTTTCCCCCTTCACCTACTCCCTGCTCCTGGAAACTTTCAATGCATAAACAATTAAAGAGGGCGATTGGGAGGGGGGCAAATATGGTTTTGTCCAAGGCTCTCCAAGCAAAGGCCAGCTCTCGATAAGAGAAAAAGAAAAATGAGTAATGAAAGCGTGCGCCATGCATATTAAACGTATGAGCTGGCGGCCTGAGAAGAGTGTGCCACAGCAATTTTAAAAAAACAAAGTAGTCCTTATACGAAGCAGATACAGACTTACAGCGTAACTAAGCTGTAGTTGGTGCGTGCTGCTTGCCTTAAAACGGAAGTGACGATTAGGAACACCACCCAATACTGAGCCACAAAAGCAGAGCAACACCTAAATGAACCATTGCCAAGCGGTAGGCGGGATTACCCTCCATATTCTGTTCACTATAAGGCTTGCGACAGCGTATGTGCTGTCTAGGCTCGACCTAAAAAAACTGCTGCTGATGCACAGGTGCTAATAGATCACACTCCCGCCTCTCTGGTGTCCCCTAAATGCTGACTACTCCTCTAATATCTACAGCAGCCACTAACACAGTTTGTGCATCTTTACATATAAATATTTTAATGACTGTACAGGAAAGTAAGTATGCTTTCAGTGTTTTTTCATTTTGTGAGTTGTAAGCATAGGGTAAATTGAGTTATAGAGTGTTTGTGACAAATAATGTAATGTAGAGACATCATATTTTTGTTTTTGACATTGCAAAGCCCCCTCGCCCTACTTTGCGCTATGCACACTTTGTAAGGGTGAAAAACATTTGACAAATCTTGAACCAGGTTACATTAGAAATATTGTGTATACCCGGTAAAAGCAGGAGCCATCATAACATTCAAATGACACCTATCCATAGTGCTATCCGACAAGGTAGTTGGGCCCCTTTCATTACACTCATTAAGAGCGCCATTAGCTAAATCCATAGAGGCGCCAGTCTCACCATTTAAGGCAAACAGGGCTTCAGACACTACAGCCACCTCCACTTCTTTGGCTTTTCCCTTCTCCTTCTCTTTTTGCTTTTCTTTGGTATTCGAAAAAAATGCAGGTATTTTTCTTGCCACTCTGAACGCCCTTTGTCTTAACTCCCACTAATAGCTTCCTGGCACGGGAGGAAGTTTTTGTGCGAGCTAGACCAGATAAGAAGGGGAAGGCTGGGGATGTGGAGTTCTTTGTACGCCCAGATCTGTGCCAACGCTCAGTTGCGCTCCGATGGCAATTTCGTCAACTAATACCGGAGTTACAGTCTAAGGGGGCCTCAGCTTTCTTAATGTTTCCAGCCAAGTTGAAGGTAATATTCAAGGAGCAAACTCATTTTTTTACTAGTATTGCATTAGCGACAGAATTTGCATGCTCCATATAGCTTAGGTATCTATATATGTTGCCTACTGGGAATATGGTGGATTAGGGATCTCATATGTTTATGTTATAGCTAGGTATTTTGCCTTATGGTAATTTTTTTATCCACCACTCTGCTTTACTTAATTTCTCTTAATAATTAAGATTATGTTTTGGGCTCTGCAGGGAAAGGCAAGGGGCTGGTAGGCTCGAATCTACAGGACTATCAGCCTGATTCATGTAGCTAAAAGCGCTCGCAAAAGGGCCAGATTCTGAGAATCTGGCCCTTTGCGAGTGCGATTTTTGCATTTGGTATTCATCATCCCAAATGCAAAAATCGCTATTTAAGAATTCGCATATTTGCGAGGAATGGCATTTAAGGAATCTCTAATAGAGATTCCTCAAATGCTATTCATGACACAAAAAAAAATTGCGATTGAGCACTTTTGGGCCGCTATTTACCGAGAGGTCAGACCTCTCGGTAAATAGCAAAAACTCTGAAAAATGCTTTTAAAAGCATTTTTCTAAGTTGCATGTTGCACACACACATGTCCTTTGGACATGTGTGTGCGCAACACCTGTTCAATTGTGCATTTTAGGGGTGCTACAGGGTGTCCTTTGGACACCCCTGGCACCCTTAAAATCGCTATCTGATTTGCGAGTAGCAAATTGCTACTCGCAAATGAGGGATACTCCCCATTCATTCCTATGGGCCTTTTGGCCCATAGGAATGAATGGGGAGTTATTCCTTTTTTTGCGAGTAGCAAATTGCTACTCGCAAATAGAGAACATGTAGGAATCGGTATTGATTTAGCAATTCCTACATGAATGCCGTTTTGCGTGTCCTCAATAGCGAGTCGCTATGATTCGCTATTAGGGCCACGCAAAACGGCCCGTACATGAATCAGGCTGTTTGTGTCCTAAAGCCTCGTTAAAGGGGGGGGAGGGTAGAGGGGTTCAAGGGTGGGTGGAAGGAGGGCACGAGGGGAGGGGGAGTGTGGGAGAATTTCAGGGGGGTTGGGTAGAACTTACGGGGAGCAAAAAGGGAAAAACTTCACAGCGGTAAGAAAATGTTTAAGAAACTGGGTACGAGGAATGGATAGGATGTTTTGCAGTAAAGGGCAGCTTAGTTCTGGGAAGGTGGTATTGGGGACTGGTGAATGTATAAAAAAAGCAATGATACGTGAAGGAATAAAAATATGTTCAATGAATGTGTCAGGTCTCAATAATGTAGTAAAACGACAAAAAGTGGCTGCGGAGCTACGACACATTAGGCCAGATTTAATATGTATACAGGAAACTCATATACCTTGGGTTAAGAGGGGCATTTTGAATGAATTGTGATTTTCTTTAATTTCTGCATCTGGTCAAACCGGTATGATTCGGGGTGTAGCCATCCTGGCTAGACCAAATTTTTGTTACAATTGGTCGCACATTAATGGATAAAAATGGGCGATGGGTTGTAGCTGAATGTGGTTTAGAGGGATATAAAATTACGCTTTGCACCATCTACGGGTCTAATGTCGATGATGCAGGAGTTTTAGTTGAGCTAAATACGGAATTAGCCACATGGCCGCAACCATTGATTATCTGTGGTGACATAAACATAAATTTAACTAATCAAGCTATACAGAATGGCCCTGATAAATACAGTGGACGAAAGCCCAAAGTTTTTAAAGCACTTCACAATTTACTTTGTGATCATGGGTTGGTGGATGTATGGGGCAAAATAAGGAGGGTTGATAGTGGTTACACTTTTTATTCTTATCCACATAAGAAAATAAGTAAGATTAGATTATTTTTTTGCTCCTACCTCATTACTGGTAGATGCAGTAATTCAGGTTTACCCAAGGATTTCCTCGGACCATGCTCCAATTGTTTTGGAACTAGCTTTACGCAGGAAGAGATCTATACTTAATATTTTTACATTTGATCGGAAATTGTGCTTAAATGAAGAATTCAAGGATTACATGAGTAATTGGATTAAGGGCTTCTTCGAAAATAACAATGGCACAGCATCTGTTATTACAGTTTGGGATACTTTTAAGGCCTGTTTTCGGGGGGAAGTTCTTAGTTTTAGTTTAGCGCAACAAAAGAAACATTAATTGGAGCTAGCTCGATATTATGAGGCATTGGCAGAGGCAGAAGGTGCTCGAACTAATGGTATTGCCTCAGGTCAGAGTGATTTTTCTGGATTATTAGATAGTGTTGCTAAACATCGTGCTAATGTCCTGGGGTATTGGAGTGTTGAGAATGCTAAGAAATATCAGATTTTTAATTCGAATGAAGGAATCTATTCGAAATATCCAGGCTTTGAGGGATCTGAATGGGGTGGTGCATTCTGATCCTCAGCAGATACTCTCAATCTTTCAACAGTTGTATACTACCCTTTATACGCAGCAGAGGAAAACTGTTGGGGATCAGAATGTATTTTTTTTTAAGAGGGACTAAAACTACTAGATCCCTCCCTTGCGGAGCAACTCGAATGTCCGGTCTCTATGAAAGAATTAGAAATTGCAGTTAAAAGTTTGGCACTAGGGAAAGCGGCAGGGCCCGACAGGATCCCGGCGGAGGTCTACAGGTTGTTTTTTCATTTAATTAAAGAAGAGGTGTTAAAGGTTTTATAGTTAGCACAGGTAGGACATCCACCTAGATCCTGGTCAGATGCTACGATCGCTGTGTTCTGTAAAAAGGGTAAGCCGACGGAACTAGTGGGATCATATCGCCCAATTTCCTTACTGAACAGCGATAACAAAATCTACTCCAAAATTCTGGCAAATCGTTTGTCTAAAGTTATCACACCCCTGGTCTCACTGAATCAACATGGCTTTATCACCAAACGGGGTACGGTGGCACATGTGAACAAAGTTGAAACGTTATTTGATAGTGCAAGGACCAAAAAGAGGGATTTAGCATTGATTTTATTGGACGCAGAGAAAGCGTTTGATCGCGTCCAAAGGGATTATATGTGGCAATTGTTGGAGAAAATTGGTTTTGGCAAAAAATGTATTGTAGCTTTGCAGGCGCTATATAGAGATCCGATTGCCAAGATTTCTGTAATGGGGCTGCTCTCGGACACTGTGACCATAACTAGGGGCACCCGACAGGGTTGCCCTTGCCCCCTCTTTTATTTGCCCTTTATATAAATCCCTTTATAGAACAACTGTCACATAATATTTGTATTCCTCCATTTCAGGTGTTTGATTATCAATTCTCAGTTTTCGCATATGCGGACGACATAGCTGTGACTACAGTGAATCCATATCTTGCGATTAAGGAGATTGAGCGGCTAGCCAAAGAATTTGGTTTGGTTGCTGGGTATAAATTAAATGAGTCGAAAACGCAAATCTTATGCTCTGATAGCATATAACGGAGGGATGAGAGGGTAGTCAGAGAGGTGACCTATCTGGGCATACAAATTCGAGTCTCTACGTCTGAGCTAATGGATGCAAATTGGAATTTGCTTATTCATAAAGTGAAAGCCTCCTTCTATAGGTGGGACCGTCTGTATTTTACAGTAATTGGATGCTGTAACATCATTAAAATGAATGTCCTTCCCAAGGTTCTCTATATATTTCGGTCAATACCCCTGGAAGTTTCAAAGGCTAGATTACAACATTTGCAATCCATCTGTGGAAAATTTATACGGAGTCACTTGAGAGAGGGGGCCTTGCTGTACCTGATTTTGCATTATATTTTGTAACATGTTTTTGTTGAAAATGCGGGTGTTATTGGGCACAGTTTTTTAAATTTTCGCAAATTAGGGATTTTTTATTTTGAATCAATGATAATATGCGACCTGATGATGTTGTAGAGGGGGTTAGATGACAGCTTAAAATTGGAGCCTTATACCAGATCTTGCTTGCTCAAAGCCAGACGATCTTGATAGGCACAATAGGAAATGAGGGTCTGGGAGATTCAGATATTGTGATTAAGGAACTTATTGGTATGTGTAGAGAATCATTAATGTCCGCAAATTTGAAAATTCAGTTTTTTAAGACTTTATTTGATTTATATTATACACCCGCACGGATGGCTAAGTGGGGGAGTGGGTATGATGGGAAATGTTTTCGTTGTGGGGAGGCTGACGCGGACAGTATTCATATTTTTTTTAGATGTGATAAATTGCATAGATTTATTACAGATATAGAGACGTTTCTGTCTTTGGTTATAGATTTTCCTGTGACCATTACTCCTGCCATGATGTTATTGGGGAAGACGCCTACAAATAGTTCTATGAATGTTTTAAATCAACATCAATATATTTTTTTTTCTATGACTGTTGCTCGTCTATGCATTGCAGCTGAATGGCTGCAGAAAGACCCTCCAAAATTTGAACTATGGCGAGCCCGAATGTATAATTTGTATAAAATAGAATGGGGTCTATTTTTTGTTAAAGGTCTCAGGAAGAGACAGATTAGTATAAACATTTGGGGGGCTTTTCGCGAATATTATGAGGGTTGATTCGAAATGAATTGAATGGTACATTGGTTATTTTTGTAATTTTGGATTACTGGTTTAAGCTGCCTTTTATGCATGGATGTATTGTATGTACTTTTTTCTTTTTCATTCTGTTTATATAAGGATCTCTGCAACCTTGCTGCTGTGAAATTATAAATAAAAAAATAAAAAAATATTGTGTTTATCTTTGTAGAGCCTTCTATTACAAACATGCTGAAGAAAAAAAAACATGACTTAGCCACTTTTACTTTTCTAGAGGAATGTCTTATCTCTTGTGTATTCCCCATGTATGTTCACACAAGAGGGGTATATAGAGTACACAACAAAAGCACAACAAGGGAAAATTATCCAATTCGGAAAAACTGCCCTCACTCACATACCGAGGTATGTGACATGCTTCATCATAGGGCCTGCTACAGACGCCCTGGTGTAGCCACATCCAGGGCGGAGCATTAGGGAGGGGAAAAAATTATAAATTCCACACTACAAGACGTACAACCAAATAAGTCAATACGTACAATGAGTAACACACATGAGTAATAGAACGTGCAGTGAACACCTAGTGGATTAACTGATAGTGCGACAAAAAAGTGCAGTAAGTATGTGATTAAAACTGATTAAGGGTGCCAATAGAAAGAATTACTTTATTTGACACAGTTTGATACCCCTATCAGGATTAAAAATAAGAAAAGGATGGGAAAATGCCTTATTGAGAAAATGAGGTTCCTCAAGACTTCCCTCCTACCACTGCTGAAGTCAACATGTTTCGACCGCTTGAATTGTGCCTCAAAAGGTCACTTTGGTCTTCATCAGGACTGTCGCGATCAGAACCACTTAACGCCCTGCCGTAGTTCGGTCACAGGGCCTCCAGACTAGAGTAGGTCTAGCAGATCCGTACTCCTCCAGCTCTTCTGATCATTCAGTGGAGATTAGACCCCAAAATGCGGGGAAGACATTCACTAGAAAAGAGCAAAGAGTGATGCTAAAGATACATATTCTGTCCCCCTTCACTCAACTCATCCCTTTAGATTTCTGTTTCTCTAAATAGGGTATTACTCAAAATAAATGAAATATGCTCACAAAAGTTCCATTCTAAAACTCATGCATATGGTGTTGCAGCCCGGGTTTCTTTACTTCAAACACTACAGGTGATATAGCTTCAATCACTTAATCTTCATTCATGTCATTTGATTAGTGATTTTGTAATTATATATGCAACACACTCTTGCTACCATAGCCAAGCCTTGGACTCCCGTGAACCCACACACACCCCACGTGTGAACCACTCTAAAAAACAGGCACGTCATTAAAAAGCCTCCCTCCAGGCTAGTGACCCACTCGTAGATCAAACTCACCTAGTTTATGTATTACACAAACTCGAACTGGTGTCCGCCAGGAGGGTCTGCCTACGAACACAATCTACGAAGGAATAGAGCGTAGAGGATATTTAGTGTCAATCCTTCTGCTGTACCGGCATCGCTCAAATCTCAAATCGAGGAGCCGGTCTCTGCAACCCTCACCCGTCCTCCTTACCGTTCGCTGAGGCTAGCCCTGCCGAAAGTTCCTGTACCTTGGAGCACCGCGTAGATGAAGAACGCGGTGTCAGGTAGGGTATTTACTGAGAAAAGTATGTATATTAGATTAGTGTTTTTGGCAGAATGCTCAAACATCTGTTCCAATGTGCATAAAACACGTTAGTGCAATGTATTTAGATGTTACATAGATGTAGAATAAGGGTGCAGGCAGATGTACCTGCTGCAGAGAAGCTTGACGAAACATGATGTCACAGGTTAAATTTCTGCTCAGGCATATTGGCTTTATGTCCTTACTTGATACACAAAACGCAACATAGATTTGTATTAATAGGATCAATGTCATTAGAGCTAAGCGGCAGTTACTTTTGTTTTATTCACTGCTTATATGCCACAAGTTTCCAATACAAATTTGTAATTTAGAATCAATTCACTGATGTGGTTGTTTTTAATAGTGATGCTTTTTTAAATAACAATCCTTAAATTAAACTGTGAATTTAATAATTGTGAAGGAAAGAGGAATTATTCACTGCAGGAAAGTCATCCTTGTTGCTCTGCTCACCCCCATTTTTTAGGATTGTAAAATTGTATTGATTTCAGAAAGGGAGAGAATAGGAATAGCAGCAGCGCCTACATCCATCGGCCGGCGAGGAGTAAGCATTGAATCTTGAAGTCAATTTACATCATCCTGCACCTATATCCATTGGCCAGCACGGTAGTTATGAGACCAGAAAAAAGGGTGGGGAGGGGGGAAGAAATGGAAGAGGTGGTTGGGGAAACACAATCCATTTCTACATCAAACATTGGATAAAGAAACATCATGTGCTCATGTCGCTAAGTTGTAGACATCACTCTTTCTTTCCCCTGGATCTGCTGGGAGTATGGGTGGCGTGATCTGCAATATGTGTAAATATATCGGGCACAAAATTGTTGAAACTCTCCCTGGAGATCTGTAATGCATGTTCCCCATCCATTTTTGAATTTGGGTAAACTGTGGCTAATGGTGGCTGTCAATTTCTCCATCCCCAGTAAATCCCAAAGTTTATGGAGCCAATCCATGTGAGTTGGAATTACATCTGTACCCCACTTTGATAACAGGACCTGCTTCACTGCACACAGCACCAATGTGATGGCTTTACCCAGTTCCGAGTGTACTGGATAAGTTAGGGCATTGGGCAACCCCAACAATACATAAGCTGTAAAGCGGGGTATTTCAGTGATGAACATATCATCAATGTCTGTCAGGACCTCATTCCAATACCTATGATTTTTAGGGCAGTGCCACAGTAAATGGGTGAGTGTGCCCGAGGAAGCGCAGTGCCTCCAACAATCATCTGGCCTTCCCTTCTGCCATTGAGCCAAGCATGGTGTAATACCAGTAGTGCACTAGTTTCAGGAGAGGTTCTTTGCCTGTGGTGCTCTGGCAGAGGTGCATGCTCTGTTTAAAATACCTAACTATTCCTTATCTGTAAAGCTGTGTTAGCATTCCAGTTCCCATCTCTTTCTAGCTGGAGTCTGTATCTGTGAAGGCAGGGTGTTTAAGAAGGAATATATGTCAGACAAAATATGGGCGTTGTCTTTCTGAGATAAGAGCCACCGTTCAAACAATGCTAGTCGTTTGCTAGCATGTGGCTTAAATGCAAGAAGAGACACCCAGTGTCTGACGCTAGATAATGCCAATACTCTGAGTCCGGGAGCCCAAAGTCCTGCTGGAGAGCATTAAAGTCCAACAGGCCCCATACATCAAACAGGTCCCCAATTCTCGTACACTGTGCCTCCTGCCACCATGTGAATGCCTTCTCTGGCATAGCCTGAGAGAAATCTGGATGTCCCATGATCGGTTTAAGTGGCAAGATACAGGTGGATAGCTGATGAGTGGAGCATACTTTGTCCCAAACCCCAACAGTTGCTCTGACCACTGGCGAGATGTTATTGCCCGGTGGGCTATGCTTACGCTGTAACCATGGAATCTTCCAAATATGGATTCCCGCGATAGCTTGGTCCAGGAAGCACCAGTGTTTTTTGGTCATCAGGCATTGCCATTTGACGATATAGCGTAACTGACCGGCCTGGTAATATTTTGTCATATTTGGTATTCCCAGTCCCCCCTTAGCAAGCTGCAGATATGTTCGCTCTTTGGCCATCCGAGCCCACTTACCTGCTCATATGAAGGCTTCAAGAGCAACCTGTAACTTTTTCCGAATGGCTGTATGGGGCGGCAATGGCATCACCTGCATAAGCAGGTTAATTTTTACTGCCACGATGCCACGCACCCAGGAGAGGGGACCCCCGCCTTGATTGCATAAGCGATCGCATGGTGCTCAACTGGGCTGTGTAATTATGTGTGGTCCAGCTTGCTATTGTGGGAAATATATGAATGCCCAGATATTGAATATCCTGCTGTGACCATTGAAAGGGAAATGCTGACTCCATGTGAGTTTGTTCCTCTCGAGAAATGGTGATGTTCAGGGCTTGTGTCTTGGCTGGATTCACTTTGAAGTCGGAGACCTCTCGGAAGTGTGCCAGGGCTTCTAAGAGATGAGGCGGTGAGTAACGTGGGTTGGTGATGGTCACTAAGACGTCATTCACGTAGAGAGCTATTTTGTGGGATTGGCCTCCCATCCAGACACCCTCTATTTGGAGATGATGTCAGATGCGCTCTGCCAGCAGCTCCATATACAGCGCAAATAACAGTGGTGAGGGAGAACAGCCTTGGAGGGTCCCCCTTGCAAATGGGAAGATCGGGGACTGAGTGTTATTCACTCATACCCGTGCTTTTGGATCTGCATAGCCAGCACCGACCCAACGCCGGAACTTGGGTCCAAAACCCACTGTCTCCAGCACCCCAAGCAGAAAAGGCCAATGCACACGGTCAAAGGCTTTTTCAGTGTCTATGGACAAAAAAAACATCGGGACTTGTGAACGCCGAGTCTTGTCCAGTAGGAGAAAAAGCAGTTTAGTGTTTTCAATGCCGTTGCGTCCAGGTATAAAGCCAAACTGATCCAGCTCTATCAAGCCCGGCATGTATCTACCCAATCGCTCTGCCAAAATCCCCGTAAAAATCTTGGCATAAACGTTCAGGAAGGAAATGGGGCGATATGAGGCGCTGAGTTGGGGGGTTTTCCCTGGCTTTGATAGCACCCTGATGATTACCATGCGATTGATTCCGTGAGTTTCCCCGATTCACTGAAGGAATTATATAGACGAGCTAAATGGGAGATACAAGTGACGCGTACTGCTTGTAAAAGGCGGCTATGAACCTGTCCTGCCCTGGTGCTTTTTCTACTTGCAGTCGACCTATTGCATCCAATACCACCCTATCAGTTATGGATTTCTCCAGCTGCTCAGAGTGAAAGGGCAGCAATTTTGTTATGGGGGCCGGTAGGTGAAAAAGCTGTTTAGTGTTATTACCGCAGGTGCGTCCAGGTATTAAGCCAAACTGGTCCAGCTCTATCAAGCCCGGCATGTGTCTATCCAATCGCTCTGCCAAAATCCCCGTAAAAATCTTGGCATCAACGTTCAGGAGGGAAATGAGGCGATATGAGGCACTGAGTTGGGGGATTTTCCCTGGCTTTGTTAGCACCGTGATGACTGCCATGCAATTGATTCCGTGAGTTCCCAAGATTCCCTGAAGGAATTATATAGACGGGCTAAAATGGGAGATACAAGCGACGCGTACTGCTTGGAAAAGGCGGCGAGGAACCCGTCCTGCTCTGTCGCTTTTTCTATTTGCAGTCGACCTATTGCGTCCAATACTTCCCTTTCAGTTATGGATTTCTCCAGCTGCTCAGAGTGAAAAGGCAGCAATTTTGTTATGGGGGCCAGCTCGATGTACGGTGAGCAAGTTTCTGGGGGAGTCTCCTCCACCGTGTATAATTGAACATAGAAGCAGTCGAATTCAGCCGCTATATCCTTATCCCTCACAAGACAGTGCCTGTACATGCTTAGAATGTGCCTGTGCCCTCAGCCTGCGCGCCAGCAGGTTCCCCACATTGTTTCCCCGCATGATACTTCAGTTACATTTGCAACAAAGCATACACAGTTGTGTCCATATCTAGCACTCTAAGCTGTTTCCAAGCTACATTTAGTTGCCGTCCGTTTTTATGTGAGTTTACCAATCGATGCTTGTCTTCCAGTTCTTTCACACTAGCTTCAGGCGCAGCACGCTTTGAGGCTCGTTTCCTGTTGAGTTTGGTCGCTATCACAATGTAAGTGCCTCTAATGACTGCCTTGAGAGCCTCCCAAAGCATCGTTATCGTGGTGTCTGGCATATTGTTGACAGCTACGTAGTCTGCTATGGCCTACTCCACTTACTTCACCATATCATCATAAGTTAACAGTTTATGATTAATACGCCATGTTATGTTGGTGTGATGTGTGGTCGGAAGGCGTATATCTAACTGGATGGGGGCATGGTCAGATATGGCTGCTACCTCAATCATGGCCTGAACCACTCTTGGGCATAAAGGAGCTAAGACCAAGAAGTAGTCAATTCTAGCGTTGGATTGGTGGGCCACAGAAAAGAAGGAGTAGGACTGGGAACTCGGGTTCAATGCCCACCAAATATCGGTAAGCCCTGCCTCTGCAAGCCAGCTCTCCCCTGGTGGAGAGTACATCCCTGTGGGCCATGGGCATGAAGGGGACCTATCTATGTTCGCGTCCATACCAGATAAAAATCACCCCCCTATTACCAAGTTAGAGTCTGGGGGAAGCCAGTACCTCTCCTAGCGCCTGACGGATAAAGGGTTCCTACCTTTCATTGGGGGCATAGAAGGAAGCCTCAGTGAGTGAATGATAAGCTAGAGACACCATCAGGGATAACAGCTGCCCCGTAATTTCAGATTGTACCCCTTCAACTCTCCCTTGGAAGTACGTGGCCACGAGGATCGCAACCCCTTCCTTTTTCCCCTGGGCAGGGGACCAGTACTGGCGATCAGACCATCTCGACCGCATTCTGTGGCAATCCTGTTTTAAAAGGTGTGCCTCTTGTAGGAGACATAGATTACATCGGGCCGCCCTAAACTGGTTAAGGATTGCTATTCTTTTGGCTGGTGAATTGAGACCCCTTACATTCAAACTAAGAAGCTTCACTATGGTTCAACGAGGACAGAGACGCTGTGAGAGCCTTTCACACCTCCTGCAGTACACCCACCCCCAACCCGGGTATAGAGTAAACCTGTCTGATTAAGGATAGAGCACAGAAACATTAAGTGAACATGACAACAAGAACAAGAACTAAAACAAAAGCATCAATTGGTGAACAACTTGCAAATGTGTAGTGAGGGCCCATGTCGCTGGTCATCCGTGGGAGATGCAAAGAGAAATAGGAGTCCAACCCACCGCCGCAACTGGTCAGGTAGGAAAAAGCCCATGTAGGTCCTGGCGGAACCACCCATCCCCCTCCATTAAAGCTAAAGACTGAACGGTTTACCATTAATCTTTGTCTTGATCCGGAGATTGGTGATGCTCAGAGAGCTGCTGCAGTAAGACTGAGCATTCCATGATGCTTTCGGTTTTCGTGGGCCTTGTACTTTGTGACAGGGGAGGGCTCCTGATGCGGCATCGCCTTCAGGAGTCCGGAGCTGATGGTTGCGTGCTGGAGCGTTGATGGGAAGAGACCTGATCAAGTTCTATCTCCAGAATTCCCGCTGCCTCTGTGGGTGTGCGTGTCACTCGTGTCTCTCCCTGCCACGCGAAAACCAGCCGGAATGGGTGGCCACACCTGTACCGCACTACTTTGTCCCTTAGAAACGCAGTCACAGGTTTCATTTCTGTTTGTCTCTGGAGTGTAATGATCAACAAGACCTGGTACAAGCGAACTTTAGTGCCCTCAAAGAAAACATGATTGGTCCCGCACCACGGCCATAATTAGCCTCTTTAGTTTGTAGTTGTGGAGACATGTCAGGATATCTTGTGGCACCCCTAGTGAGTTAGAGGGGTGACCCGCCCTATGCGTCTGGTCCAGAATGAGTGCTTTCCCATGCATGTCTGGCACGATGTGTCAGAAGAGGCGCAGAACGTAGTCCTCCTTGCCCTGCATCTGCTTGTAAAGATACCCATTTAATTCGGATGTTTGGCCTACGTGACCTATTTTCCAAGCTCTCCAGATGCAGGTTAAGGTCGACAGTATGATACTTAAGTTCCAAGATCTCCCTGCTGCATGCCTTCATCTCCTCCTCCCTGGAGTCTGCGGTGCATTCTACCGAGTCCACCATTTGCTCAAATTCCCCCATGTCATGAAGCAAATCTTTAATTTCAGTGGCCATGTCCATTTGGAGAGCTGCGATATCGCTCTTTAACATGCCGATGAGCGCTTCCATGAAGCCCCTTGTAATTGGGGCCTCTTCGTCTGCCTCCTGTTGTGGCAGTGAGCACGCCCCACTGACATCCTGGGAGGTCGCGGCGGTCCCAGATTTTTAGTACCCTTAGCCAGGAGATCCTTGATGGTAGCAAAGACCTTCTTTGATCTAGAAGTGGTCATGGTGGGCCTAGAGAGGTATGGTAGAGGCCGCGCTCCGAGTGGTACCAGCTCAGTAAAGGGCTACCAAAATGGTGGTGCCTGTCAGTCCACCAAATATGAACCACTGCTTCCTATATGTCAGACCTCCCTTGCGGATGATGAAGAAAAGGGACCACTGGCGTAGGTGTGCAGTCCCTCACATGGCACCTACTGGTCTGAGTTTGGTGAGGCCTGTATGGCAAACCTCAGGTAGGCCTTCGATGGCTCTGCAGTCCCTAAGCTCACTGCACTGGTTCCCTTTGCCGCTTTGCCCACTGTAACCTGTCACCATCCAGCTGTATGGGCATCACACCAGGGCACTTAGCTCCTCAGATGCTGTGATAGAGGTCACCACGCTGCAAATTCAGGTGGTAGGGCCGCCATAGGCCTTCACGCTAATGCGAGCTGGCTGCTTTCCGCCTGCTGCATTTTTGTGTCCAGGTATGCCTGAGCTTCTCTCTTCAGTCCCCCACTGTGAGACTCTGCAGGGCCCAGGAGGTCAGCCTTAAACTCCTCCTGAGCAATGCGACCTCGAGAAGCAAATGTCCACCATCTTAGGGCTTCCCGCTGGTCTGTCCGCCGTCACCTATGCCATCAAGGTGCCTCGTTCATTTCCGCCAATGCCCCGGGCACCGCACGTGTCTTCGCTCACTTAGTGTCACCGCATACGCCGTTTCGTTGGAAGGAGGCACCAGTGGAATGGTGTCTGTGCACTGGTGGTAAGTTCCTCCGGGTATCACCTGTTCCTGTAGCTGCCGCAGCCAGCCCCGTGGAACCCCCTACTGTCTGGCTCGCTGCGGTCATAGTCTTCCCATGAGGTATGACTGTTTTCTGGGCTCCAGCTCGGATGCAAGGAGCACTCCTGCAGCCACAAGCACCTTCGTGGCCCCACCTGGTCCGCCCGAGGTGCCGCTCCCTTGCGAGGTCTCTCCTGGCAGCCACGGGTCTGGCGCTTAAGCGGCCACCATTTTGCCGCTGTCCTGCCGGCGGCACAATCACTGTATCCGATCAGTGATGTCATGAGTGATGTCACAGACCATGTTATGAGTGATGGAATATGTGACGTCATCAGCAGTGCATTGCGGGCGCGCGAGTTATAGTTAGCTGAACTAACTATAACGGGGGAATTTCAATGGTTTTGTATGAGTGAAATGTCCAGCTTACTATAACATGTGTGAAACCTATGGTTTTTTCAGTGAATTTCCAAGGTTTTTTAAATGCTAATTCCTAACTATAACGTGGCTGAAACCTATGGTTTTTTCAGTGAATTTCTAAGGTTTTTTAAATGCTAACTCCTAACTATAACGTGGCTGAAACCTATGGTTTTTTCAGTGAATTTTAAAGGTTTTGTAAATGATAATTTTTAAATGTATTAATTGTTATACTTTTTTTATACTACTTTACTACATTGTTTTAAAGTATTTATTTTTAGATATTTTATTTTTTAAATTACATTACATATTTTTAATATAAATTGGAAAACAAAATGTTTCTAAAAATATTGAAATTGTAATATTTTTTTTTATTTTATATTTTTTTAATTATATATATTTCATATAGCAGGCAATGATATCCTATGGAAGGAAATTCAAGTTACTGGTAAGTAACGTTAAATTTACTTTTCAGGAACAGTAGTGAGCTGAAAGATTCAGCACTGAGGTCTCTCTTGATAACAGGTTAGTAAATCGGAATTCGTAGTTCGGCTGATTTTAGAGGAATTTTTCAATTTTCCAAAACTTCACACTTAGAAAAATTCCCAAGTGAAACCAGTCAATGTTAGCCTATTGAAGGAAATTCAAGTTACTGTAACTACGATTAGAATCACTTTTCAGGATCAGTAGAGGGGTGAAAGATGCAGCACTGAGGTCTCTCCTGATAAACAGTGAGTAAATCGGAATTCGTAGCCTTAAAACTCCTTGTTCACAGGCATTTCCATGGGCTGCGCAGTTTTAAGAAGGCATTGTCCCAGCATGCTCTTTTCACAGGTGAGTTCATTATATTGCATGCTGGGATGTATAGTACTTCGGTCCAAAATGCCTTCATATTCAAAGTTTTGTCCTTTAGTAGGTTCTGCACCTCCACACGATAATTATTAATTGTGTCATTTGCACTCCAGTGGGCCTCTGAAAGCAGGAATGCTGGTAATTTTGCACGTCTGTTCCTTCCCAAAAAGACTCGATAGTTCGATGTCCGTGGCCCCTGTGTCAGGCTGGTGCCTCTTCATGGCTGGATTGCCGTTAATTATAGATGCAAAACAAACTCTCCCCGGTTCGACAATGCCTTCTTAAAACTGCGCAGCCCATGGAAATGCCTGTGAACAAGGAGTTTTTACTCTGAAATGCGTAAGGCTTTTAAATCCTTCTGAAATAAAGAAATGCTGACTGCCTTCACTAAGTCTGCGCCTGGTAGTGCTCTTCGGACCAGGGAGAGTTTGGTTTGTATATATATATATATATATATATATATATTTATGTATATATTCACTGAAAAAACCATAGGTTTCACACCAGTTATAGTTAGCTGGAAATTTTACTCGCATAAAACCATTGAAATTCCAACGTTATAGTTAGTTGGACTCACTATAACTTGCGCGCCTGCAATGCACTGCTGATGACATCACATATGACATCACTCATGACATGGTCAGTGACATCACTCATGACATCACTGATGACACCATCCAGTGAATGTGTGTCTTTCTGAAAAATAAATATTAGTGAGTAATCTTTAAATATTTAAATATATGTAATAATGTTTCACTTTGTGTATAAGTGGCTGCATGGGTTGGTGAGTAGCTACATGTGTAGGTATATGGGTTATTAGATGTTTTTCTTAATATCAGTATGAGTGTCTGTATGGTTTGGTGGGGGTATTACTTAGCACATAGATGCATGAATGACTGACTCTCTCTTTGTATGTGTTTTGAAGACAGCATATGTGCAGGACTGTATGGGTGGATGAGTGTATATATGTGTGTGTTAGTGACTGAATGACTGTCTCACTAGTGTCTATCAGTAACTACATATGTTTTAATCGAATATATGTGAATATTGATGTCTATAAGTGAGTATATGTGAGAGTAAGGGATTTTAAGAGTTCCTGTTTAAATTAGTATGTGCTTCTATAAGTGATTGTTTGAGAGCGTAAGTACGTGTTAGTTTCCTTAGAAGTAAAGTGGTAGTGTGTGTATAGCTGTATATGCAAATAAATGGATGTTCAATAGTTTATTTGCGTGTGTGAGTATGTGTCAGAGTATCTTTTAGATGACTGTCGGTGTGTATCAGGATGTATAGGTGTATCACTACATATGATGAGTGAGTATATGTATGAGTGACTATATAGAACTGTTGGTGAATAAGTGGATGTGTATATAGATGGTGGAATTATTGAATTGGTTGTTGTTACTGGTATGGGTATCTCCATCTTTTTTGAAAATTTTAGTTTCTATTATTGAATATGTGCTTCAAGGGTTACATTACAGTGAAAGGAGGTCTGTCACTCTGTCACAAGGATGGTGTCATCAGTGATGTCATGAGTGATGTCACTGACAATGTCATGAGTGATGTAATATGTGATGTCGTCATGATGTTATTGGGGAAGACGCCTACAAATAGTTCTATGAATGTTTTAAATCAACATCAATATATATTTTTTTTCTATGACTGTTGCTCGTCTATGCATTGCAGCTGAATGGCTGCAGAAAGACCCTCCAAAATTTGAACTATGGCGAGCCCGAATGTATAATTTGTATAAAATAGAATGGGGTCTATTTTTTGTTAAAGGTCTCAGGAAGAGACAGCTTAGTATAAACATTTGGGGGGCTTTTTGCGAATATTATGAGGGTTGATTCGAAATGAATTGGTTTAAGCTGCCTTTTATGCATGGATGTATTGTATGTATTTTTTTCTTTTTCATTCTGTTTATATAAGGATCTCTGCAACCTTGCTGCTGTGAAATTATAAATAAAAAAATAAAAAAATATTGTGTTTATCTTTGTAGAGCCTTCTATTACAAACATGCTGAAGAAAAAAAACATGACTTAGCCACTTTTACTTTTCTAGAGGAATGTCTTATCTCTTGTGTATTCCCCATGTATGATCACACAAGAGGGGTATATAGAGTACACAACAAAAGCACAACAAGGGAAAATTATCCAATTCGGAAAAACTGCCCTCACTCACATACCGAGGTATGTGACATGCTTCATCATAGGGCCTGCTACAGACGCCCTGGTGTAGCCACATCCAGGGCGGAGCATTAGGGAGGGGAAAAAATTATAAATTCCACACTACAAGACGTACAACCAAATAAGTCAATACGTACAACGAGTAACACACATGAGTAATAGAACGTGCAGTGAACACCTAGTGGATTAACTGACAGTGCGACAAAAAAGTGCAGTAAGTATGTGATTAAAACTGATTAAGGGTGCCAATAGAAAGAATTACTTTATTTGACACAGTTTGATACCCCTATCAGGATTAAAAATAAGAAAAGGATGGGAAAATGCCTTATTGAGAAAATGAGGTTCCTCAAGACTTCCCTCCTACCACTGCTGAAGTCAACATGTTTCGACCGCTTGAATTGTGCCTCAAAAGGTCACTTTGGTCTTCATCAGGACTGTCGTGATCAGAACCACTTAACGCCCTGCCGTAGTTCGGTCACAGGGCCTCCAGACTAGAGTAGGTCTAGCAGATCCGTACTCCTCCAGCTCTTCTGATCATTCAGTGGAGATTAGACCCCAAAATGCGGGGAAGACATTCACTAGAAAAGAGCAAAGAGTGATGCTAAAGATACATATTCTGTCCCCCTTCACTCAACTCATCCCTTTAGATTTCTGTTTCTCTAAATAGGGTATTACTCAAAATAAATGAAATATGCTCACAAAAGTTCCATTCTAAAACTCATGCATATGGTGTTGCAGCCCGGGTTTCTTTACTTCAAACACTACAGGTGATATAGCTTCAATCACTTAATCTTCATTCATGTCATTTGATTAGTGATTTTGTAATGATATATGCAACACACTCTTGCTACCATAGCCGAGCCTTGGACTCCCGTGAACCCACACACACCCCACGTGTGAACCACTCTAAAAAACAGGCACGTCATTAAAAAGCCTCCATCCAGGCTAGTGATCCACTCGTAGATCAAACTCACCTAGTTTATGTATTACACAAACTCGAACTGGTGTCCGCCAGGAGGGTCTGCCTACAAACACAATCTACGAAGGAATAGAGCGTAGAGGATATTTAGTGTCAATCCTTCTGCTGTACCGGCATCGCTCAAATCTCAAATCGAGGAGCCGGTCTCTGCAACCCTCACCCGTCCTCTTTACCGTTCGCTGAGGCTAGCCCTGCCGAAAGTTCCTGTACCTTGGAGCACCGCGTAGATGAAGAACGCGGTGTCAGGTAGGGTATTTACTGAGAAAAGTATGTATATTATATTAGTGTTTTTGGCAGAATGCTCAAACATCTGTTCCAATGTGCATAAAACACGTTAGTGCAATGTATTTAGATGTTACATAGATGTAGAATAAGGGTGCAGGCAGATGTACCTGCTGCAGAGAAGCTTGACGAAACATGATGTCACAGGTTAAATTTCTGCTCAGGCATATTGGCTTTATGTCCTTACTTGATACACAAAACGCAACATAGATTTGTATTAATAGGATCAATGTCATTAGAGCTAAGCGGCAGTTACTTTTGTTTTATTCACTGCTTATATGCCACAAGTTTCCAATACAAATTTGTAATTTAGAATCAATTCACTGATGTGGTTGTTTTTAATAGTGATGCTTTTTTAAATAACAATCCTTAAATTAAACTGTGAATTTAATAATTGTGAAGGAAAGAGGAATTATTCACTGCAGGAAAGTCATCCTTGTTGCTCTGCTCACCCCCATTTTTTAGGATTGTAAAATTGTATTGATTTCAGAAAGGGAGAGAATAGGAATAGCAGCAGCGCCTACATCCATCGGCCGGCGAGGAGTAAGCATTGAATCTTGAAGTCAATTTACATCATCCTGCACCTACATCCATTGGCCAGCACGGTAGTTATGAGACCAGAAAAAAGGGTGGGGAGGGGGGAAGAAATGGTAGAGGTGGTTGGGGAAACACAATCCATTTCTACATCAAACATTGGATAAAGAAACATCATGTGCTCATGTCGCTAAGTTGTAGACATCACTCTTTCTTTCCCCTGGATCTGCTGGGAGTATGGGTGGCGTGATCTGCAATATGTGTAAATATATCGGGCACAAAATTGTTGAAACTCTCCTTCGAGATCTGTAATGCATGTTTGAATTTGGGTAAACTGTGGCTAATGGTGGCTGTCAATTTCTCCATCCCCAGTAAATCCCAAAGTTTATGGAGTCAATCCATGTGAGTTGGAATTACATCTGTACCCCACTTTGATAACAGGACCTGCTTCACTGCACACAGCACCAATGTGATGGCTTTACCCAGTTCCGAGTGTACTGGATAAGTTAGGGCATTGGGCAACCCCAACAATACATAAGCTGTAAAGCGGGGTATTTCGGTGATGAACATATCATCAATGTCTGTCAGGACCTCATTCCAATACCTATGAATTTTAGGGCAGTGCCACAGTAAATGGGTGAGTGTGCCCGAGGAAGTCCAGTGCCTCCAACAATCATCTGGCCTTCCCTTCTGCCATTGAGCCAAGCATGGTGTAATACCAGTAGTGCACTAGTTTCAGGAGAGGTTCTTTGCCTGTGGTGCTCTGGCAGAGGTGCATGCCTTGTTTAAAATACCTAACTATTCCTTATCTGTAAAGCTGTGTTAGCATTCCAGTTCCCATCTCTTTCTAGCTGGAGTCTGTATCTGTGAAGGCAGGGTGTTTAAGAAGGAATATATGTCAGACAAAATATGGGCGTTGTCTTTCTGAGATAAGAGCCACCGTTCAAACAATGCTAGTCGTTTGCTAGCATGTGGCTTAAATGCAAGAAGAGACACCCAGTGTCTGACGCTAGATAATGCCAATACTCTGAGTCCGGGAGCCCAAAGTCCTGCTGGAGAGCATTAAAGTCCAACAGGCCCCATACATCAAACAGGTCCCCAATTCTCTTACACTGTGCCTCCTGCCACCATGTGAATGCCTTCTCTGGCATAGCCTGAGAGAAATCTGGATGTCCCATGATCGGTTTAAGTGGCAAGATACAGGTGGATAGCTGATGAGTGGAGCATACTTTGTCCCAAACCCCAACAGTTGCTCTGACCACTGGCGAGATGTTATTGCCCGGTGGGCTATGCTTACGCTGTAACCATGGAATCTTCCAAATATGGATTCCCGCGATAGCTTGGTCCAGGAAGCAACAGTGTTTTTTGGTCATCAGGCATTGCCATTTGACGATATAGCGTAACTGACCGGCCTGGTAATATGTTGTCATATTTGGTATTCCCAGTCCCCCCTTAGCAAGCTGCAGATATGTTCGCTCTTTGGCCATCCGAGCCCACTTACCTGCTCATATGAAGGCTTCAAGAGCAACCTGTAACTTTTTCCTATTGGCTGTATGGGGCGGCAATGGCATCACCTGCATAAGCAGGTTCATTTTTACTGCCACGATGCCACGCACCTAGGAGAGGGGACCCCCGCCTTGATTGCATAAGCGATCGCATGGTGCTCAACTGGGCTGTGTAATTATGTGTGGTCCAGCTTGCTATTGTGGGAAATATATGAATGCCCAGATATTGAATACCCTGCTGTGACCATTGAAAGGGAAATGCTGACTCCATGTGAGTTTGTTCCTCTCGAGAAATGGTGATGTTCAGGGCTTGTGTCTTGGCTGGATTCACTTTGAAGTCGGAGACCTCTCGGAAGTGTGCCAGGACTTCTAAGAGATGAGGCGGTGAGTAACGTGGGTTGGTGATGGTCACTAAGACGTCATTCACGTATAGAGCTATTTTGTGGGATTGGCCTCCCATCCAGACACCCTCTATTTGGAGATGATGTCAGATGCGCTCTGCCAGCAGCTCCATATACAGCGCAAATAACAGTGGTGAGGGAGAACAGCCTTGGAGGGTCCCCCTTGCAAGCGGGAAGATCGGGGACTGAGTGTTATTCACTCATACCCGTGCTTTTGGATCTGCATAGCCAGCACCGACACAACGCCGGAACTTGGGTCCAAAACCCACTGTCTCCAGCACCCCAAGCAGAAAAGGCCAATGCACACGGTCAAAGGCTTTTTCAGTGTCTATGGACAAAAAAAACATCGGGACTTGTGAACGCCGAGTCTTGTCCAGTAGGAGAAAAAGCAGTTTAGTGTTTTCAATGCCGTTGCGTCCAGGTATAAAGCCAAACTGATCCAGCTCTATCAAGCCCGGCATGTATCTACCCAATCGCTCTGCCAAAATCCCCGTAAAAATCTTGGCATAATTGTTCAGGAAGGAAATGGGGCGATATGAGGCGCTGAGTTGGGGGGTTTTCCCTGGCTTTGATAGCACCCTGATGATTACCATGCGATTGATTCCGTGAGTTTCCCCGATTCACTGAAGGAATTATATAGACGACCTAAATGGGAGATACAAGTGACACACGCGTACTGCTTGTAAAAGGCGGCTATGAACCTGTCCTGCCCTGGTGCTTTTTCTACTTGCAGTCGACCTATTGCATCCAATACCACCCTATCAGTTATGGATTTCTCCAGCTGCTCAGAGTGAAAGGGCAGCAATTTTGTTTTGGGGGCCGGTAGGTGAAAAAGCTGTTTAGTGTTATTACCGCAGGTGCGTCCAGGTATTAAGCCAAACTGGTCCAGCTCTATCAAGCCCGGCATGTGTCTATCCAATCGCTCTGCCAAAATCCCCGTAAAAATCTTGGCATCAACGTTCAGGAGGGAAATGAGGCGATATGAGGCACTGAGTTGGGGGATTTTCCCTGGCTTTGTTAGCACCGTGATGACTGCCATGCAATTGATTCCGTGAGTTCCCCCGATTCCCTGAAGGAATTATATAGACGGGCTAAAATGGGAGATACAAGCGACGCGTACTGCTTGGAAAAGGCGGCGAGGAACCCGTACTGCTCTGTCGCTTTTTCTATTTGCAGTCGACCTATTGCGTCCAATACTTCCCTTTCAGTTATGGATTTCTCCAGCTGCTCAGAGTGAAAAGGCAGCAATTTTGTTATGGGGGCCAGCTCGATGTACGGTGAGCAAGTTTCTGGGGGAGTCTCCTCCACCGTGTATAATTGAACATAGAAGCAGTCGAATTCAGCCGCTATATCCTCATCCCTCACAAGACAGTGCTTGTCAATGCCTAGAATGCGCCTGTGCCCTCAGCCTGCGCGCCAGCAGGTTCCCCACATTGTTTCCCCGCATGATACTTCAGTTAAATTTGCAACAAAGCGTACACTGCTGTGTCCATATCTAGCACTCTAAGCTGTTTCCGAGCTACATTTAGTTGCCGTCCGTTTTTATGTGAGTTTACCAATCGATGCTTGTCTTCCAGTTCTTTCACACTAGCTTCAGGCGCAGCACGCTTTGAGGCTTGTTTCCTGTTGAGATTGGTCGCTATCGCAATGTAAGTGCCTCTAATGACTGCCTTGAGAGCCTCCCAAAGCATCGTTATCGTGGTGTCCGGCATATTGTTGACAGCTACGTAGTCTGCTATGGCCTACTCCACTTACTTCACCATAGCATCATAAGTTAACAGTTTATGATTAATACGCCATGTTATGTTGATGTGATGTGTGGTCGGAAGGCGTATATCTAACTGGATGGGGGCATGGTCAGATATGGCTGCTACCTCAATCATGGCCTGAACACTCTTGGGCATAAAGGAGCTAAGACCAAGAAGTAGTCAATTCTAGCGTTGGATTGGTGGGCCACAGAAAAGAAGGAGTAGGACTGGGAACTCGGGTTCAATGCCCACCAAATATCGGTAAGCCCTGCCTCTGCAAGCCAGCTCACCCCTTGTGGAGAGTACATCCCTGTGGGCCATGGGCATGAAGGGGACCTATCTATGTTGGCGTCCATACCAGATAAAAATCACCCCCCTATTACCAAGTTAGAGTCTGGGGGAAGCCAGTACCTCTCCTAGCGCCTGACGGATAAAGGGTTCCTACCTTTCATTGGGGGCATAGAAGGAAGCCTCAGTGAGTGAATGATAAGCTAGAGACACCATCAGGGATAACAGCTGCCCCGGAATTTCAGATTGTACCCCTTCAACTCTCCCTTGGAAGTACGTGGCCACGAGGATCGCAACCCCTTCCTTTTTCCCCTGGGCAGGGGACCAGTACTGGCGATCAGACCATCTCGACCGCATTCTGTGGCAATCCTGTTTTAAAAGGTGTGCCTCTTGTAAGAGACATAGATTACATCTGGCCGCCCTAAACTGGTTAAGGATTGCTATTCTTTTGGCTGGTGAATTGAGACCCCTTACATTCAAACTAAGAAGCTTCACTATGGTTCAACGAGGACAGAGATGCTGTGAGAGCCCCTCACACCTCCTGCAGTACACCCACCCCCAACCCGGGTATAGAGTAAACCTGTCTGATTAAGGATAGAGCACAGAAACATTAAGTGAACATGACAACAAGAACAAGAACTAAAACAAAAGCACCAATTGGTGAACAACTTGCAAATGTGTAGTGAGGGCCCATGTCGCTGGTCATCCGTGGGAGATGCAAAGAGAAATAGGAGTCCAACCCACCGCCGCAACTGGTCAGGTAGGAAAAAGCCCATGTAGGTCCTGGCGGAACCACCCATCCCCCTCCATTAAAGCTAAAGACTGAACGGTTTACCATTAATCTTTGTCTTGATCCGGAGATTGGTGATGCTCAGAGAGCTGCTGCAGTAAGACTGAGCATTCCATGATGCTTTCGGTTTTCGTGGGCCTTGTACTTTGTGACAGGGGAGGGCTCCTGATGCGGCATCGCCTTCAGGAGTCCGGAGCTGATGGTTGCGTGCTGGAGCGTTGATGGGAAGAGACCTGATCAAGTTCTATCTCCAGAATTCCCGCTGCCTCTGTGGGTGTGCGTGTCACTCGTGTCTCTCCCTGCCACGCGAAAACCAGCCGGAATGGGTGGCCACACCTGTACCGCACTACTTTGTCCCTTAGAAACGCAGTCACAGGTTTCATTTCTGTTTGTCTCTGGAGTGTAATGATCAACAAGACCTGGTACAAGCGAACTTTAGTGCCCTCAAAGAAAACATGATTGGTCCCGCACCACGGCCATAATTAGCCTCTTTAGTTTGTAGTTGTGGAGACATGTCAGGATATCTTGTGGCACCCCTAGTGAGTTAGAGGGGTGACCCGCCCTATGCGTCTGGTCCAGAATGAGTTCTTTCCCATCCATGTCTGGCACGATGTGTCAGAAGAGGCACAGAACGTAGTCCTCCTTGCCCTGCATCTGCTTGTAAAGATACCCATTTAATTCGGATGTTTGGCCTATGTGACCTATTTTCCAAGCTCTCCAGATGCAGGTTAAGGTCGACAGTATGATACTTAAGTTCCAAGATCTCCCTGCTGCATGCCTTCATCTCCTCCTCCCTGGAGTCTGCGGTGCATTCTACCGAGTCCACCATTTGCTCAAATTCCCCCATGTCATGAAGCAAATCTTTAATTTCAGTGGCCATGTCCATTCGGAGAGCTGCGATATCGCTCTTTAACATGCCGATGAGCGCTTCCATGAAGCCCCTTGTAATTGGGGCCTCTTCGTCTGCCTCCTGTTGTGGCAGTGAGCACGCCCCACTGACATCCTGGGAGGTCGCGGCGGTCCCAGCTTTTTAGGCAGTACCCTTAACCAGGAGATCCTTGATGGTAGCAAAGACCTTCTTTGATCTAGAAGTGGTCATGGTGGGCCTAGAGAGGTATGGTAGAGGCCGCGCTCCGAGTGGTACCAGCTCAGTAAAGGGTTACCAAAATGGTGGTTCCTGTCAGTCCACCAAATATGAACCACTGCTTCCTATATGTCAGACCTCCCTTGCGGATGATGAAGAAAAAGGACCACTGGCGTAGGTGTACAGTCCCTCACATGGCACCTACTGGTCTGAGTTTGGTGAGGCCTGTATGGCAAACCTCAGGTAGGCCTTCGATGGCTCTGCAGTCCCTAAGCTCACTGCACTGGTTCCCTTTGCCGCTTTGCCCACTGTAACCTGTCACCATCCAGCTGTGTGGGCATCACACCAGGGCACTTAGCTCCTCAGATGCTGTGATAGAGGTCACCACGCTGCAAATTCAGGTGGTAGGGCCGCCATAGGCCTTCACGCTAATGCGAGCTGGCTGCTTTCCGCCTGCTGCATTTTTGTGTCCAGGTATGCCTGAGCTTCTCTCTTCAGTCTCCCACTGTGAGACTCTGCAGGGCCCAGGAGGTCAGCCTTAAACTCCTCCTGAGCAATGCGACCTCGAGAAGCAAATGTCCACCATCTTAGGGCTTCCCGCTGGTCTGTCCGCCGTCACCTATGCCATCAAGGTGCCTCGTTCATTTCCGCCAATGCCCCGGGCACCGCACGTGTCTTCGCTCACTTATTGTCACCGCATACGCCGTTTCGTTGGAAGGAGGCACCAGTGGAATGGTGTCTGTGCACTGGTGGTAAGTTCCTCCGGGTATCACCTGTTCCTGTATCTGCCGCAGCCAGCCCCGTGGAAACCCCTACTGTCTGGCTCGCTGCGGTCATAGTCTTCCCATGAGGCATGACTGTTTTCTGGGCTCCAGCTCGGATGCAAGGAGCACTCCTGCAGCCACAAGCACCTTCGTGGCCCCACCTGGTCCGGCCGAGGTGCCGCTCCCTTGCGAGGTCTCTCCTGGCAGCCACGGGTCTGGCGCTTAAGCGGCCGCCATTTTGCCGCTGTCCTGCTGGCGGCACAATCACTGTATCCGATCAGTGATGTCATGAGTGATGTCACTGACCATGTTATGAGTGATGGAATATGTGACGTCATCAGCAGTGCATTGCGGGCGCGCGAGTTATAGTTAGCTGAACTAACTATAACGGGGGAATTTCAATGGTTTTGTATGAGTGAAATGTACAGCTTACTATAACATGTGTGAAACCTATGGTTTTTTCAGTGAATTTCCAAGGTTTTTTAAATGCTAATTCCTAACTATAACGTGGCTGAAACCTATGGTTTTTTCAGTGAATTTCTAAGGTTTTTTAAATGCTAATTCCTAACTATTATGTGGCTGAAACCTATGGTTTTTTCAGTGAATTTTAAAGGTTTTGTAAATGATAATTTTTAAATGTATTAATTGTTATATTTTTTATACTACTTTACTACATTGTTTTAAAGTATTTATTTTTAGATATTTTATTTTTTAAGTTACATTACATATTTTTAATATAAATTGGAAAACAAAATGTTTCTAAAAATATTGAAATTGTAATACTTTTCTTTTTTCTTTTATATTTTTTTATATATATATATTTCATATAGCAGGCAATGATATCCCATGGAAGGAAATTCAAGTTACTGGTAAGTACAGTTAAATGTACTTTTCAGGAACAGTAGTGAGCTGAAAGATTCAGCACTGAGGTCTCTCTTGATAACAGGTTAGTAAATCGGAATTCGTAGTTCGGCTGATTTTAGAGGAATTTTTCAATTTTCCAAAACTTCACACTTAGAAAAATTCCCAAGTGAAACCAGTCAATGTTAGCCTATTGAAGGAAATTCAAGTTACTGTAACTACGATTAGAATTACTTTTCAGGATCAGTAGAGGGGTGAAAGATGCAGCACTGAGGTCTCTCCTGATAAACAGTGAGTAAATCGGAATTCGTAGCCTTAAAACTCCTTGTTCACAGGCATTTCCATGGGCTGCGCAGTTTTAAGAAGGCATTGTCCCAGCGTGCTCTTTTCACAGGTGAGTTCATTATATTGCATGCTGGGATGTATAGTACTTCGGTCCAAAATGCCTTCATATTCAAAGTTTTGTCCTTTAGTAGGTTCTGCACCTCCACACGATAATTATTAATTGTGTCATTTGCACTCCAGTGGGCCTCTGAAAGCAGGAATGCTGGTAATTTTGCACGTCTGTTCCTTCCCAAAAAGACTCGATAGTTCGATGTCCGTGGCCCCTGTGTCAGGCTGGTGCCTCTTCATGGCTGGATTGCCGTTAATTATAGATGCAAAACAAACTCTCCCCGGTTCGACAATGCCTTCTTAAAACTGCGCAGCCCATGGAAATGCCTGTGAACAAGGAGTTTTTACTCTGAAACGCATAAGGCTTTTAAATCCTTCTGAAATAAAGAAATGCTGACTGCCTTCACTAAGTCTGCGCCTGGTAGTGCTCTTCGGACCAGGGAGAGTTTGGTTTGTATATATATATATATATATATATATATATTCACTGAAAAAACCATAGGTTTCACACCAGTTATAGTTAGCTGGAAATTTTACTCGCATAAAACCATTGAAATTCCCACGTTATAGTTAGTTGGACTCACTATAACTTGCGCGCCTGCAATGCACTGCTGATGACATCACATATGACATCACTCATGACATGGTCAGTGACATCACTCATGACATCACTGATGACACCATCCAGTGAATGTGTGTCTTTCTGAAAAATAAATATTAGTGAGTAATCTTTAAATATTTAAATATATGTAATAATGTTTCACTTTGTGTATAAGTGGCTGCATGGGTTGGTGAGTAGCTACATGTGTAGGTATATGGGTTATTAGATGTTTTTCTTAGTATCAGTATGAGTGTCTGTATGGTTTGGTGGGGGTATTACTTAGCACATAGATGCATGAATGACTGACTCTCTCTTTGTATGTGTTTTGAAGACAGCATATGTGCAGGACTGTATGGGTGGATGAGTGTATAGATGTGTGTGTTAGTGACTGAATGACTGTCTCACTAGTGCCTATCAGTAACTACATATGTTTTAATCTAATATATGTGAATATTGATGTCTATAAGTGAGTATATGTGAGAGTAAGGGATTTTAAGAGTTCCTGTTTAAATTAGTATGTGCTTCTATAAGTGATTGTTTGAGAGAGTAAGTACGTGTTAGTTTCCTTAGAAGTAAAGTGGTAGTGTGTGTATAGCTGTATATGCAAATAAATGGATGTTCAATAGTTTATTTGCGTGTGTGAGTATGTGTCAGAGTATCTTTTAGATGACTGTCGGTGTGTATCAGGATGTATAGGTGTATCACTACATATGATGAGTGAGTATATGTATGAGTGACTATATAGAACTGTTGGTGAATAAGTGGATGTGTATATAGATGGTGGAATTATTGAATTGGTTGTTGTTACTGGTATGGGTATCTCCATCTTTTTGAAAATTTTTGTTTCTATTATTGAATATGTGCTTCAAGGGTTACATTACAGTGAAAGGAGGTCTGTCACTCTGTCACAAGGATGGTGTCATCAGTGATGTCATGAGTGATGTCACTGACAATGTCATGAGTGATGTAATATGTGATGTCATCAGCAGTGCATTGCAGGCGCGCAAGTTATAGTGAGTCCAACTAACTATAACGTGGGAATTTCAATGGTTTTATGTGAGTAAAATTTCCAGCTAACTATAACTGGTGTGAAACCTATGGTTTTTTCAGTGAATTTCAATGGTTTTTTAATAGCAAATCTCTATAGGTATAAAGAGTAAAACATTTTATAACGAATTTTATATTGTATAATTATGTTTTTTGTTGTTGTTTTTTTTGCCCTGAACGCACGGGTAAGCGCAATGTAATGGCGCGCCCCGGGGCGCGTACCGGGGAGCGTCCCGTTAGCGCTATTCTCGCGAACGAAAACAACATTGTGACGTTTTGCATAACCGCGTGATGCGTCATATGACGCACTGCGTAAGCGCACCCGGAAGCACGCGAACGCATACGATCGCGCAACGTCCTGACGCACTTATGCTACGCACCCCCGGGCGCGCCCCGGAGCGCGACTATGGGCGCGCCCCGGGGCACGTAGCGTAAGCGCGTCGGGTCATATGATCTGAAAATAACACTTTTCATTGGTGCAGATCAGTTTTGGTTTCCAAATGATTAAAGCCCGGATCATGTGACTTGAAAATAACACTTTTCATTGGTCAAGAACAGTTCTGTTTTCCAAATGATGAAAGACTCCACCTTTTTTCCTTATTCTGACTTTGTCCTTTGACTGAGGAAGACCTGTTTCAACAACAAAGAGAATTATTTTGTACTTTAAAATGGCTACAGTAGCAGCAGCAGCTGGAGCATCTGCACCACCACCACCACCACCAAGAGGACCACCACAACAGTACATTGGTGGTCAAGAAGAGGAGGAGGAGGAAGAGGAAGAGGAGGAGAGGAGAAGATGGCTGGCTGAAGACAATACCCCATACCAGCCAAGGCCACACATTGTATGGGAGTTTTTTTCAATCCCAGAGGGCAAGAAAAAAGTCAATGCAGCCAAGGTAACTTGCCTAATCTGTGGCTCAGAACTCTCAAGGGGCAACCCAAACAAAAAATATTCCTTTGTTAATAATACCATGATTAGACATATGACCCGCAAGCATCCAAACAATATTCTCGTGCAGAGATGAGGGAACTGGCCGGAAACCTCCCCCAGTCTTCAAGGACCACCTCCAAAAGAAAGCAACCCACTCCATCGGGCCCAGAAACAACGGAGACGATGCCTTGCATTGAACAACGATTTGAAGATTTTAGAGTAACATGTATTTACTGTGGTAAGCTCATCTCCTATGGTGAAAAGAGCGTAAAGCTCATCGTCTTTGCTGGTGACAACCACAATTGCCCCAAAAAACCCTAATTTTTTCCGTTTTTTGTTTTTTGCTCCAGTTGAGCCATTTTCAATTCCCTTTTTTTTGTTTCTCCCCATAAAAAATACAAAAAAAATATAAAACTGTTCAGAAAAGCCAAAAAAAGTACAAAATGTTCAAAAACATTTAAAAAATATAAAACAACAAAAAGAAGAATAAAAACAGTTCTTTTTAGAACTACCTTTAATTTATAAAAATAAACCTATATTTTTAAAGAATCTGTCAATTTTTTTTCCTCAGGGTACGCGCACCGGGGCGCGCACCCCCAAAAAAGAAAAAAAAATGAAGGAAGGAGTTAGCATGAGGGAAGAACACAAAGAGAGTAATGTTAAGAGAAAGAGAGCTAGAGGGAGAAACACAGAGGGATTGTTTATTACATAGTAAAAAACAGAGAAGGTGTAATAGGGTGAAAGTGAGAAAAGTAAAATAAATTGAATAAGGGAGCAAAAGAAGGGAAGAGAGAGGAATAAGACTAAAGTAGAAATAGTGGGAGAATGTGAGTAGGTGTTGAAAGAAAAAGAAAGGACAGTAAAAAATGGGAAATGAAGGGTAGTGACGGAACCGGGATAAATGAACAACGGTGAGGGAGGGTGAGAAAAGAGCAGTGAGTGTAAGAAAAGAGGGGTGAAAGAGGGTGAAAAATTGAATTAGGATAAGACATGGGGAGTGACAAAGAGAAAGGACAGAGAGAGTAAAGGAAACAATGCCTGAATGGGTGTGAGTGAAACAGCAAAGAAAGGTAAGTAATGCAGTGTGTGACTTATAGGGAGTCAGTGAGTGTAGGTCGGGGTGTGGGTGTGTAAGGTGTGTCTGTGGGTGTGGGTGTGTGGGGTGTTTTGGTGTGGGTGGAGGTGAGGGTGTGTGAGATATGTGTGAGGGTTGTGTGGGTGGTATGTGTGTGGGATGTATGTGTGTGTATGGAATGTGTGTGTGTGTGTGTGTGTGAGGAGTGTGTGTGTGTATGAAGTGTGTGTGTGGTATGTGTGTGGGCTGTATGTCAGAGGTGTGTGTATGTGTTGGGAGGGGGATGAGGTGTGTGTGTAGGAGTGAAGTAAATAATTAAGAAAAAGAGAATGAGTGAGGGAGCAAAGGAAGGGAACAGAGGATAAGTGAACTAAAGAATGGGGACTGAAATAAGTTGAATATGAGATGGGAAATAGGGAAATTGGAGTAAACATGGAGAATAAGAATAAGTGAGGGAAGCAGAGTAAAGAAACAGGAGTGAGGTTGGATGAGAAAATATTAGTGAGCTTAAAGCAAAGGGTGATGACAAACTACATTTTTTTAGTCACACTTACCATATAATAAATGTAACTTTAATTACACTTTTTTACTACACTTTGTATCTGTGAAAGAGAAAAGAAAAAATAAGTTATAATTAGTAAAATATGTATTTTAAATTAAAAGATACAAATGAAGAGGTTAAAAAGCATAACAGTGTATTTAGAAATAAAGTAAGAGTGAAGTACATAGAAAGGGAAATAAAGTAAGGTAGAAGGACAAAAAGAGAGAAAAAGAAATAGAAGGAGAGCAAATTAGTAAGAGTAAGGCATATAGATTCACTGACAGAGAGGAAGAGAAGAACAGAGAAATGAACTGAAGGTAAGAAAGATATTAAAAGAATGTGAGTTAGCAAAACTAAATCAGGAAACAGGAGTAAGTAAAAAGACAATGACTGAGAGGGAAAGGAGTCTAATTAAGGATGCATTTAGAAGAATGAGGAATGGAAGATAACTGAGAGTAAGTGAAGGAGAGTCATAGAGTGAAGGGATGAAGGGAGAGAGGATAATATAGAAGGATTGAGGGAAAATGAGTGAGGAAGTTAGTAGACAGACACACTAAGAGAAAAACTGAGTGAAGTGGAGTACAATGAGTGAGGAAAGGAAAATGAGTAAGGGAGCAAAAAAAGGAAACAGAGGAGAAGACGACTAAAACAGTGGTACTGAGAGAAAATAATTTGGAGATGAAAGTAAAGAGAAGGACATTGAAAGAAAGGAAATGAGGGATAGTAATGGAACCAGACTAAAAGAAATGGGATAAAGAACGATGAGAGAGGAGCAGTGAAGTTGTTTAAAAGAAATGATATAAGGTAGATAAACACAAGTGAACATAACACAAGGAGAGCGAGGCACTGTGGACATAGAGGTAGTGAACGAAAAATAGAGAGAAGAGGTCAAAAGAAAAGAGCAAACAAAGATAAGCGACGGAGAGTGGGTGATTTATAGTGATAGAGTGCGACAATACTGCTGAGTGAGTAAAGAGGAATTACTAAAAGAGCAAAGGAGGAAAATACGGAAAAGGGAAGTAAAGCAGAGAGACTGAAAGCTGAAAAGTTATGCAAGGGAGAGAGGGGATGCAGACAGTTGAAATGAGAATGAGGGGTTGTAAAAGAAGTGGAGTAAAGGAACGGGGGTTACAAAAATTGAGAGAAAGACATTATAAGTGAGTAAAAAGAGATGAAGGAGGATAGAAAAAGGAAAGTGAGTGTCAGAGAATGGGAATACAATTTAATTTACACAATCCAAAGTATAGAATAACTTGTACAACATGATACATAGTTTATTTTTGCTGTTGTCAGAATATATTGAATTTCACTTCAAGCAGTGAGTTCAAATTACTCATCATATGACAACGGGAAAAAAAACACAATCTAAAAGATTGTGTTTTAAAAAAAACCTTAGATACTGACAAATGACAAATGCACAATAATCTTTGATTGATTTACTTTTCCTTGAGGCCAAATAGTATATCATTAAGGTCCTTTTCTCGTTGGAAAGTACTCTGCTGTTCACTAAAAAATCCATTTCATCAACTTTCTAGAAGAAAAGCTCCAAGAACATCTGAAATATTTTCATTATTTTCATATACTCCTTTTTTTCAGTCATGACTCTTTACTCATTCCTGTACCTTTCCTTTTGGCCAAATAGTGTCAGATGTATGAGTATATTTTCAAATTAATTCTAAGAAACTCTGAAATTACCTTTTTTCCGACATTCTGAAAGAAAGGCTCATACAACATTTTCACAATATTTAAGTATTTGTAAAACCATCTCTGACTCACTCATGTTCATTTAATTTTAATTTAATTTTAATTTTAATTGCTTGTATCGCGCCAGAATCGACCCATGAGGTATCTCCGCGCTTTGCTCGCAAAAGTTCTAAAATATATTGTCTCTGCGGAATACCACAGGGAAGGTTATGCTGCCTGAAACAAAAAGGTTTTTAAGGCCTTCCTAAAACATAGGTGGTTGTCATTGTGTCTTAGGTCAGATGGAAGTTTATTCCACATGGTTGGGCCTATAAATGATAGGGCACGTCCTCCTTGTCTGACTCTTTTTACAGAGGGGATTTCCAATAGACATTGGTTACTAGAACGTAATAAACGTTCAGGTTTGTATATCTGAAATTTTTGTGCCAGATATCTGGGGCCTTGCCCATAAAGACATTTGTGCAATAAGCAACAGATTTTAAATGTAATACGTTGTCGTATAGGTAACCAATGGAGGTGACTTAGCAGAGGTTTGGACGGGGTCCTTGCAGGAGCATTTAGAACTAGTCTGGCCGCAGTATTTTGGACCACCTGCAAACGGTTTAACGCCTCCTCATTTGCTGATATGAGGAGGCCGTTGCAGTAGTCAAGGCGACTAATCACCAGTGCTTGTACAAGGGTCTTCTTGTGATTGTCCGGCAACATAGGGAAGATTCGTCTTAACTGGCCAATTGTTCTGAAACACGCTCCTGTAACATAGTTAGCATGTTCCTTTAAACTCAAGTTCTGATCCAGTTTTACCCCCAAGTTCTTAACAGTTGGCTTTGGGCATGGGACGGGGCCAAGATCTAAAGGCCACCAGTCGGGAGACCAAAGCATGCTAGCTTTGCCAAATAGCATCACCTCGGTCTTCCCGACATTACACTGGAGGCAGTTGGTAGCCATCCAGTGGGACACGGCTCTCATGCCCTCGGCGAATTTGTTCTTCACATCAGGCGTGAAAGAGTTGAAGGGGAAAAGCAGCTGGGTGTCATCAGCGTATGACACTGGGGTGAACCCAAACCTTCTCACAATCGCTGCAAGGGGGGCCACATACACATTAAATAATGTGGGGCTTAGGCATGAGCCCTGTGGCACCCCCTTAGTGAGTACCCTCGAGGTGGAACGATAGGGTCCCATGCTAATTGATTGTGAGCGGCCGGAGAGATAGCTCTCCAGCCAGGACAGAGCCAATCCTCCAATACCCACTCTCTGCAATCGACCGAGAAGAAGCTCATGAGACACAGTATCAAAGGCCGCCGACAGGTCTAACAGCACCAGAATCATTGATCCTCCTCTATCCTGTGACATCTTGATGTTATCAGTCACATAGAGGAGTGCCGATTCTGTGCTGTAGTTGGGCCTGAACCCAGATTGTGAAGGGTCCAGTCCCCCTGTCGCCTCTATGAACCTGGAAACATGGGTGTTAACATGCTTCTCGGCCAATTTACCTAAGAAAGGTAGGAGAGAGATGGGACGGAGGTTGGAAAGTTCTGTCCATGGTAAGGCCGTGTTCTTCCGTATTGGGTTCACCACTGCCTCCTTCCACTGCCGTGGGAGCTGGCCTTCTTTAAAAGAAAGATTTAGAATCTTTTGAATTGTGGGGCAAAGGATTTTATTCAAGGTAACAGTTAGTTTAGCTGGTATCAAATCAAGAGGGGATCCAGTTTTCATGTTATTAATTAGTGTTTGGGTGTCACTATGATTAATCTCAGGGAAGGTAAGTAGAACATCTCTAGGTGTGTCAGGCTGATTTATACTGGAATGCTCCTGATCACTGGGGTATTGGGCAGAGGTGATTTTTTTATAGATTGTCTCAATTTTGTCTTCGAAAAATTGGGAGGTGTTATTGCACAAAAGTTGTGTGAATTCGTCTGGACTTTCACATACAGTTGGTTTAGTGAAAGTGTCTAAGATTTTATACAACTCTCTGGGGGAGTTGCCAGCTACCTCTAACTGTGCATTAATGCTGTTCTTTCTTGCCTGCTTAATATTTTTATAATAAGCAGACATTGCTTTTTGGTAGTTGACCTTATTTTCACTGGTATGAGTTCTCCTCCAGAGTTTTTCCAGCTTCCTACACCTCTGCTTTTCCAATTTTAAGGATTCAGTGTACCAAACATCTCTCTTGGCCATAGACGGTTGTTTAATTGTTCTTAAAGGGGCCAGATGGTTCAACATGTCAGAGAGGGTGGCATCAAATTTGGACAAAGCTAACCCAATATTATCGGAATCCAGTATTACTGGTTCATTCCAGACTTCATCATTTTGTATAATACTAATATCACTTACTATGAGATCCACTGATAGTACCTATATGACAAGTCAATTTTTTATTTTACCTGGATCACTTTTACTCAGAATATATTTTTAAACAGCAAAATAACCTTTATTAACTGCTCCCGTCTTCATAGGCCAATTACCTTTACTTAAATTTTGGTTGTAAAAACACTAGGTATGAATTTTTTAAGCCAAAAGGCAAATGTTGTTTGAAAGTCAAATGAGTGTCGTTACAGTGGGTCCAACCTTTACAACTTTTTAAATAGCATGTGTAATGCCCTGATGTTGTAGAAGGACCGTCATGAAAAATAATAGCTACAGTTGCAAAGGTTCTTCCTGATATTGATAACTGAGAAGCCATGAAATTTTTAATAGAAGTTGTCAATTTAGTTCCATCAGGTCTACATCGTTGGAACATTAAAATGACATACTGACCATAATTTTGTAGAAATAATGTGGACAGCATTGCAGACTTACATTGGGTACACACCATATTGTGATCTGCTGCTTTAACTAGATTATTAAAAGGCACTGATTTGCAGTCTGGTAAAGTCAAATATATAAATCTTTCAGTGTCTATTCTAGTAGTACTTGATAAAGTACAGTTGTCGCAGTCATGCTGCCATTGATAAGAAAGGCTACAAAGATTTTTTATATCTACACCTTCATCTTCCAATACATCAAACATATACATAAAAAATTCCTGACAATCCTGCTGAATATTCTGTGAAAATTGATTTTGACCAGAACATATGTCTAGAAGATTTCGAATTTCTGAAACACTTTCTATTTTTGCTCTATCACTGCTACATTTCTCAAACACGGAATTCAACAAACAACAGAATCTTTGATCCCGATTTTCAACAATCTGTTCTTGTATATTTTGAAGAAAAAAAAACAACATTAACCACTACATTAGCATAGCAGTTGACACCAGAACTGTTTTCAAACTGAAATCCAACAACATCTTCAACAGAATCCTTTTTCTTTCTCCTTACAATTACAGTTTCACCTACTTTTTGTCTTTTTGCTACTACCTCACTGCAATTATTCTCATTTCTTCTTTTTCGGCCTACCCCACGTTTTTCAAACAGAGGATGTTGAGGCAAATGTGGAGCATACTCTCTTCTTAACCTATTGTATTCTTTAACACAATCTAGATCTGCACAAATCTTTGTTTCATCACACTCAATCAAGTACAATCCTCAAAAAAGTTCTGACTCGTGATAATGCCACATATGCCATACACTCTTTAAACACAGAACTTCCAATGTTCACCAAAGCGCTATCTACACTTAAACCTTGAGATTTATGAATTGTCACCGCATATGCCAAACAAATAGGAAACTGTTTTCGGCTAACATATAAGTCTTTCACAAGCAAAAATCTAGCTGAACAACGACAAATTTGTTCTATTCTTCAATGCCATCAAATTTAATTTTTAAAATTTCAATTCCATCTCTATTTTTTTCATTCACAAAACCAACAACATGACCCATTGCTCCATTTACCAGACCTCTTTCAACATTTAAATTCCTTCTCAAAATGATACGACAATTTAAACACTCATTCAGAGTCTTTTCAAAACCAGCAGTTTTAGATATTGTCTTCTCTAATGAATCCAATTTTGATTTCAAATTTTCAGACAAAATAATTGTTGCTCCCATATGTTCAATTTTATCTATAGCTTCCAGTTTCACTATCTCTTCATTTTCTAACTTTAACATTTTGTTGTTGAACATGGAACATTCTTTCAGAGTAGGCATCAAACATATGCCAGATTTTTTCTCGTTAATTTTCTTAAAAATATTCTCTGGAAGAATGTTTTCATTTGGGTACAAATTTGAAATTAATCGTCCATGTAAAGCTTCTTTCCCTTGCTGACTTACTTTTCCGATTCTTAAATCTTGTAGAATATTTTTATAATCTTCATCCTTTGCCTGCCGCATATTTTGAAGCAGTTCTGCATATTTGAAGTTTAACCGTATATTAACGTTTCCAATGCTTCCTAGGCACTTCCTGGTATCTTCATGCGTGAGCATTTTGAACACAGGCTGTCCTTTCACTGGAGTCAACTGCAGTAGTTCTCCAAAAACAATATTATGTTTTCCTCCAAATAAGATATCATAGTCTGTTCTAAGAATTTCTTGCATTCTCAAATGCACAAAAGCAAGCATTATATTTGACACCATGCTTACTTCATCAATGATAAGAAGTTTCATTTTCTTCAGGACTCTCGAAACTTCGGAACAAGCATCTCCAGATAGCTTGAGATATTGCAATTTGTTATCATGCTCCACTGGCAGCATCAGTAAACGATGTAAAGTAATCCCTTTAATATTATGTGCTGCCAGCCCAGTTGGAGCGGTAACAACACAAGATAGCGGTGATTCAGTCCTTTTCTGCAGATAAGTTGCAATTGCTTTAATCAGAAAACTTTTTCCAGTTCCCGCTTCTCCACTTACGTACAGTTGGACTGGTTTAAATGATGTACATGAGCACTCTTTTTTCTCATGAGTGAATCCATGTTCAATCTGTTCTGTGACTTCGTCATATATCTGTTTCTGCTCAAGGTTTAGTTGTTTCACCAAATCTTCTAAGTTAACTACATCATCTTGAGCTTGTTCCATAGCTCTTTCCACCTCATCCATGGCAGTGGCAGCTTCATTTTGGATAATTGGTCCTCCAAGTGGATCCTGACTCAATGAAGCAGAACTCTGACTGTCTTGAGAACTGTCTCTAGCAATCTCTGCAGCAATTGTGGCTTCTTGCTCTATTTCTTCATTCAACATTTGCAGATAATTTGGAAAAACAGGACATTCTATGGTATCCTTGGTTGCATTAAAAGAATCTTCGTAACAGAGAAAATCTCCAGGTAGTTCCTCTTCTGTACGCCATGGCTTAAAGAGTTGCAAAAGAGCTAAATAGTAAAATTCCCTGTTGTCTGGATTTTCGCAACTCAATTTTCGATGATTAATCAAATGACCTTTTCTCTGTTTCACTAGACATCCTTCACATCCAATGACAGCATATATTCCATTATTGATATCTTCTCTGATGTTCCTCTTATAAATATATCTTTGCAGAACGTCATGGAGACAAGCGTTCTCAAGATAAGGACTTCCATTTGGATAGTATGTATCCAACATGTTTGTCTTCAAAATATCTGTACTTTCTTGTTCTTTCTCCGCCAAATACTCTATTTCTTGTACAGATTTCAAAACTCGGTTTCGTGTTGCAGCAAGACCTAGACTCACCCAAATGATGATTCTAGATTTGGCATAGAGACTTGCTGATGACAATCGATCAGAACATTCATATGCTCCAATTTCTCGATGCGACAACATCTTCAGACTAACTGTATAATTTCTTGCTCAGACTCTTTTCATGTGAAATGTCCTCCCACATTTCCTTCAGTTCTGTCTTTTCTTTTTTTGTGATGTAAGATGTCACATATCGAGCCACAGCAATAGAGTTGTCAGCAACGAATTGAATATCCATGTTAGCATTCCACATGGACAAAATCACTGGGTTGTAGTCGTTGATGTACTTGGACTCTTCGTTTCTTTTTAAATTGTATGTATTTTTTGGTGATTTCCGCGTCACAGTATGTCACAGAGAAGACATCAAATTATTTACTCTTCCTTTAGAAATCACTGGTCTTGGAAAGCCGAAAAGACATTTTGTGTAGAACTTGTCCTTGTTTCTGAATTTTCGACGACAGGACTTTCCACAACGAGGGGATTGAAAGCGTAAAACTTGTTGCCTTAAACTGTTTTCTTCGGTAGTTTTCGGAACAGCACATGTTGAATACTCTTCAATGAATCTCATCACTGTCTCATCCAAATCTGTTCCAAATTTGGGTGCATCTTTAATCCACAACAACATATGTATATGAGGAGCACCTCTCGCTTGATACTCCTTACTCCAAAAGAAATCCAAAACCTCTCCAAGGGAAGGATTTTTTTTGTTGGTAATAAAAGACATCATATCTTCAAATCTATGATTGAAATATCTGCACACATTCACTGGATCCAAAGAACACAGTTCTCCAGCAGTTTTGAATTCTATATTTTGAATATTTGCATTTGCCTCTCGTAGAAATTGAAGTAAGGCGTCCCATGCATACTCAGCACAGCTAAGAGTGAGAAACCATGTTGGAGTTCCTAAGTTTCTTAGCATACATTTCAATTCCCCATGACGACGGAACCAATACTCATTTGTACCACGCTGACATGCCATGAGATTGATTAAATGAGATTCCAAAATATTATCTTGCAGATTCACTTTCTCCATAAAGTCCCTCGCTGAAACATTTTGCAAATGTGCTCCACTTTTCAGTATATGGTTTACTGCATAAGAAAGCCCAGACAAGTAACTTTCATACAGTAGATGAAACAAATAGGGAATGCATTGACGAAACCTTGGATCTTCAGCATATAATCTTACAGTTCGATATTCAGATGCAGGAATTTGAAGTGGTCGATCGTCATATCGTCCACCTCGACCTGTTGGAAATAGCTGTGGAAAACAACGAGCTTCCAAACTTTCTTCCCATACACTAATGGGACTTCCTTTTGCTGCTTTCATTTGAAACAATTCAATTGCATTCCCCATTACTTCTTTGGAATGCAAAGGATGAAAAGTATAATGTTCATATATTTCTTCACTTCTAGACACATCAACTTTTTCAATTTGGCCGTCTGAACAATCACTGTCTTCATCTGCAGCTGTTTCCTCTGCTGCAACACATACATCTTTGTAATACTCATTGTTTTTGACTAAATACAACATTGCCTTTTTGACTTTCCTAACATCCAGTAAATCTTGCCAGATTTTCTTACTCTTTGTCGGAACCCCATTAACTAGAATAACTAAAGGTTCCTCTTCTACTTTTTCTATACCAATTGTATCAATATTTTTTTTAAATCTAGAGGCAAATAAACAACTCTTCCGTTTAATCCTCTCTGCAAATCTGTAGGAGGCAATTTCCCTATCTTAGGCTCCATGCGAACAATTGCCTGAAAAGGATGGACACATTGAATCAAAATAGACTCATATGTATTTAAATCCATCAATTCACGGGGAATGTCTACCAACTCCAGATTATTATGAACAGCTCTAGCAGGCATTCTGTTTTGATTTAATTTATCATAACAATATTTACAAATACGCTGATCAGAACTCAAATCAAAACAATTCTCCACCCACAAATAAGTTCCAAAATCCTTCCACTCATAATTATTTATCTTTTCACTTTTTACGTATAAATCAACTAATCTAGTTTGATGCTTATAATGACTTCGTCGACAGCACACACAAGTAAAATTCGGCCTTTCACTTGATTTCACCTTAAACCTGGTAATTTCCTGCTCAAACTTTTTTGTACTTGAAATCTGTACATTGTCTTCCACATTACCTTGAATTGCTGTGTCAATTTCTACACTGTCCTCTTTTTCACCAAAATAACAAATCTCAATTTCTTCACAAATCTTCTTCACATCTAATTCAGTTCCATGCAAAAGAGCACTGTTTAATTGTTTAAGCTTAAGTGCTGGACTTTTTGCATAATACAACATTCTCACTAATTTCCTCATTTTGGTATGATGCACTGCTAACATCCTAAAACGATGAAAAACACTCTGACAGACTTTTCTAGAAAGACAAGCCAGTGAATGCCCTTGCAAACCTGTGTTTTCTCTCACTCTGCAAGGATCTAACAGCCTGATTCATGTACAGGCCGTTTTGCGTGGCCCTAATAGCGAATCATAGCGATTCGCTATTGAGGACACGCAAAACGGCATTCATGTAGGAATTGCTACTTAAATAGCGATTCCTACATGTTCTTTATTTGTGAGTAGCAATTTGCTACTCGCAAATACTCCCCATTCATTCCTATGGGCCAAGAGGCCCATAGGAATGAATGGGGAGTATCCCTCATTTGCGAGTAGCAATTTGCTACTCGCAAATGAGATAGCGATTTTAAGGGTGCCAGGGGTGTCCAAAGGACGCCCTGTAGCACCCCTAAAATGCACATTTGAACAGGTGTTGCGCGCACACATGTCCAAAGGACATGTGTGTGTGCAACATGCAACTTAGAAAAATGCTTTTAAAAGCATTTTTCTGAGTTTTTGCTATTTACCGACAGGTCTGACCTCTCGGTAAATAGCGGCCCCAAAAGTCCAAAATCGCTATTTTGTTTTGTGTCATGAATAGCATTTGAGGAATCTCTATTAGAGATTCCTTAAATGCCATTCCACGCAAATATGCGAATTCTTACATAGCGATTTTTGCATTTGGGATTGTGAATACCAAATGCAAAAATCGCACTCGCAAAGGGCCAGATTCTCAGAATCTGGCCCTTTGCGAGTGCAATTTACCTAAATGAATCAGGCTGTAAGTCTTGCAACAACTTCACTTTCTGCTTTAGACTTTTCTTACTATATGTACGTAAGAAATTACAAAACAAATCAATTGATTCCTGTCGCACACTACAAATACGACTACACTTCCAAATGTACACTGGACCCTTAGTATGTCTCCCTAAAACTTCATCAGTTAACACCTCTTCTGGTTCTCTAGGCACAAGTTTCTCTTTTTCAATCGGACAACCGTCTTTCACTTCATACGCTCAACCACTGGTGTCAACTGCATGCGCTAAATCATTCTCCTGGAAGTAACTCTCCTCATTAAAAAATGGCTCACAACTTGAACTGTGCATCCATACTCCTGAAAAAACTTTACAAAAATTAGTCCGATTAATTACTCTTTTCCATCTACTGTTTGATTTGAAAACATCAATTGTCTTGTTAAGTGTCCTAATTCTATTAATTATTAAACTAAATAATTTTTTCTTAACTTCAAAAGCCTGATCAACAATCTTCTCTACACTTTTCTTTTTCTTATAAAAAGCAGCTCTCTGTTTACCTTTCCTAATGTTTTTTAACAAATTTAAAACCACCCTATTGCGAAACATTCGTTTACGAATGTCTCTAAACTGATTCTGCCTTCTATTCCTATACATATTATTCTCTTCTGCTCCAGTTGTAGGATTCTTTGAGGGTCTCTCCTTCCTTTTCAAATTTACTCTCTCATTCTCTTTTTCTACATGCTGTCCAACATTTTTTTTGATCTCCATATGTTCCGTAAGAAAGACTTAGTTGTCTTACCAGGAGCTTTGTTCCTGTTTTTTGAAGTATTTGTTGTGGAAGAGTGCTGTAATTCTGTTGCTGTTTTTGTTTTTTTGCGGTTATCATGTTTTCTTCTCCTTTGCCTTGAGGGCATCTTTCCTTACTCTTGAAATCTTGATTTCAGTCTGTGTTAAAGAAAAAAATAGCACATTATAGACCACTATTACCAAACAACAAAGCAATGACAAAAAGCAAACGGTCTATTCAGGGTTACAGATCAGGTGAGGATTCTCCAGGGGTGCAGAAGAGGTGAGGCCTGTATTGAAGAGTGTAGTGGAAGACAGCTCTGTCCACAGGTACAAAGAAGATGAGACCTGTGTCTAAGAGTACAGTAGGGGATAGGCTTCATGAAGTCTAGTCCACTGCACTCTTACACACAGGCTTCACCACCTATGCTTCCCAGGAAAGGCCTCTCTCCCACTACAGTCTTGAACATAGGCCTCACCTCCTCTGTCCCTCTGGACATGCCTCACCTCATCTGCACAATCTACTTCCTAATCTGAAGTAACACAGGTGACATTATTGTGAAAGGATGAAATATATGTATTTAATCATGCAGACACTATGTATTCCTTCTCAAAAATCTAAAACTCATTCATTTGCACCAAAATCGTTTTTTAAATAACATTTTAGACACACACTGCAGGTCCTATGTATAACCATTCAGTGTCCATGAGTACAGTGGAGAGGACTGACCTCCTCTCACCCTTGGACAAGCCTTACCTCATCTGTGTCCTCTGGACAGGCCTCAATGTATTGAGTATAATTGATGGTAACTGGGTGCAGATGAGGTGACGCATGTCCAAGGGTGTAAATAAGCTGAGGCCTGTCGAAGGGTACAGATTAGTTAAAGTCGATTCAGGGTTGCAGATGAGGTGAGGATTGTCTATGGGTGCAGAAGAGGTGAGGTCTGTATTGAAGAGTGTAGTGGAAGAGAGGTCTGTCCACGGATACAAAGAAGGTGAGACCTGTGTCTAGGAGTGCAGTGTGGGACAGGCTTCATAAAGCCTAGTCCACTGCACTCTTAGACACAGGCCTCACCACCTACGCTCTGCAGAAAAGGCCTCTCTCCCACTACAGTCTTGAACACAGGCCTCACCTCCTCTGTCCCTCTGGACATTCCTCACCTCATCCGCACAATCTACTTCCTAATCTCAGGTAACACAGGTCACATTATTGTGAAAGGATGAAATATATGTATTTAATCATGCAGGCACTATTTATTACTTCTCAAAAATCTAAAACTCATTGATTTGCACCAAAATCGTTTTTTAAATAACATTTTAGACACACACTGCAGGTCCTATGTACAAGCATTCAGTGTCCATGAGTACAGTGGAGAGGACTGACCTCCTCTGACCCTTGGACAAGCCTTACCTCATCTGTGTCCTCTGGACAGGCCTCAATGTATTGAGTATAAATGATGGTAACTGGGTGCAGATGAGGTGACGCATGTCCAAGGGTGTAAATAAGCTGAGGCCTGTCTAAGGATACAGATTAGTTGAATTCTATTCAGGGTTGCAGATGAGGTGAGGATTGTCTAGGGGTGCAGGAGAGGTGAGGTCTGTATTGAAGAGTGTAGTGGAAGAGAGGTCTGTCCACGGGTACAAAGAAGGTGAGACCTGTGTCTAGGAGGGCAGTGGGGGACAGGCTTCATAAAGTCTAGTCCACTGCACTCTTAAACACAGGCCTCACCACCCATACTCCCGAGGAAAGGCCTCTCTCCCACTACAGTCTTGAACACAGACCTCACCTCCTCTGTCCCTCTGGACATGCCTCACCCCAACTGCACAATCTACTTCCTAATCTGAGGTTACACAGGTGACATTATTGTGAAAGGTTGAAATATATTTATTTAATCATGCAGACACTATTTATTCCTACTCAAAAATCTAAAAGTCATTAATTTTCCCAAAATCGTTTTTGACATCACATTTAAGAAACACAGCACAGCACCCATGTACAAGCATTCCATGTCACTACTAAAACTTCACAATTTTACAAAATACATTTCCTCTATGCAACGAAACTCAATGTGCTTCCTACACTGAGTTAACACAGGTAACATCATTCGGAAAAGGTCAAATTTATTTATTTCAGCATGCAAACACTATTTATTCCATCTCAAAAATGTAAAAGCCATTCATTTTCCCCAAAATCGTTTTTGACTTCACATTTAAGAAACACAGCACAGGTCCTATGTACAAGCATTCCATGTCATTACTGAAACCTCACTATTTTACAAAATACAATTCCTCTATACAAACAAACTCAATGTGCTTTCTACACTGAGTTAACACAGGTAACATCATTGTAAAGAGTCAAATTGACGCCTGTGTCTAAGAGTGCAGTCGGGGATAGGCTTCATGAAGCCTTGTCCACTGCACTCTTAGACACAAGCCTCACCACCTATGCTCCCCAGGAAAGCCCTCTCTCCCACTACAGTCTTGAACAAAGGCCTCACCTCCTCTGTACCTCTGGACATGCCTCACCTCATCTGCACAATCTACTTCCTAATCTGAGGTAACACAGATGACATCATTGTGAAAGGGGCAAATTTATTTCTTTAAGCATGCAGACACTCTTTATTCCTTCTCAAAAATATAAAAGCCATTCATTTTCCACAAAATCGTTTTTGACATCACATTTAAGAAACACAGCACAGGTCCTATGTACAAGCATTCCATGTCACTACTGAAACTTCACAATTTTACAAAATACAATTCCTCTATGCAAACAAACTCAATGTGCTTCCTACACTGAGTTAACACACGTAACATCATTGTGAAAAGGTCAAATGTATTTCTTTAAGCATGCAGACACTATTTATTCCTACTCAAAAACGTAAAAGCCATTCATTTTCCCCAAAATCGTTTTTGACATCACATTTAAGAAACACAGCACAGGTCCTATGTACAAGCATTCAATTTCACTACTGAAATTCAACCATTATCAAAAAAAATGACACAAACCAACAGCAAAGAAACTCAATGTGCTTCCTACTCTGAGTTAACACAGGTAACATCATTGTGAAAGGGTCACATTTTTTTTCTTTAAGCATGCAGACACTCTTTATTGTTTCTTAAAAATGTAAAAGCCATTCATTTTCCACAAAATCGTTTTTGACATCACATTTAAGAAACACAGCACAGGTCCTATGTACAAGCATTCCATGTCACTACTGAAACTTCACAATTTTACAAAATACAATTCCTCTATGCAAAGAAACTCAATGTGCTTCCTACACTAAGTTAACACAGGTAACATCATTGTGAAAGGGTCAAATTTATTTCTTTAAGCATGCACACATTTATTCCTTCTAAAAAATGTAAAAGCCATAAATTTTCCCCAAAATCGTTTTTGACATCACATTTAAGAAACACAGCACAGGTCCTATGTACACGAATTCCATGTCACTACTGAAACAATTTTACAAAATACAATTCCTCTATGCAGTAAATTTTTTTTTACCAAGCATTATCAAAAAGCATGACACAAAGCAACATTAAAAAACCACAATTTGCTTCAAAATCTTCTCCATAGAGTATACAAGTCTCTATGTATATTAAATGAATCATTACTCACCTTTACACATGCTTTAGGAGATTGAGAACAGTGTCAGACACACCACCAATATTTCTTTAGCAGAGCAAAAGGTATGTACTCCAGGCACTGCAACCATGAATGGCACTGAGAACCTCTAATTCTACACACATATTGCACATGGTAACCAATCAAAACTCTTCCCTCTCTATTTTCAAACCAACACCCTTCCCCCCCTCAGCCTTTTCTACCTGTTACCATAGCAACTCCCTCCTCACTGAGCTCTCAGGGTTAAAAGTTTATTCTACAATGTTGCAAATGAACTAAGCAAGGATGTTTGACCTCTCAATACACCAGCTTATCCGCTGCAATCTTTCTTTAAATGACTTTTTCTTAACCATTTTAAATTGCTTCTTTCACAGAACAGAACCATGCACCCTAACTTCCAGTTTTCAACTATCTGAATCCACCAATCATTGCTTGCGATTGAAGAGCACTAAAATTCCACAGTTTTTTTTTTTGCAAACTCATACTGTTCCAACTGCCACTTCATTCCCACACTTCATCTGACTGCACCAGAACCTCCTCTTACCATGTATTCTGTCTGGATTATTGGACATAGCTACATCCACTGGGCTGAAAGGTATGCAGCTATCAGAAATTTTCACAACCTTGATTTACCAAATGTGCACATAAAATGGATTGGCCAAAGAGGATTGAGATGTCATCAATTGATACCATTGGTGAAAACCTTTTTGCATCTGCCACACCCTAACCTCATAATTCTGCACTGTGGTGGAAATGACTTAGGCACTTTGACTGGGGTAGGTCTGGAAATGCTTTTAAAGGACACCTTTGAGCAATTGATGGCACTTTTTCCTCAAACTGCCTTGGTATATTCCAATATATGCCAAAGACAGAAATGGAAGTGGTCCAACCAATTTTGTCCACAATTTGAGAAAGCACGGAAACATGTGAATAAATCTGTTTCTGCTTACATGAGAGACTATGGAATGGGTTCAATATACAACAACAACTTGCGTTACAACATGCAAGATATATACAGAAGAGATGGTGTGCACTTCTCAGATGAGGGGAATAGAATATTCCTCCTGAATATAAGACTGTGCATTGGAACCTACTTGTAGGTACCTAAATCAGCCACAGAACCCAAAAGCTCTTTTCAGAGCTACCCTACCTCTGATCACTCAAAATGATTATTTTACTCTAACTTTTTTCACTGTTTTTCACCAAAGTACGCTCCCCGGTACGCTTCCCGGTGCGCGTACCGGGCGCTCCCCCCGCGAAAATGTAAAAAAAAATTGGTTTTTTTCGGCCTATATGGGCCTCCTAAGCCCCCCTCAGAAAACCTAGGGGGTCAGGGAGTGTCTACCGTGCCCCCTTTTACCCATTCCCAATGTGGTTTGTCCTCCACCTTGTGTCTCAAATCTACCGAAATCCAAGATGAAGGACTCCCGTAGCGCTGCCGGTACGCGTACCGGGGCACGCACCGGGAAGCACTCCCAAAAAATGTTAAAAGTTAATTTACATACAAACCACTGGAGACACTTTCACCAAATATAGAATTGACCCTACTACATACCAATCCCTACCATTTTCCCAAATTTGGTGGAATTCCATTGAGCCATTTCAGCTGTAGCATTGTCTAAATATCCTGAGGTAAATCACATGACAAAAACACATCTGAAGTGTTAGAATTTACAACCAATTAAAATGTTACTTTCATTTTCTACTTTTTCTTCCTGACATTTGATTGGTTATGTACATGAATATAAATGAAAAATGAGAGGGAAACACGGCCATTTTGACTACAACTACCTGAGGTACATCTTGAAAGGATTTTCGCATTTTGTCTTCTTCACCTCTCTGTAAAGTAAGTTGATAATTTGTAAGGGGCACTTTAAGTTAATTTGTAAAAACTTTTTCTGATAGGTATTTACTGTCCCTCTGCTATAGTTATACATGGAGATAGGCTCCTCTGTTATATTTATGGATTAACTTAGGCTTCTCTGCTATAATTATGAATTTACTTACGCTTCTTCACAGGCACTTTTTTTATATTTCTACTTCCTGCTTGTTACCATACACTGCCCAAAGTTAACTTCACTGTTAAAAAATCAGAACTACCTGTCTGAACTTAAAACCAACAGTGCCCTAACTCTACTGATATAGTTATTTTTTATGCAATTTACAGCGAAAAAATGGAAGGGGAGCAAGAAAACATCAATCTTTCCTTCGAGATTACATATGAGGAGATTCTTAATGTAGATTTTGTTGAAGAAGATTTTATGGATCAGTCTTTGGATCAACAATTTATTGAATGTTTACAAGATATAGAAACATGCATTTTTGAGGAGATTCCAGATGATCTAATGCTGGAAGTTTTATTGAACTATGAAAATTCTAACTAATAAATTTGTATTTAATAATTAAAAATTGTTTGAGACATTATTCATTTTTATATCTAATTCATGAAGTACTACCAAAATGATTATGTTTATATTATAGTATAAAGTGAAACTTACAGTATACTGTGCAATTTTAAAACATCATAAGGGAGCAGGGTAGACTACCCATGATCCCCTAGGTCTTCTCAGGGAGTACTTATAGGATTTATGTTTATATTATAGTATAAAGTGAAACTTACAGTATACTGTCCAATTTTAAAACATCATATGGGAGCAGGGTAGACTACCCATGATCCCCTAGGTCTTCTCAAGGAGTACTTAAAGGATCTGTTTCTGCTTTTCTGACAGACTATGGTATGGATTCCATATACCACAATAACTTCTGGAGCAACATGCAAGACATCTACAGAAAAAAAGGTGTACATTGAATTTAAGACTCTGCATTGGTACCTACATGTTGGTACTTAAATCACCCACACAACACAACAACTCTATTCAGAGCTACCCTACCTCTAAGCACTTTAAATTATTATTTTACTGTTTCACTGAGTTTTCCCCATGTGTGGGGGGGAAAGTGTGTGTGGGGGATGGTGGGGTGTCTCTGTGAAGTGTGTGTGTGTCTGGGGGGGGTGAGGTGTATAGGTGTGTGTAGGTGTGTGAGGTATGTGGGTGTGGGTGGCGGTGTAGGTGTGTAAGGTGTGTGCGTGGGTGTGGGTGTGTGGAGTGTTTGAGTGTAGGTGGAGGTGTGGGTGTGTGAGGTGTGTGTGGGAGGTGTGTGAGTGTGGGGGGTATGTGTGTAGGATGTGTGTGTATGTGTGGGATGTGTGGGTGTGTCTGTGAGGTGTGTGTGTGTGGGGGGGAGGGAGGTGTGTGTGTGTGGGATGTGTGGGGTGTGTCTGTGAGGTATCTGTGTGTGTGTGTGTGTGTGTGTGTTGGGGGAGGGATGAGGTGTGTGTGTGGGGTGTGTGGGTGTGGGTGTGGATGTGTAAGGTGTCGGTGTGGGGGTGTGGGGTGTTTGGGTGTGGGTGGAGGTGTGCGTGTGTGAGGTATGTGTGGGGAGTGTGTGGCTGTGGGGTTGTGTGCGTGTGGGTGTGTATGGGACGTACTTGTAGGTACCTAAAACAGCCACAGAACCCAAAAGCTCTTTTCAGAGCTACCCTACCTCTAATCACTCAAAATTATTTTTTTACACTACTATTTTCACTATTTTTCCCTAAAGTACGCTCCCCAGTACGCTCCCCGTGCGCGTACAGGGCGCTCCCCCCGCGAAAATCGGAAAAAAATTAAAAACATTTTTTAGACCCGCGGGACCCTTTTATGACCCCCACATCAAACCTAGGGGGTCAGGGGGGTCTACTCTGCCCCCTTTTGGTTATTTCCCCCTTTGTTTTTGCCACCTCTTGTGTCTCGATTCTACCGAGACACAAGATGGCGGCCGCTCCGGACTGTTTGGAATGTTTACAGACAACCGAGAGCCAATCAGCTTTCCGTGCGCAAGTCGCGTGGCGCGCCCGGAGAGCTCCCCGGTGCGCATACCGTGGCACGGCTATAGATATATATATTTTTTTGAACCTAAATTACTCAAAATCCACTGGAGCACATATCTTGAGACATAGCAAAGGCATATCGGCTACCAGTCCCTACAATTTTGCCAAGTTTGGTGGAAAACCATTCAGCTGTTCGGGCTAAAAGTGAGTCCGACCGCCCTATGGAAATTAACATGGGGAAAACACGTTTTGGGACCCCCCTTTTATCTCGGCCCCCGCTTGACGGATCCCCCCCAAACTTTCAGGGAAGGACCAGCGCGCCGCGAGGCAAAGTTGAGCTAAATTTCAGGCAGATTCCTCAACCGGCGCCAAAGTTATTCCCAATAGAATGTTGCGATTTCCCTATGGAAAACAATCCTAACTATAACTACCTACTGGCGGCCGCCAGTAGGTAATATATATATATATAGATATATATATATATATATATATCTATATATATATATATATATTCACTGAAAAAACCATAGGTTTGACACCAGTTATAGTTAGCTGGAAATTTTATTGATATAAAACCAATGAAATTCCACGTTATAGTTAGTTGGACTCACTATAACTTGCGCGTGTAATGCACTGCTGATGACGTCACATATTACATCACTCATGACATCACTGATGACACCATCCAGTGAATGTGTGTCTTTCTGAAAAATAAATATGTGTTACATATGTATATATTATTGAATATCTTAGTGAATACATATATTACTGAGTAATGCTTAAATATTTAAATACTTTGTGTATAAGTGGCTGCATGGGTTGATGAGTAGGTACATGTGTATGTATATAGGTTATTAGATGTTTTTCTTAGTATCAGTATAAGTGTTTGCATGGTTTGGTGAGGGTATTACTTACTACATAGATGCAAGAATGACTGAGTCTCTGTTTGTATGTGTTTTGAAGACAGCATATGTGCAGGACTGTATGGGTGGATTAGTGTGCATATGTCTGTGTTAGTGAGTGAATGACTGTCTTTTTAGTGTCTTTATCAGTAACTACATTGATTTAATGTAGTATATGTGAATATTGATGTATATAAGTGACTATATGTGAGAGTGAAGGATTATAAGAGTTCCTCTTTAAATTAGTATATGTTTCTATAAGTGATTTTTTAAGAGAGTAAGTATGTGTAAGTTTCCTTAGAAGTAAAGTAATAGTGTGTGTGTATAGCTGTTTATTTTCAATAGTTTATTTGCATGTGTGAGTATGTGTGTGAATAATTTTTGGATGACTTTCGGTGTGTAACAGGATGTGTAGGTGTATCACTACATATGATTACTGAATATATGTATGAGTGAATATATAGAACTGTTGGTGAATTAGTGCATGTGTATATAGATGGTGGAATTATTGAATTGGTTGTTGTAACTGGTATGGGTATCTCCATTTTTTTGAACATTTTAGTTTCTATTTTTGAATATGCGTTTCAAGGGTTAGATTACAGTGAAAGGAGGTCTGTCACTGTGTCACAAGGATGGTGTCATCAGTGATGTCATGAGTGATGTAATATGTGACGTCATCAGCAGTGCATTACACGCGCAAGTTATAGTGAGTCCAACTAACTATAACGTGGAATTTCATTGGTTTTATATCAATAAAATTTCCAGCTAACTATAACTGGTGTCAAACCTATGGTTTTTTCAGTGAATTTCATAGGTTTTGTAAATGCTAGTTCCTAACTATAACGTGTGTAAAACCTATGGTTTTTTCAGTGAATTTCATTGGTTTTTAAAATGCTAATTCCTAACTATCTCGTGTATACAACCTATACTTTTGTCAATAAAGTTCTGGCAATATTTTTTTCGAAAACAAGCCGTTTTCTTCACTGTTTTAGTTGCATAGAGACTCCTTGTAAAGCGATACAGAATTAGAAAGTCTGTACCTTGCCTTTTTTTCAACGCATTAAAATTTGTCTGTAAATAAAAATAGCCTTTCTAAACTTTCGTGCGCGACCCGGTGTGCGTACTCTCGGCAACAGTTCTCAATAAAATGGATAGCGCATTTCCAAGCTTTCGTGCGCGACCGACTGCGCGCACCCGCCTATATATTTCGTGAAAACTTTGCAATCTGAACTTATTGAATTTCTTCATAGACCCATCAAAGAACCTATAATACGTCAAAGAGACTAAACCTAGGCTTCTTTTTTAATATTATGAAAATTTTCATTAAATGGAGCCGAATGTCTTTTTAAACTTTTGTGCGTGACCGAATGTACACACCTTGGTATTTAAAAAAAAATATAAAAGGTTTTATACTTTAACAATTGTATGCTTGAATCGAGCTCAAAAGATATATTAAATCCGAATATGTTTGAATTTACTTCTTTTCACGTTTTGAAACTTCGCTTGTTGAAAATGGCAATGTATATGCACATAAGCGGCGTTCATTTGTGTTCACTGTACCCCTTGTTGTAAGCAGAACGGATATCGCGAAACACTGACTGTGTTATCCCGCCAGCATAGACCCATGCACACACGTACACGACAGCCATTTTAGGCACCATGGCCTCTCTGCCCGTTTGTTAAACCCCCGGCACCCCTCCCCGCGCGCACTGCTCATGCATCGGCCATAAAACCCTCTCCCTCTGCATGACCCTGCTCTAGAAGTAACCCTCCTGCTCGACCCACACCCCCCCATTTCCTCCCAAGAACACCCTTCCCCTCAGCTGACGAGCCCCTCCCCAGCTGCACTTGGCCTTTCGACCCGGTCCCAAGTCCTAAGACCAAGCCTTGTGGATGTACACCCCCCCTTTTTTTCTGCCCAGCATAACGAAACCGTGATACACCAACCGAAGTGCCCGATCTTATCGCCTGCCCAACCTTTGATCTGATCATCCCCTCCTGCCCTCGTGTCCTGTAGGAATGTCCGGCTGAGAGATCACAATCTCTTGTTACATTCAGGAGGGGAGGATGACATCTGAGCGACTGGTATGGGAATAGGCCTGAAGCTGGGATTCCAAGCATGCTTTTTCCTACTTCAAAGCGTCTTTATTGCAATAAGGAATGTTTGTGCATCATAAACATGTGTATAAAAGACGAAGCCTCAGAGAAACTTGTTAGAGCACCTCCTGAAGACACTATGCGAATGTCCGAAATGACAGGCTCTCCTCATGAGAAATAAAACTCTGTTCTTGTTTTCCTGCTTCCAGCGCCCGTCTCTTTATTTGGTAATTGTTCAAGATGGGAACTAAGAGGCGTCCTGCGCCAGCAGCCTGGGCATCAGGTGCGTTATGGGCTGACTTTTCCACAATTGGCGTCCCAACGCGGGGTCCATCAGCGACATAAGGTCCGGTAAGAGAGGTCCAGACAATGGGGTGAACATCCAAACGATTGGAGTATACCTGCCTTGAGAGGGCCCTCGTCCGGCTGCCGATTGAATGAGCTTCACCGATTCCGAACGGATCTCTGTCAAGTGACCTACTGTCCTGACTGGAATCCCACAAAAATGCTGCGTTAAAAACATGGAGAAAGAGAACGATTGGGCGCTGGAAAAGGGAAGGCGAAGAATTGCCCACACGGTCCGGTCCGGGTAAGGTTAAGTAGGACGTCTTTACGTCCGATTGGTAGGATGGTTTTATCCATCTGATTGATTGATTGATTGTACTTGAAGTATTGGTTCTCTTTGAGACATTTTCTATTTGCAAACAGCGATGAATAGGAACGTTCCTCTCTCTTTGCAAATAGTGAAGGATAGGTAATGCAGACGTTTGTCCCCCATTGTAATCCGTCATGCCTATCTTTCTCCCCACTGATTGTTTGTTATCGATTTTTATCGATTATTGCTCTTTGAGATATTCCCTGTCTACAAACAGGGAAGAATAGAAATATTCTGCCCCCCTTTGCAGATAGTGAAGGATAGGTAATGCAGATTTTTGTCCCCTATTGTAATCCGTCATGCCCATTTTTTCTCCCCACTGATTGATTAATTACTTGGACATTTTATTGTTCAAGGAATAGTTCGTTCGAGGCATTCCCTGTTTGCAAATAACGCAGAAAAGAAATATTCTGTCTAATCTTTGCAAGTAGTGAAGGGTAGGTAATGTGGACCTTTGTCCCCCGTTGTAATCTCTCGTGCCTATCTACTCCCCACTGATTGGTAAACTAGTTCCACCCGGACCATTTATTAGAGGTAGGTCATCTGGCTCGACCTGAGGGCACCCCTAATAAAAAGGACATATGCAACAATAACGAAGTAATCACCGTATCCTGTTAACAGAAACTTTAGCATGAAATACGCTAGAAAGGAAAAAAAAAAAAAAAAGAGAAAGAAATAAGAAAGCAAAATCAGTAGGCCACTGATGAGTTTTTCATTTCGCTACAAATAGGAAAACGCTAGAAATAGCTCACGATAAAACACATGATTTCGCTAGAAATAAGAAACGTTAGAAATAAGCCCGTAATAAGAAACATGAAAATGGTGAGAGAAGCCAAGCTTGACATCGCGACGGCCACGAGGCAACTAGGCTTCGCCACCCCTCACTGCTCCAAACATGTCTGTCCCACCGCCTGCCACGCCCCAATAACGGTAACATGAGAAAGATACACACAGCAGATACCTACCCCTATTCTGGAAACTCCCGAAGTGCAACAGGTCCGCGGCTACGCCCATCCGGAAGACGAGATCTTCGGCACGTGTAGGGCGGGTCCTGCTGCCAGCCGTCGGCCGGGGAGGTCATCGCATAAGGTGGGCCAGAAGAGGAGCCGAGGCCGACGGGATCCGGGCATCCCCTCCTCTTCTTTCTTCAATAATGGCTGCGACAACACGGGGGGGGATGTCTTGCTCATGCCATTGACCCCCCCCGTATCTCCTGGTCCAGCCCCGGCTTGGTATGAGCTCCCCGTTCGGCCCTGAAGCGGCGCCTTGCAGGCCACCGGGGGGGATGTCTTGCCTATGCCTCCGACCCCCCCCTCTCTCATCGCCTGGACCGGCCATAATGAATATTAACGCCGAGAAAACCGGCATGGGGTGCGCTGGGAGGGAGAGGCGGCGCGAACGAGCGTCTCCCACCTCCCCAGGTGGAGGCCCCCAGTGGCACCCCCGACGCTCCACTCACCCGACAAGGGTTCGTCCACTCTTGTGATGCAGTGACTGCTGGAACTCGTAAAATGGCGGTCGACCCTGCAGGAGCGGGCCCGGCGTGAAGGGATGGCCCGGTTGCTTGTTAGTAAAGAAATGAGTCCCACAATCAGAAGTGTTCCCCTCGACTTTGAAGATTCTATAAGAGCCACGGGGGCCCCCGACCCCCGCAGGCACCCCTGATGGGGGATGACTGCCATGATTGCCCGCGGAATGATGAAAATGTAGTCGGCGCTCCCATGCTGGTGCCAGCCTCAGTTTGAATGACTAAAATCCTGCAGACTACAGTTCGGATCAGTTCCGGTGAAAACCCAGTATGACCCGGTAGAAAAAAATTGTTGCCTCCCTCCCCCTTTGACTGATGGTTCATACCGCGAATCCTTTCTGTTGCCCTTTAACGGAACTTTTGGACTGCCGAAAGAGGCTCTGGGCCAACCACGAGTTGGTGGAGATTTTGACTATGCCTGGATCTTCCTGGCTACACCCAAAATGGCGCTGGTACAAATGAAACTTTCAACTCCTTGTTGTACCCCGATTGCTCAGCCTTGGTGTCATGAGATATGTATGCAGTTTTTTTTTTTTAAACACAATGAATTGATATGGGATGGGTACTGATTATGTGTTCGGACAATGAATTGACATGAGATGGGTACTGATTGAACATTCGGACAATGAATTGTTGTTAAGTTTTGGCGCATCATGATTATTGAAAGTTCGAATTTCAACACTTATGATACTCGCTCACACTGAAGTTTCGATATGATTTTATTGCACTTGTCGCACTTTTTATTATGAAATCAACGACCACCGACTCCATTAGGTTTTCCACTAATAAGTATCCCCACATGTACAGTTCCAGCCTGCTCCGTGGCTGGCCCACGGGGTTGTAGGCCCGTATTTGTGCACCGACATTCTTATTAAAGATTTTTGAAAGCAAACGTAGTTGTCACGTGTAGATTGGTAAGTTTCGAATAAAAGACCACTATTTCCGATATAACTAAAATACAGGTGAAATGGCTCAGCTCGATTAGTTAAGGGTTAAAAGGTATAGTACGCAGAAATATTGCAAATATGAACGGTCCAGGTTTTTGTTGTATGTGTTTTTCATTTTTTGTACAGCCTAAAGCACATATGTTAATATTTTACTCCTTTTCACGTTTTGAAACTTCGCTGAATTAGACCGCTACTTCCAAATGGCGTACGTGACCAGATACTGAAGGAATGCGTCTTGAAAGTGGCTGACTGTAATGTATGATATTTCACTCAGTGACTTTCAGGCCCAGGTTGTATGTTCAGAGGAACACTTACCGTTTATTAGAGGTAGATCGTCCGACTCCACCGGAGGACACCCCTTATAAAAAAGACATATATAAAATGCGGACTAGCCGCTGTATCGTACTAGCAAACTTTAACTTAAAATCGTTAGAGAAAACAAAAAGAATCGAACAAAATCAGTAGGCCATTGATAGGATCTCTTTTTGACCTCGCTAAAATAGAAACATTAGGAACAACCCCTCATGAGAAATATGAAACTAGTGATAGAAACCGAGCTCGACGCCATGATGGCTGCAACATAGCTCGGCGCCGCCGCCCACCCCGCCCAAAATAACGACAAACTCTATGCAAATATTATAAATAAATAGAACACACCAGCAAAGTAACAGAGTAAAACGTTTTATTAAATAACTATTTACATGCCAGCCTGCTGCAATATGAAAACAACACTTCCAAAATGATCAACTACCTTTAAGAAGAAAAAAAGAATCTTTCATCTGGCAATTTTTCACTTATCCTGAAGATCAAAAGAAAGTAAATGCACCAAAAGTAACCTGCACGATATGTGACTCGTTTCTCTCAAGAAGAAATCCAACAAAAAAATATTCCTTTTCCATACATACCATGGTGCGCCATGTCAAACAAATGCACCCTGTGCAATTTGCAGAGGCATCGACAAAAGCCCTGGCCACGCTATTACCATTAGAGGTGGCCAGCACATTTTCTGATCGACGACCTGTATCTCCATCGAGTGCACAGAAGGACTTGAGATATTTAACTATTTATGTGAATTTGCTCCGCCAGCCACCCCGCCCAAAATAACCACAAACCCTATGCAAATATTAAAAATATATACAACACACCAACAAAGTAACAGGGTAAAACGTTTCATTAAATAACTATTTACATGTCAGCCTGCTGCAACATCGATCCAAATGCATGTCAAGGTAGCATAGCTGGCGGCCTAGGGGTGGAGGACCGTTGTGCAAATACCCCGGGGAGGACTCTGGATATGCTTGATCCCAGAGATTCTTCGATGTAACTGCCTTCCACAAACGGCATAAGTCCTGGATGTTCGGTGCCATACTTGAAGGTTTGACCTAAAGACACGTCCTGCAGTGCCCTGGTCCAACCATCACATATACCTCCGCCAGGAGACGGCATAGGGTGCACTGGAAGGGAGAGGCGGCGCGAACGAGCCTCCCCCACCTCCCCAGGTGGAGGTTTCTCAGCTGCACTCCAGCGCTTCACTCGACAAGCTGAGTTGCGCCCGCTCCTGCAGCACATTGCCTCGCTCGGCCAGCTCAATTACGCCTGCTCTTGCTATTACAGCGTCTCACCCGCCATCCGGCTGAATTGCACCCACTCTTGCGGTACAGTGACAGGCGGCTGCCACAGAGCTCAGGAAATGGCGGTCGGCTCCACAGACTTGGGCCTGGCCTGCAAGGATGGCTCTGGACAACTCTGGAACTCGGACGCTTCACTGCTACGGCATGGGCCCCATTCCCAAAAGCGTCCCATCAGCCTTGAAGATTCTACAAGAGTCACCGGGGCGCCCCACTCCCGCAGAGTTCCGGTGGGGAGCTTCTGCCATGATTGCTCGCAGAATGGCCACGACGTAGCCACGGGGTGCGCTCATGCTAACGCCAGCTTCAGTCTGAAACTTCCAGAAACACTGTAGACTACCAATTCAATCAGTTCCGGTGGAGCCCCAACGACGTATCGCGTTGTTGCATAATGCGTCATATGACACGCCGCGTTAGAGCAAGTTAGGAAGTCCTCCGGTGCGCGAGGCGCGAAGCTTCCCGGAAGCAATCCGGGGCGCGGAGCACGTAACGTAAGCATAACAGGTCATGTGACTTGTTAATAAAGCTTTTCATTGGTTTAGAAATATTTTTATGAGCATATTTGACTATTTGATTAAAGACACTACACATAACCTGTTTTTCAAGTTATGTTTAATTTTAAATGAAACGGTTTACATTTTCACTTTTTATTTCCAGTAAATTAAAAAAATAAATGTTTATAGTTCCATATGCTGAAGCACGTCAGCTTCCCACCCTATGTCATACAATTCTGACAAATCGGCATCCTCATCATGTTCTTCATCATCCTCAGGATTTAAATCATCTAAGGGATCCACTTCCACTGATGTTTCAATGACAAGTTCAACGATAAGATCGAGATCAACGGATTGCTCATTATCACTCATGGTTAATGTTGTCGTTATCTTTAAAGAAAGAGAACAACAATGAGATGTTGCAGAGTAAGAGACAAATCTCAGAGACTATAATAGTAAAATTGTTTAACAAGAGTAACATTTTGCAGCTATTATTTAGCCATGTCCAGCGATGCTGAGGAGGTGAGTCCTATGTCCAAGTTTTCAGTGAACAGGACTCATCTCTTTTTAACCTTGGATAAGCTTCACCAACTCTGTGTCCCCTGCTCATACTTAAATGTAAAGGGGCAGATTTATGTTAACTGGCGCATCCCCAGAGATGCACCAGTTAATGTGCACCGCTGCTCTGCCACCCATGGTGTGCCGCATTTACAATGTGGAACACCATTGACCAAAAACAACAAAGATGCGTCACGCATCTGTGCCGCAAAAGCAGCACATTGCAGGAATCACGTCATAAGCACGACATGTCTACTCCAATGCACAGGAGCAAGCCACACATTGCATGGTGCATCACTCCTTATGCCTGTTTCAAACAGGCGTAAGGATTTGATTCAGGAATGCTATAAAGCTGACTCAGTGAAATCTTCTAAATTTCACTGTGTTAGTTTTACAGGGCTTTCATGCAAATGAATGCCCACCTGCAACAAAACGCCTATATGAAACCTGACGCAGGTTTCATGTGGCACAGGACTTTACAGCATAACACATCTGCCTAGATGCATCAAGTTGTAAATATGTCGCCACATAGCAAATCTTTTTCATCAACTATACCGTTTGTATTTTATGTACTAGTGGCTATACCGATTACTTTGTTTTTTGCAATGTCTGTACTCGTATTAGATTAGAAACTTGCCTTGAAAACAGTGCATTTCTGAATAAACATTTCAAATATACACGTTCTCTCTTTTAATCCATAATCTCAACTAAAATGATTGTATATTGAAACAGTATTTATGTGTTCCACGTAACTTCAGCTGTACTAACTTAATATTTTCTTTTGTCGACCTGATTTACTCATACTAGAACCCACAGGCCTATAACAGCCCGTGAACCCTTTCTTTTACGGTACATGACAAAACAAACAATTACAGACTTACCTTTACCAATGCTTTGTACGATGTACAACAGTGACAGTCACAAAATAGATATTCGTTTGACGGAAGTCTCAATTATGCTGCTATCACTGCAACCAAAATTCAATGGCACAGATATCCAGTCAATACAGACTCATATATGTCTCTTCAGCCAATCATATTTCCTCCCGCAAAATTTTGTATTCAAATATACATTTCAGTTCGTTGTCCCTCACAATATTTTCAATGTCACATAAAAGTCACCCATCACCCACTGCCATCTCTGGCTGTTTCCATGGTAACACCTCATTCTGCACCTGGCTGAAGGCACAGGTCAAAAGTTCATATCTCAACGTTCTACAGCAAACTAACAACACTGTTTTCCTCCAGAAACACCTGCCTATCCACAGCTCTGTTACATGTCATTTTTTTCACACCCAATACTACTTTTTCTTTTACATAACATTAACATGCAACGTAGTCTTCAATCTTCACGTATTAAAATCAACCAATCATCTTTTGTTTTTGAACCACACCAAGCCTCATCCATTTTTTTATCCTGACTTTCAGCTTCTAACTGCCATTCCACTTCCAGAACCCATCGGAGTACGAGTGCATCTGCCTTGAAAATGAAGGTTTGGCTTTTAGGACACAGCTATATTCACTGGAGTGGAAAATATGCAGCAAGCAGACGAATTTCCAACCTTGATTTAGCAAATGTGCAGATAACGTGGATTGAGCAAAGAGGATTAAGATGTCACCAATTAATACCATTGGTGAAAACTTTTATGCATCTCCCAGAACCAGACCTTATAATTGTGCACTGTGGTGGGAACGATCTAGGCACATTGACTGGGGTAGGTCTGGAAATGCTTCTAAAAGACACCTTTTGACAATTGATGACACTTTTTCCTCGAACTGCCTTGGTATATTCCAATATATGCCAAAGACAGAAATGGAATTGGTCCAATCAACATTGTGCACAAATTGAGAAAGCAAGGAGACATGTAAATAAATCTGTTTCTGCTTTCCTCAGAGATTATAGCATGGGTTCTATTTACCACAACAACTTGCGTCACCACATGCAAGACATCTATAGGACAGATGGTGTTCATTTCACGGATGAGGGAAACAGAATCTTCCTCTGCAACATCAGACTCTGCATCGGTACTTACTTATAAATGCAGAAAAAACTCAATTAACACAAGGGCTCTTTTCAGAGCCACCTTATATCAAAGCACTCAAACTTCTGATTTATCTCCATTTTCACACTCTTGTAAATAGGTGTGCGGGCCCGAGTGCGCGCACCCCGCAACTTTTTTCCCCCCAAAAAAATATATATTTTCGCCTTTAAGGACCTTACTGCACACCCTGAGAAAACCTACGCAGCAAAACAATCTCTACCTTCTCCCCTTTCCATGTTCCAACGCTTTGAAATGACAATATATTTACTCGCAGTGACAAAATGGCGGTCAACACTTCCTGATTTCCTTCGAATCGAACGTTAACAGACGTCACGCAGCAAAAAAAAATTCCGCTCGCGCGCAGCCGCTTGAGTGCGCGCACCCGTCCGCGCTTATAGATATATAATTGACTTTGACTTTAATTTTCTCAGCAACTACTGAACGGATTTACACCATTCCACAAAAAGCGTAATCTGCGAGCCGGACTCTACAGTTTTGCCAAATTTCTTATAAATCCATTCAGCCGTTCGACCTGTAGCCGTGTCTAAACGTCCTATGGAAAATAACATGGAGAAAACACGTTTTGGGACCCCCTTTTATCTCAGCCCCCACTTCACCAATCCCCCCCAAATTTTCAGGGAAGGAGCGCAGCGGACCGAGCCATCTTCTTTGAGAAATTCGCAAAGATTCATCCACCAGGGCCAAAGTTAATCCAAATAGAATGTTGACGATTTCCTATGGAAACTAGGTCCTAACTATAACTACCTACTGGCGACCGCCAGTAGGTAATATATATAGATATATATTACGTAGCAGGAGCTTCACGTACCTCGTATTTTAGCCGGGAGAGCTTCCCCGGCTCTGCGAGACCCCTCCACGTTTGGGCTAAACTTCGGCAAGAAGCTACCTTCCTTCGGGATTTTGCAAGTAACTCCGTGTTTGGACACGCCGACACGCCCCAGGGACCAACGGATCTGTTTGCAAGTCGCTTCCGTGGAAAGACCGGAAGTAGTTCAGAGACTGCTGGCTGGCGTTCGTCGGTCGCGGTGCCCCGGGCTCACCGATCAAGTACCGAGAGCGGCTGCTGTTGCGGACCAAGATATCCCCTGTGTGGAGTACAGAAGCGGTTTCGTTCTGCATTGCCGGTAGGAACCGTTGTCTGAGTGTGCCTGACTGCTATACTGCCCATTGTTTGCACCATGTCGGCGGACACGTTGAGAGGGCGTATGGAGATGTGTAAGGGAATGTTTTCGGACCCCCCGGCTGGGGAGTCCACACCGAGTCCTATATTAATTGCTGCACCCGAGCAACGTTCAGAAACCAAAGAACTTTTCGAACGCTTAGAGAAATGCAGCAAAAGCGAACAAGCTAAGTGGTGGGAGTTCACTTCTTTGTTGGGCTACTTGGAGGTGGGGCGGGTGCCAAGAGGTTTGCGCACTCTATTAGCCCCTTCCTATGAGGATCCCGACCCCCAAATGTTAGCCGACTGGGCGCAATGTAATTTGGAGAATTCTAAGAGTTTAATGGGCATTCTTGTACAATATGCAGAAAGTGACAGAGCCAAACTGCTGGAGAGGATTGATGCAATTAACGCAGAAATTGACAAAATACCTCCCTCTGCAGAAATTTCCAAATTAAGAGATGACATGAATAAAAGGCTCAAATGCGAAGAGGAAATTATAATGAAACGTAAAGCATATAAGTTCCAGCGTGACAGACTGGACTATGAGAATGGGAAGATCTTTACATTCGCCAAAAAGTATGATAAGATCAAACAGCGGCAAGCTTCCAACAACTCTGGTACTTCCAACACCACAGCCAGTAGCATTGTTAGTACAGGACCTACTACCAGTACAAGACCGGTTGAAATATCGTCTGCATCAGTGTCAGGGGACAGTTCGCAATACGAGAGTGAGTCAGAAACAGAAACCAGACGACAACAAGCGGTGGGGTTTCGCAAACTCACTCCGGCTCAGGAGATGGCAATGGTACAGCAAGACCGAAAGGCAAGTCTACGTTCTGCTGCACAGGCAGTCGGCGACAGCGCGACAACAAGCAACGCGCAGAGAGGCGCAAATGTAACAAACGCCGCAAAAAAAGATTCCAGGCCAAAGAAACAGCGCTTCAGAAAACAGTGGAATCAGCCTCAATGAATGCAATCTCCTTAGGAACTGCGCCAGAGCAAGGGGGTCATGAGAATAAAGCAGTTATAAATTTATCGGACATAGTTCTGACTACGAAGGAAACTTCCCTTCTATCATTGGGTTTGTCTTATAGCCCTAAGGGCAACTTTGATTATGCTACAACCAAAATTGATATATTCAAGTTTGTGCGTAAGCTTAAATTGCGCAAACACTTTGCTGCCCGTGGTGGATTAGCTCACAATCCTGCACATTCTATGTCAGCATCTGCCTCTATACCTAATACACCTGGTGATGTCGGTGACACCATTATAATAGGAGCAGCTCTCACACAGGAACTCTATGAGCTTCAGCAAGAGGAACTATGTCCTATCACGGAGAGCCAAACTGCATTGGGTGGTGAACCGTTACCCAAGGTCTGTCCGACCCACTTTAAAAGTAAATCGAAGTTTTGTCCCCTGATGCTCAAAGACAATGTTGATATTTTCCATGATCGGGTTACAACACAACTAAAGGAGCTACAGATCAGAACAGCTAATTCGATCAAACGCTATACATACAGAGACAAAGAATACCACACCTTAATTAAAAAGTTGAGAGAGAACAGGAATTTGGTGATCAGACAATCTGATAAGGGGGGTAATGTGGTGCTGTGGCCACGGAAAATGTACTTAGAGGAAGCCCACAAACAGCTGAATGACAAGGATTGTTATAGACGTATTTCTACACAGGATGCTATCAACACAAGAAATACAGTCTATTTGAAGTTGTCTGCGTGGAGGAGTAAGGGCCTGGTCACGATGGAGGAATATAAATTCCTGAAAAAGGATTATCCTGTGATGCCTGTCATCTATTTCATCCCGAAAGTACACAAAAATTTGATCCAACCCCCTGGCAGGCCCATTATATCAGCATGCAATAGCCTGTTAGAAAACATGAGTAGGTACATTGATTTTTTCTTACAGGATTTTGTGAGAAACCTACCTTCTTTCATTTTGGACACCAGTGATCTGTTGAGAAAACTTCAAGATTTTGTATGGAACGCCAATTATGTTTTGGTATCCATGGATGTAACTTATTTGTATACAAGCATAATCCACGCAGATGGTTTGAAGGCCATACAACATTTCCTTGATAAGAGAGATATTGGTTTTCAGGAACACTCCAAAATGATTTTTGACATGATTACGATATGCCTTGAGAATAACATATTCTTGTTCGCTAACCAACTTTTTTTGCAGACCCGGGGAGTGGCAATGGGGGCCTGCTTCTCTCTCAGTTACGCCTGTCTACATATGGGCTACTGGGAGGAGCAGGTCCTAATGAAACAACATGCCGCTACCATGAATGCTAAGGTAAAACTTTGGTTGAGATATATAGACGACCTATTATTTGTATGGGATGGTGCTGAAGATGAGGTTGTTGAGTTTATAGAAGTATTAAATGCCAACAATTCTAACATTCATTTTACTAGCACCCTCAGTAGATCGTCTGTTGTCTTTCTAGATGTGGAGGTCTTTGTACATGCAGACAAGTTACAGACTAAACTCCATCGTAAGCCGACGGCAGGGAACACACTGCTGCATGCAGACAGTCAGCATCCTGCCCATCTGACTCGCAGCATCCCGTATGGGGAGATGCTGCGAATTCGGAGGATTTGCAGCAGTGACAATGATTGCTGGATGGCACAATCCCTGTGTAAGGCGCGATTTATGGAACGAGGCTATAGATCAGAAGTTATAGATAATGCTGTCGTGAGGGCAAACAAGATTGATAGAACTACACTCCTGGGCTCAGGAAGTGTTCGACCAGAAATTTCAACTGGGGCGGGCGACGAAACAAGACTAATTATGACATACAATAGTCAACATAAAAGTATTCATAAAATAGTCAGGGACAATTGGTTCCTAGTCTCCAGTGACCCCATTATTGGTCCCCTCATTGGCAAACAACCTAGCATTACCTATCGTAAGGCCCGGGCCATGCAGGATAGTCTTGTGTCTAGTAGCCCCGAGGTAGCAGTACCGTCATGGCTTGGTGGAAGCAAAGGATTTCTGAGGTGTTCTATATGCAAAGCATGTAAACAAGGTATAAGCAAAACAGAGGTTACTACTCCTCTTTCTCCCATTCCTATCAAAATCAAACAGAAACTAAACTGCAAATCTGAGTTTGCAGTTTACGTCCTGGAATGCCCATGCGGGTTAAGGTATGTGGGAAGTACCCGACCGCAAGTGCATAAGCGAATATTACAACATCTACGAGCAATTACCCATGCCGATGTGACATATCCGGTAGCCAGGCATTTTGATAGCAATCATGGAAGGAATGCTTCCTTACTCAAGTACTTTGTGATAGATTGTGTTCCTCCCCAGAGGAGAGGTGGTGATAGGGAGTCTCTCTTGCGAAAATTGGAGACTCGCTACATTATACTGTTAGACACTAAGGCACCGCAAGGTCTCAATATTGGGGAGGATTGCCACACTTATCTCTAAGTACTATTGCATTTACCTTATGCTATTCAATCGTTGTAATGCATTGCTTCCTTTGTTCATACCGTGTACCTGTACTGGTGGTTTTAATCTTTACTATTTGATATGTGACTCATGAAATTCTGTTTTAATGTGAAAATATGTCCCTGTAACTCTCCATGACCATTTTAATTCACTAGCAATTTGATATTGTTATCACAACTTTGGGAGCACTTTATATTGCCATCACTATGAGTATACAAACATCTAAATTTTGCACATGTACATCAATTACAACTGGCCCTTAAAACAAGCAGCCCACTTGGGCATGATTTGAAGCAATTAGGAGCTCATGACAATGTAGTCTCAATTTGCAATATGATTTATACAGAGTTTGGTAGTTTTATTGGTTATAATATATTTTATTGTATATAACTATTTAAGTGGCTTTTAACTTTTATAATATTTTAAAAGTTGGTTGTAGCCGTTGCCATGTTAGCTCTATCAAATATATATTTAGTGGTTAAGGTTAGCACAGTTTGGTAAAATAATTAATTTTGTTATATATCCAATATGCTGTGACTATTATTGATTTGTAAATATGTGTAATTCTGACATTTATGTCGAAATATGGATAATGTAACAACATGGAAACTTCAATAGTATGTTTTCTATTCCTATCACATGTGATGGCACTACTTGCACTTTAAAAGGGTGATCAGCCCTCTTGACGCTTGTCATGTGATCAAGGCTATCTTTAGCCGAAACGCGTCATGGCGGACTGGTGCTGGGCTAAATTTCAATAAAAACATTTGCACCTTCTCTAGGTCTCGCTGTTCCTGTTTGCTGCCTGACAGTTTTGCTGTTTTGTTCATTGCGTAGCAGGAGCTTCACGTACCTCGTATTTTAGCCGGGAGAGCTTCCCCGGCTCTGCGAGACCCCTCCACGTTTGGGCTAAACTTCGGCAAGAAGCTACCTTCCTTTGGGATTTTGCAAGTAACTCCGTGTTTGGAGACGCCGACACGCCCCAGGGACCAACGGATCTGTTTGCAAGTCGCTTCCGTGGAAAGACCGGAAGTAGTTCAGAGACTGCTGGCTGGCGTTCGTCGGTCGCGGTGCCCCGGGCTCACCGATCAAGTACCGAGAGCGGCTGCTGTTGCGGACCAAGATATCCCCTGTGTGGAGTACAGAAGCGGTTTCGTTCTGCATTGCCGGTAGGAACCGTTGTCTGAGTGTGCCTGACTGCTATACTGCCCATTGTTTGCACCATGTCGGCGGACACATTGAGAGGGCGTATGGTGATGTGTAAGGGAATGTTTTCGGACCCCCCGGCTGGGGAGTCCACACCGAGTCCTATATTAATTGCTGCACCCGAGCAACGTTCAGAAACCAAAGAACTTTTCAAACGCTTAGAGAAATGCAGCAAAAGCGAACAAGCTAAGTGGTGGGAGTTCACTTCTTTGTCGGGCTACTTGGAGGTGGGGCGGGTGCCAAGAGGTTTGCGCACTCTATTAGCCCCTTCCTATGAGGATCCCGACCCCCAAATGTTAGCCGACTGGGCGCAATGTAATTTGGAGAATTCTAAGCGTTTAATGGGCATTCTTGTACAATATGCAGAAAGTGAAAGAGCCAAACTGCTGGAGAGGATTGATGCAATTAACGCAGAAATTGACAAAATACCTCCCTCTGCAGAAATTTCCAAATTAAGAGATGACATGAATAAAAGGCTCAAACGCGAAGAGGAAATTATAATGAAACGTAAAGCATATAAGTTCCAGCGTGACAGACTGGACTATGAGAATGGGAAGATCTTTACATTCGCCAAAAAGTATGATAAGATCAAACAGCGGCAAGCTTCCAACAACTCTGGTACTTCCAACACCACAGCCAGTAGCATTGTTAGTACAGGACCTACTACCAGTACAAGACCGGTTGAAATATCGTCTGCATCAGTGTCAGGGGACAGTTCGCAATACGAGAGTGAGTCACAAACAGAAACCAGACGACAACAAGCGGTGGGGTTTCGCAAACTCACTCCGGCTCAGGAGATGGCAATGGTACAGCAAGACCGAAAGGCAAGTCTACGTTCTGCTGCACAGGCAGTCGGCGACAGCGCGACAACAAGCAACGCGCAGAGAGGCGCAAATGTAACAAACGCCGCAAAAAAAGATTCCAGGCCAAAGAAACAGCGCTTCAGAAAACAGTGGAATCAGCCTCAATGAATGCAATCTCCTTAGGAACTGCGCCAGAGCAAGGGGGTCATGAGAATAAAGCAGTTATAAATTTATTGGACATAGTTCTGACTACGAAGGAAACTTCCCTTCTATCATTGGGTTTGTCTTATAGCCCTAAGGGCAACTTTGATTATGCTACAACCAAAATTGATATATTCAAGTTTGTGCGTAAGCTTAAATTGCGCAAACACTTTGCTGCCCGTGGTGGATTAGCTCACAATCCTGCACATTCTATGTCAGCATCTGCCTCTATACCTAATACACCTGGTGATGTCGGTGACACCATTATAATAGGAGCAGCTCTCACACAGGAACTCTATGAGCTTCAGCAAGAGGAACTATGTCCTATCACGGAGAGCCAAACTGCATTGGGTGGTGAACCGTTACCCAAGGTCTGTCCGACCCACTTTAAAAGTAAATCGAAGTTTTGTCCCCTGATGCTCAAAGACAATGTTGATATTTTCCATGATCGGGTTACAACACAACTAAAGGAGCTACAGATCAGAACAGCTAATTCGATCAAACGCTATACATACAGAGACAAAGAATACCACACCTTAATTAAAAAGTTGAGAGAGAACAGGAATTTGGTGATCAGACAATCTGATAAGGGGGGTAATGTGGTGCTGTGGCCACGGAAAATGTACTTAGAGGAAGCCCACAAACAGCTGAATGACAAGGATTGTTATAGACGTATTTCTACACAGGATGCTATCAACACAAGAAATACAGTCTATTTGAAGTTGTCTGCGTGGAGGAGTAAGGGCCTGGTCACGATGGAGGAATATAAATTCCTGAAAAAGGATTATCCTGTGATGCCTGTCATCTATTTCATCCCGAAAGTACACAACAATTTGATCCAACCCCCTGGCAGGCCCATTATATCAGCATGCAATAGCCTGTTAGAAAACATGAGTAGGTACATTGATTTTTTTCTTACAGGATTTTGTGAGAAACCTACCTTCTTTCATTTTGGACACCAGTGATCTGTTGAGAAAACTTCAAGATTTTGTATGGAACGCCAATTATGTTTTGGTATCCATGGATGTAACTTCTTTGTATACAAGCATAATCCACGCAGATGGTTTGAAGGCCATACAACATTTCCTTGATAAGAGAGATATTGGTTTTCAGGAACACTCCAAAATGATTTTTGACATGATTACGATATGCCTTGAGAATAACATATTCTTGTTCGCTAACCAACTTTTTTTGCAGACCCGGGGAGTGGCAATGGGGGCCTGCTTCTCTCCCAGTTACGCCTGTCTACATATGGGCTACTGGGAGGAGCAGGTCCTAATGAAACAACATGCCGCTACCATGAATGCTAAGGTAAAACTTTGGTTGAGATATATAGACGACCTATTATTTGTATGGGATGGTGCTGAAGATGAGGTTGTTGAGTTTATAGAAGTATTAAATGCCAACAATTCTAACATTCATTTTACTAGCACCCTCAGTAGATCGTCTGTTGTCTTTCTAGATGTGGAGGTCTTTGTACATGCAGACAAGTTACAGACTAAACTCCATCGTAAGCCGACGGCAGGGAACACACTGCTGCATGCAGACAGTCAGCATCCTGCCCATCTGATTCGCAGCATCCCGTATGGGGAGATGCTGCGAATTCGGAGGATTTGCAGCAGTGACAATGATTGCTGGATGGCACAATCCCTGTGTAAGGCGCGATTTATGGAACGAGGCTATAGATCAGAAGTTATAGATAATGCTGTCGTGAGGGCAAACAAGATTGATAGAACTACACTCCTGGGCTCAGGAAGTGTTCGACCAGAAATTTCAACTGGGGCGGGCGACGAAACAAGACTAATTATGACATACAATAGTCAACATAAAAGTATTCATAAAATAGTCAGGGACAATTGGTTCCTAGTCTCCAGTGACCCCATTATTGGTCCCCTCATTGGCAAACAACCTAGCATTACCTATCGTAAGGCCCGGGCCATGCAGGATAGTCTTGTGTCTAGTAGCCCCGAGGTAGCAGTACCGTCATGGCTTGGTGGAAGCAAAGGATTTCTGAGGTGTTCTATATGCAAAGCATGTAAACAAGGTATAAGCAAAACAGAGGTTACTACTCCTCTTTCTCCCATTCCTATCAAAATCAAACAGAAACTAAACTGCAAATCTGAGTTTGCAGTTTACGTCCTGGAATGCCCATGCGGGTTAAGGTATGTGGGAAGTACCCGACCGCAAGTGCATAAGCGAATATTACAACATCTACGAGCAATTACCCATGCCGATGTGACATATCCGGTAGCCAGGCATTTTGATAGCAATCATGGAAGGAATGCTTCCTTACTCAAGTACTTTGTGATAGATTGTGTTCCTCCCCAGAGGAGAGGTGGTGATAGGGAGTCTCTCTTGCGAAAATTGGAGACTCGCTACATTATACTGTTAGACACTAAGGCACCGCAAGGTCTCAATATTGGGGAGGATTGCCACACTTATCTCTAAGTACTATTGCATTTACCTTATGCTATTCAATCGTTGTAATGCATTGCTTCCTTTGTTCATACCGTGTACCTGTACTGGTGGTTTTAATCTTTACTATTTGATATGTGACTCATGAAATTCTGTTTTAATGTGAAAATATGTCCCTGTAACTCTCCATGACCATTTTAATTCACTAGCAATTTGATATTGTTATCACAACTTTGGGAGCACTTTATATTGCCATCACTATGAGTATACAAACATCTAAATTTTGCACATGTACATCAATTACAACTGGCCCTTAAAACAAGCAGCCCACTTGGGCATGATTTGAAGCAATTAGGAGCTCATGACAATGTAGTCTCAATTTGCAATATGATTTATACAGAGTTTGGTAGTTTTATTGGTTATAATATATTTTATTGTATATAACTATTTAAGTGGCTTTTAACTTTTATAATATTTTAAAAGTTGGTTGTAGCCGTTGCCATGTTAGCTCTATCAAATATATACTTAGTGGTTAAGGTTAGCACAGTTTGGTAAAATAATTAATTTTGTTATATATCCAATATGCTGTGACTATTATTGATTTGTAAATATGTGTAATTCTGACATTTATGTCGAAATATGGATAATGTAACAACATGGAAACTTCAATAGTATGTTTTCTATTCCTATCACATGTGATGGCACTACTTGCACTTTAAAAGGGTGATCAGCCCTCTTGACGCTTGTCATGTGATCAAGGCTATCTTTAGCCGAAACGCGTCATGGCGGACTGGTGCTGGGCTAAATTTCAATAAAAACATTTGCACCTTCTCTGGTTCTCGCTGTTCCTGTTTGCTGCCTGACAGTTTTGCTGTTTTGTTCATTGCGTAGCAGGAGCTTCACGTACCTCATATATATATATATATATATATATATATATATATATATATATATATTCACTGAAAAAAACATAGGTTTCACACCAGTTATAGATAGCTGAACATTTTACTCATACAAAACCATTGAAATTCCCTCGTTATAGTTAGTTGGACTCACTATAACTCGCGCGCCCGCAATCCACTGCTGATGATGTCACATATTACATCATTCATGACATGGTCAGTGACATCACTGATGACATCACTGATGACATCACTGATGCCATCTCAAATGACATCACTGATGACATAATCCAGTGACTGTTTGTTTCTGTAAAGTTTAAATATGTTTTACATATTCAAGAATGAGTGGGTGTATAAGTGTCTGGATGAAGGATTTAGTTGCTGCGTGACTGACTGTATGAGTGAGTGATTAAATGTGTCTTACTGAATGCATGGGTTAGTGACTAAACTGTCTGAATGTGTGCATCAGTATGTCTGTTGTTGTATAAGCTGTTGCATGTGTTGATCAATAGCTATATAAGTGGCTATGTGGGTTATTGATTGGTTGCCCAAGTATTTGTATGTGAGGCTGAGTGTGTGTGTGGGTGGCTGGGAGGTGTGCATAGATGTGTGAGCAGTTGATTCACTAGGTGTATGGTTTCAAGAGTGCATAAGGAAACAGCTGTATGGGCGGTTGACTGTGTGCATGGCCCGTGTTGGTGAGTGAATGGATATCTCAGTGCTACATGTCCAAGTAAATACATATGTAAAAAACAGTGCATGTGAGAGTTGGCATATATAAATGACTATACATGAGAGCCAGTTATTGTGTGAGTGGCTGTATGGATCAATGTGTACTTGTATCAGTGATTGTATAAGAGAGTAAGTATGTGTTAGTATATGTTTGTATAATTGAGGTGTTGTCTGTATAACTGTATAGATGAGGACATGGGAGTGTGATTGATTCTTTGCATGACTGACTAGGTGTGTGAGTAACTCCATGGATGAGTGGCAGTGTGTGAGTGTCTGTATAGGTGTATGAGTGCATATGATAGTGTTGTTTTGATGAGTGACTATGTATGAGTGATTGTATGGGTGAATGAGTGGATGTGTGTGTAGACCTAGGAATCAGTGAGTGTGTATGTAGTTACTGATATTGGTGGGTCAATGGTTTCAGGAATGGTAGTTTGTATTTATCACTTGGTGTATCAAAGGTTAGATTAGAGTGTGAGCAGGTGCTTCGTATTATCACATGGATGATGTCATCAGTGATGTCATTGGTGATGTAATTCGAGATGTCATCAGTGATGTCATCAGTGATGTCATTTGAGATGTCATCAGTGATGTCACTGACCATGTCATGAATGATGTAATATGTGACATCATCAGCAGTGGATTGCGGGCGCGCGAGTTATAGTGAGTCCAACTAACTATAACGTGGGAATTTCAATGGTTTTGTATGAGTAAAATGTTCAACTAACTATAACTGGTGTGAAACCTATGGTTTTTTCAGTGAATTTTAAAGGTTTTTTAAATGCTAATTACTAATTATAACGATTGTGAAACCTATGGGTTTTTTTGTGAATTTCAAAGGTTTTTTAAATGCTAATTCCTAACTATAACGATTGTGAAACCTATGGTTTTTTCAGTGAATTTCAAAGGTTTTTTAAAAGCAAATTCCTTGCTATATCGAGTTTGTAACCTACGATTTTAAAGTGAATTATTACGTTTTTTTAGCAGCTGTTTTTTATAACTATTAATTATTATTATTTTTATTTTTTTTCTAAAATTAATTTTTTTATGTATTTTTCATGTAGTTTTTTTTTTTATCATTTTGTCTTGGAGCGCTCAGGGTGCGCGCACCGGTAAGCTCACCCGAGAGCGCAGCGAGAGCGCTATTCCCGCGTGCGGAAAAAAAAAGTATGTATTTAAAGTAAAAACTAATGCAAGACATTCAGTGGCATACTTATAAATGTAGTATTTTCGATTTTAAATACCCGTATTTTAACTTTAAACGTATTTCCGAAAAGCTAGCAAAACGTCATTCATGCGCGCCGCATAAGCGCTCCTGGAAGCGCCTACATTCGTGCCGCGTAAGCGCCCTCGGAAGCGCTCCGGTGCGCGCAGCGTAAGCGCGTCAAGTCATGTGATCTTAAAATAACACTTTTCATTGGTTGTTAACAGTTTTTTTTACAACTAATGAAAACCCCACTCATTTCCTTCACTACCACTTTCACTTTGGAGACAGCAAGACCTATTCCCTTCTGCTCTTCAAATCAGTGGAAAGAATGGCTGCAAGACCACCAAGCAGCAGTGATGACTCTGATGAGTTTCTCCAGGAGGACCCTCCTCAGCCAAAAGTGAAGGAGCACTTCATATGGAGTGTAAGATTTGCCACACTGTTCTTTCTCGTTGTGACCACAACAAAAAATATAGTTTTGGGAACTCTACCAAGATAAGGCATGTGCAAAGAAGGCACCCCGAGAACTATGCCCGGGAGAGTGTCAGGGACCTGGCACGGAATGCCCCGAGAGATGGCGCCTCGACCTCCACCGGAGGAGCAACAATATCGGGGAGAGGAAGAGCAGTGGAGCTGATACCCAACATTCAGCCTGTATTTAGTGACATTACCATTAAGTGTAAGCAGTGTGACAAACTGCTTTGTTATGGAGAACAGAGTATCCTACTAATTGTTTGCAAAAGAGAAGATCACCGTTGCCCTCCCCAGCCCAAATTTTTCCCCTTTTTTTTGCTCCGGTTGGGCAGTTTGGCATTCCCTATTTTTGTTTTTGTTCTGAAAAAAAAAATATATAAAACGTTCGGAAAAAGTAAAAAAAAAAAAAAAACTAAAAAAGAAGAAAAAAACCAGTTCTTTTTAGAACTACCTCCAGTTCTCCAAAAAGAGCTATATTCTTTACAAATTCAAAAGGATTGAGTGAAGTGGTGTTCAGTGAGAGAGGAAAGGAAAATGAGTGAAGGAGCAAAGAAAGGGACGAGAGGGGAAGGAAAGTGAAGTAGGGGGATTGAAAGAAGGTGAGTGTGGGAGGTGAGTGAGGGGAAGGGGATTGAAGATGGAGAACGAGGATAAGTGAGGAAAGCGGAGTAAGGGAACAGGGGTGAGGAAGGGTAAGAGAAGAGCAGTGAGGTTAAGGAAAGAGTTGTGATAGAGAGTGGATAAAGGCAAGTGAGCGTGAGACAAGGGGAGTGAGGGAGTGAGGAGACAGAGGAAGTGAAGGAAAGAGTGAGAGAAGAGGAGTGAGTGAGGGAGCAAAGAAAGATACATGAGGGAGTGTGACTGAGTTATAGGGAGTGAGCGTAACAGAAGAGGAGTGAGAGACTAAGAGGACGGAGAGAATGGGGTTAACAGAGAGAGAGTAAGGGAAGGGGAGTGAGTAAGTAAGAGGACAAAGGGAGTATGAGAAGGAGTTAGTGAAGTGGAGTAAGGAGAGTAACAGAAGGGAAAAGAGTGAAGGAGCGAAGGAAGGGATGAGACAGGAAGGGAAGTAAAACAGGAGAGCTGAAAGAAAGTGAGTGTGGGAGTGTGGCTGAGTTATAGGGAGTGAGCGTGACAGAAGAGGAGTGAGAGACTAAGAGGATGGAGAGAATGAGGCTAACAGAGAGAGAATGAGGGAAGGGGAGTGTAGAAGTAAGAGGACAAAGGGAGTATGAGGAGGAGTTAGTGAAGTGGAGTAAGGAGAGTAACAGAAGAGAGAAGAGTGAAGGAGCGAAGGAAGGGAAGAGAAAGGAAAGGAAGTAAAACAGGAGATCTGAAAGAAAGTGAGTGTGGGAGTGTGTCTGAGTTATAGGGAGTGAGCTTGACAGAAGAGGAGTGAGAGACTAAGAGGACGGAGAGAATGAGGCTAACAGAGAGAGAATGAGGGAAGGGGAGTGTAGAAGTAAAAGGACAAAGGAAGTAAGAGAAGGAGTTAGTGAAGTGGAGTAAGGAGAGTAAGGGAAGGGAAAAGAGTGAAGGAGCGAAGGAAGGGAAGAGAAAGGAAGGGAAGTAAAACAGGGGAGCTGAAAGAAAGTGAGTGTGGGAGTATGTCTGAGTTACAGGGAGTGAGCGTGACAGAAGAGGAGTGGGAGACTAAGAGGACGGAGAGAATGAGGCTAACAGAGAGAGAATGAGAGAAGGGGAGTGTAGAAGTAAGAGGACAAATGGAGTAAGAAAAGGAGTTAGTGAAGTGGAGTAAGGAGAATAAGGGAAGGGAAAAGAAGGAAGGAACGAAGGAAAGGAAGAGAAAGGAAGGGAAATGAAGGAGAAAGTCTGAAAGAAGGTGAGTGTGGGAGGGGAGTGAGGAAAAGGGGAGTAAACATGGGGATTGAGAATAAGTGAGGGAAGCGCAGTAAGGGAACGGGGGTGTGGGTGGGTGAGAGAAGAGTAGTGAGGTTAAGGAAAAGAGTGTTGAGAAACTAATTTTTGTACGTCAAACTTACCTTATAAGTAATGTAAACTTAATTACATATTTTCAGTAAATTTAATATCTGTGGAAGAGAAGAAAAAAGTAAGTTATAATAGTTATGATATATATTTCACAATGCAAGAGAGAAAGCAGGAGATTAAAAGTTATAAAAGGGTAGTGTAGTGTGTTTATCTAGGTACCTGAATCGATATTCCTATTCTTTGCCCTTGTCCAGTTATAAATCAATAATATCCCTACAACGGCATAGAAACCCTTTTCATAATTCAGTCATAGCGCATGCTGTCACATTAAGCAAGCCTACTCCTCCAGCCCCCTAGAAAGCACACCGAGTTCTTAAACAAATCCAAGCCTCCAGCAACCTGGGAAATCCCCGCTGCTTTGTTTTGGTTTCGTCCGAGAACTCCTGTAAGGCACTGTAAGAACGACCAGTTCTTAGTGACATCTTTATTGACGTCTTATGTCCAGCCTTACGTCAAACCCGGCACCTTTCAGGTATAAATATACCAACGTTGCCTTAAGCAAACACACGGTGGTGATGAATCTGGAGCAGCTACTATTTGCCCGAGAGCCCAGCTGATGCGAGAGCCCACGGATGCTGCCCCTCCCTTTTGACGCGCTGAGAAAGACGCTGTCTTTTCTCTTGCCGAGAAATCCAGCCTCCGGCGTTTCCAGCTTACCCTTGCGGGTGACTGGGATACCGAGTCCTGAGAGAGAGATACCAGACCTCCTGCCTTCTAATATCCAGGCACTGAACTGACTAAACCCTTACAGAGAATTCTTGAGTCAGATCCTTGGCAAAACAAACTTAACTTAAACTGCTACTTACTTACTCCCTCCCACATATTAGGCTTAGGTCAGGTACACCGGGGTAGGCGTAGTTAGAAGCACCAGTTGAGTACGATTAGTCAATGTATATATGTATGTATCTATTTTATCCATTTTAAAGTATCATATGGCTAAGAAACCATATCAATGCTTTTACAGTATTATTTCATAATCCTGCTTTTACTGTATGCACTTTACTTAACTATAAGTATTGCAATTGTAGCAATTCATTTCTCTTGTATGAGGAAAGAGACTGCTCAATAAATAACACCTTTTATTGAAAACGCCTGTCTCTCTTTTTCTCTGCAATCTGGTGAAACTAAGTACGCACTTATTGACTGAGTGAAATAGCTGTCTTTTGTTTTCACACGACTCTAGAGATATACTCTTATTCAGGGAGAGCAAAGTTGTCATGTTTTATGGTTGTCAGAAACGAAATACCTTCTTGTCTATCCAGGGAGGTTAAACTCCTCCTCGCTTATTCGAGAAAGTTTATAGTGAACTCTGAGCTAGCTGGCAAAAAATTTAAGTCTAATATAGTCAGTAGAGACCTAGTTAACCTCAGTCCTACGTCTACACTACTGAAGATATTATTCCAATGCGCAGAGCCTATTGGGACTATAGGAACTACACTACATGGTGCCCAACGTTTGGTAAGGCGATAAATCTAACGCAAGACGTTAGAGTAACTCAGTCATGCTTTTTCACACAGACCCTTTTTCCCGTAAATACTCCAAAGACGTCTGGAGTGGGTCAAAGGTTAAAATCCGCCGAAACTTAGTAGGAAGAGATTTCTATGTATAGTTTTTGGTTTATTCAACGTTGAAGGATACAGTGTTCCAAAATATTGTGCACCTAATCTTTGTTTCCTTGAAAACCTGATCTGCAACAAAAAACTTCCTGTCAGTAAAATGTCAGACGGTGAAGAAGATAGAGAGGCAGCTAGAATAGCAGCTCAACTCCTAACGGAAGACACAAGTCTCCTGCAGACTGACCCGGATGCAATACTCATCCCAGTCAATATAAGAAAAACTATAACTATTAAACTTATAGAAAATGGACTAACATCGAGAGGTGGTACAGTCATATTCGTAATTGAGGCACATGAATATCGGCAGACAAAGGTATTCTATTCATGGATAAACTTTCCAGCAGCAAACGCTGTCACACATGAATTCCACTATTACAAAATAGAGGAACCCCCGGATGAGTACACTCCTTTCGAGGAAGTGGAAATCCCATTAAAATACCAAGAGCACCTGCTCTGGTTTAAAGGCGCCCTAAAACATAATAATCACATCACCAGGCTCGGTCCACTAGGTAGACCAGGAGCAACGTGGCCGGTTCTAGCCAGCTACACACCACAACCTGACATTTATAAAATGTCTAGCGAAGAACTCTTAGTTAAAATAAAAGAATTAACAAAGGCATATAGAGAGTTGGTTCAATTGGCAACGGAAACAGATATAGCAGAACAACCATTTGAACTTGCCAGAATCATAGAAAAATCCTATGAAGAGCTAGGAAGAGATAGTTTGGGTGGGAAACCAGTAAAACCCCAACTAACTGAAAATCCTGAAAAAAATATTTATTAAAAATAATTTAAACACTCCAAAAAAGAGCTGGGATGGAAATAAACAATCCACTCCCAAAGAAAAAAGATTGCAGTCCAGAGGAAGTCTCCTCGGCGGAGAGAAAGATCTCCGGACCAAGGACACAAGTCTCCCCAGAGGGAACCCTCTGAAAAAAGATACAACCTTAGAAATAGGGATAATTTGAAGAAACCTGATAGATATCAAGATACTGATACACGTCCCTCTCGATCTTTTCAGACTTCCTCGCAGAAATCGGAAAGAAGAGGACGGTCAGAACACAGGGAAGAGCACGTCAAGTCCAAAGACAAGGAACCTGCTCATCAAAGTAAAAAATTACAATTTCCAAAAAAGAAGGTAGCCAGTATTAAAATAATCAAACATGCCAAGGATCCTGAGGACACAGCTGAGAGTGGGCTCAGACAATGCTAGACAGCGCAGCAGAAGTGAGCATAGCTCGCAAGATCCTGATGAATCATCTGGAGACAGTGGACACGAATGAATACATTCAGGTGGAAACTGCCGATACCAGAGTTAGCAAACCTCATAAATATACGAAATAACACTACGTATAGAGGGAGATAAGACTAGGAAAATAAGGGGTCTATTTTTGGGATAACCTCTCAAAAGACTATGACATCCTTTTAGCTGAAAAAGACTGGCCACCGGAGTTTGTCAGAGAGTGCCCTCATGGCGAAGAAATGATTATGCCTGCCTTCTCAAATCACATTTCAATTCATAAAAATATACACTTGCAAGAAAGTGGGCAGTAGCCCAAGCTCCTGCATTATATAAAAACCATGTTGGATGGGATGAGGACTCTCCTCCTCACAAAATCCAGTTAAAATGTCAACCAACTTCACAGAGGCAGTACCCAGTTAAGCAAGAAGCTAAAAAACAGGTCAGGGAGATCTTAGATCAACTTGAATACCAGGGGGTGATTGAAACTTGCACCTCACAAATGAACAATCCTTTGTTTCCTGTCTCCAAGCCAGACAATTCATATCGTCTAGTTTTGGACTACAGACACCTTAACTCATGTTGCAAGACATTTGCAGTACAAAACTCACACAGTGCAGCACTAATGAATAACATCGTGCGCAAAAAATACAAAACAACATTAGACATCTCTAATGGATTCTTTTGTCAAAATATAGCACCTGAAAGCAGGTATTTGACCGCTTTCTTAATAATGGGCTCGCAGAAAAGTTCTGTCGACTCCCACAGGGGTTCAAGAACAGCCCAGGATTATTCTCAGCAAGAGTAACAGAGTTACTACAAATGTATGATGATGAGGCATTATCTTATGTCGATGACATCTATCTAACAGATGATGACTTGGATACTCACTTGAAAAGAGTGAACACCATAATACTTGGGTTCGCAGCAGAGGGTTACAAATTCAACTTTAAAAAGTCACGAATTGCCCATCTAACTGTCCTGTTTTTAGGATATGAATTATCAAGTGAAGGCAAAAGCCTGGCAGACAATTTCTTAGAGAACCGTGCTGTAATCCAAGCACCAAGAACGCTGAAAAACTTACAATCAATTCTAGGTTTCCTGAATTTCAGAAGAACTTACATTCTAAATTTTGCAGAGAGGGTTAAACCTCTCTATGAACTAATAAAACCAGATTTTAAAACAATCAATTGTACTCAAAAACACACAGAAATTTTTGAGATCATTGCAAACAGACATGTTAGCTAAAACAAAATTGTAAACACGCGATAACACACGCAACCTTGTGATCCGGGTCATCCCAGGAAAATGCGGATTCACATACCTAACCTCTAATGAGGGGGAAACGGTACCAATAGCATACAAATCACATTTGTACACAAAAGCTGAAATGAAATTTAGCTCAACTGAAAAAATTCTAACCGCGGTTCAGACTGCGGTAGCAAAAGAAAGAGCCCTAGCACAAGGTAAACGAATAATCATCGTTACCCCAGTACCAGCTCTAGAAGCGGTAACAAAGGCAAGCATTCCAAATGCTAAAGCACTACATCCGAGATGGATACAATGGGTTAATTCTCTTGCTGCAACAGACGTGGTCTACGAATTTGATCCTAATTTAAAAACACAAGAATTTCTCCAATACGAATTGGAATGTCCGCTGCCGACCGAAATCTTGCCTCTTGAACACAACGGCTGTATAATATATACAGACGGATATGCACAACCCTCAGTTTGGGGAAAACAAGCCTGTAACGCCACATGCGAGATTGTTAAATACGTGTGGCGCAGAGGTAAATTGAGACCTCTGGTAACAATATCACACTCTGTAGAGAACAATTCAGAACAACAAACTGAAGTAATAGCATTAAAAATGGCGCTAGATAATGCCGATCGCGAATTCCCGACACTAATAATGTGCGATTCATATTACTGCGTCAAATCATACAATAACGACTTGCAGAAATGGGTTCAAAACAGTTACAAAGATGACACAGGTGCCACAATAAAGCAAAAATCGCTTTGGGAATGACTCACGTGATACATACACTGAGTCGTGAACGTGATGGCATTCACGTTTCAGGGAATTAATTGGCTGAGACAGCCACAGCGGAAGCAACTAAGCCGGCTTCCGTAGCTACAAAAAAGCGTTCAGGAAAATACATAGACGGGGAAACGATGCTGGCGGTAAAAACGTCATCAAAAGGCGACTGTGCAGCGCTACCCGTCAACTATCCACTCAATTATACATACATAATCGATGCAAACTCCGTTCCTTTTGCTCAAATCCCTGGAGTGGGGGATAGGGTAATTCCAAACACGAACAGAAGAAACTTATTAATAGCAGATGCACATATGGGTGAGGGTCTAAGACACCTTAAGATTAAGGAATCTCTGAAAGAATTACATTCAATATACTGGTGGCCGGGAATGAGCCTGCAAAACTACAAATTTGCATTTTACTGTCAAAACTGCAACAGAGATCGCAGTGGCGAACTGCCCGGAGTATTACCATTGCCATTCTTTTAGATATCACAAGAATATCAATACGAAATACCCAGAAAAAATGCGTCCCATTAATATTATTTAAGACTAGTTTCACTTAAAATGTAGACCCCAGCTCTCGGCTGACGTCTGAACTCTTATAAAAGATTTGCGAGTCTATAGCGGCATAAACGCAATTGGCATGCTACACTCTGACCAGGGTCCTGCTTTTAGCTCTCGAGCTTATAAGGAGGCCATGACCAGCATGGGCATTGCATTGCGGTAATCTTATCACTTCCTTCCTGAGGGAAATGGGATGGTGGAAAGAAAAAACCGAGACATATAGCAATCTATAACGGCAAAGGTATTAGGTTCGGGGGTTGGGTGGGTCAAACATTTAATAAGTGTCCAACGTAGTCTTAACAATCTGCCAAGAAATTCACTAAAAGGTTTCAGTCCGTACGAACTATTGTTCGGGACTAGAATGCATATCCAGGACCTCGATAGTCAGACTTCAGTGGTAGAAGGAAAATGCTTTGATATCAAAGATCGTTTGGCTGTTTTACAGGACTTAAATGAAACAAGAAAAGACCTGAGCAACATAAAGTTGAAACAACAGCCAACAGCCACTGAAGAGAAACCACCTGTCCCAGCAAGGCCTGTCTGGATTCCAAAGATTGGGGATCTGGTCAGAGAGAAAATCGCGGTGAAGAAGGAATTTGGGCCTTCTTACAGAAAAGCAGTACCTGTCTTAGCTGTCAACGGAACAAGATCAGTTGTACTACCGCCCCTTGCTGGTAAAAAGGAGAACCGAGTAGTATCCATCGACTTGGTTAAACCACAATCATGTGGCCAATAATAAGTAGTAGGCCGAGTGGACTCCCAAGAAATAGCAGAACACCAAAGTTTGCTACAAATCAAGAGGTTCAAACTGAGAGACTAATCACATTTGATAAACCTACAGTGAATCAACAAGGACTATGCAACAAAGCCATGGAACTTATGCCTCTTAAAACCCAAATTGCAACAATTCGTCAAGAAGCACCTGTCTACAAAGATGTAGCCACAGACTATGCTAATGAAACAAAGAAAAATCCAGAAGCAATTCCAACAATTGACAGAACTGCATCAGGCTACTTCATCAATTTCGATGGCTTTTCTGAGGATCCGAGCAAACCTGAGGAACAGCCAACAATAACAAAAACTTTTAAAGACAAAACTAAAGAACTCTTTCATCAACTACAAGAAACCTATCTGATTTCCCCATGGATTGAATTTTGGGTGGTGCTAGGTGTACTTTTCCTCCTGCTTTGGCTCATCATGGTGCTATGCTTGGGACACTTCATTGAGGGAAAATATATTACAATGGACACAGCAAGCCGGGACTAGAATGCATATCCAGGACCTCGATAGTCAGACTTCAGTGGTAGAAGGAAAATGCTTTGATATCAAAGATCGTTTGGCTGTTTTACAGGACTTAAATGAAACAAGAAAAGACCTGAGCAACATAAAGTTGAAACAACAGCCAACAGCCACTGAAGAGAAACCACCTGTCCCAGCAAGGCCTGTCTGGATTCCAAAGATTGGGGATCTGGTCAGAGAGAAAATCGCGGTGAAGAAGGAATTTGGGCCTTCTTACAGAAAAGCAGTACCTGTCTTAGCTGTCAACGGAACAAGATCAGTTGTACTACCGCCCCTTGCTGGTAAAAAGGAGAACCGAGTTGTATCCATCGACTTGGTTAAACCACAATCATGTGGCCAATAATAAGTAGTAGGCCGAGTGGACTCCCAAGAAATAGCAGAACACCAAAGTTTGCTACAAATCAAGAGGTTCAAACTGAGAGACTAATCACATTTGATAAACCTACAGTGAATCAACAAGGACTATGCAACAAAGCCATGGAACTTATGCCTCTTAAAACCCAAATTGCAACAATTCGTCAAGAAGCACCTGTCTACAAAGATGTAGCCACAGACTATGCTAATGAAACAAAGAAAAATCCAGAAGCAATTCCAACAATTGACAGAACTGCATCAGGCTACTTCATCAATTTCGATGACTTTTCTGAGGATCCGAGCAAACCTGAGGAACAGCCAACAATAACAAAAACTTTTAAAGACAAAACTAAAGAACTCTTTCATCAACTACAAGAAACCTATCTGATTTCCCCATGGATTGAATTTTGGGTGGTGCTAGGTGTACTTTTCCTCCTGCTTTGGCTCATCATGGTGCTATGCTTGGGACACTTCATTGAGGGAAAATATATTACAATGGACACAGCAAGCCAGAATATCAACCTGGTCCTAAAGCCACACAAGTCTTCACACATCGAGAAAAGAGAACTTTCTTCAGTAAACTTCACAGCCAATCCGATACCCGGTGGGTAGCATGGGACAAAACAGATCACGAAATATATGGCCCGGTCGAGCTCTTGAAGTATCCTCATCAATTTAAGGTTTCATTAAGTGACTTTGTAAAACCGAGCACATTCTCTGATGATTGGGACTTTGAAAGTATTAATGATATGATGTCAGACTTAGTTATGTCAGCAAAATTTAAAGACCATGATTATTTACAAGGTTCATCAAATTATGAACAGATGTACTGCTACAATCACTATGCTAACCATTATTTGCATAAATCTGCTCAACCTAGAAATGTTTTAAATTATAATCAATGGGAACATTGTGCAACTCCACCAAAAGGTAGTTCAAAAACATTTTATGATAAATTCCCATACTTCTCAGGGTTTAACACAAGTGAAGCAGAAACATTTTATTTCAAACTGTTAAATAAGACAGGAATGAAAACCATGCTGACAAATACAAAATTAATCTATTCAGAAACATTTTTTGAAAAAATGAATACATTTGGTTTTGATTTTTGGAAAAATACCATTGAAACAAAAAGCATCTGGGGTACCAAAGATTGGCAAGTCCAAGGAATAGAATCATTATACAGAGCCTGCATGATCCCAGAACAAATTATATTTTTGAATGACACAATTCAACAAACAACCTGTCTTGGCCTAGCCAAAATTAAAGACTTAAACAAACCGTCTATTCCAAAGCCAACACCTGAGAGTAATAGCACTACAGATGTGGGAGAGGTGTGGCGCCGCGGCCAGGGCGACTGACGCTGGAATCTGGGGATCAGGGTTCGATCCCCAGCTCCGGCGGCAGGTTAGCCCAGCACCATGCGACTCTGGGCAATAGCTTGCTTAATCTTCCCGACGGCCCCCAGCGCCTAGAGACCCTAACGGGTGATTGTGCGCTATACAAATGTGGATTATTATTATTATTATTATGTTGAGATAGACGTATCCCATATTTTAAACCAAAACAGAACACATCCTGATTGGAAAAAATGGTTGATCTGGCCCACAGACACAAATAACTGTCAAGATAGATTCCTGAACAAAATACAGGGGTTCAAATTGACCAGGCCAGACCCTAGATACTCCCAGAGACAACATCCAGGGATAGTAACAACATACAGTGTAGGAAAACTCTGCCTTGAATGGCTACAGACATCCACACTGGCAGAAATTAAGCAACACTTAACTTTACTTAAAGAAGGTGCTGACTTGCGTGATTTCATTATGGGACCACGCAAACAGCGTCAAAAACGTTTCATAGCGGACTCTATATATGCAATTTATAACGAAGCTTGGAAAGAAACTCAAATTGAAACAGCAGAGAAAATACGGGAAATTGACCGTATTAATTTGGAAAAATCACTTTCTGTTGTGGACAATGGGTTAATGACTCTGTCCTCCAGAATATATTCACTGGACAGTATTGTATCATCTGCAATCGATATAATAGAGCAGGACTTACTAATGTTACAACATGGTCAGTCCCAATTGCGTTCTATTGTACAGCTTGGCTGGACGTTACAAAATCTGCCTTCAGGCTACGTGCCTTGGCGTTTAATCAACACAACGTCACTGTTCTCTATCTTTAACCTTACTGATATACAAATCAGCTTGGCACAAAAAGAAGCAGAGTATACAATTCTGAGCATTGAAAAACTTGAGAGATTACCATTGACAATGTCAGAACGACCTGTCATCGAATGGATAATACACGGAATCATAACTATTCTGATAACAACTTTCCAATTTCGATACTGCCAAAAGTATATACAGGCAGGCCAGTATGAAAGGTTGGGTGAAGGGTACATTAAGTCATCATGGAAATTACCTTACACACACACATGTTATAGTGAAAAAGGACAGAATGTATTTCTTAGTGGTGATAATTGTGAAAAATCACTAAGTGGTATACTTCTGTTTCAGGGTATAAATCTACATGGGGCCTGTGAGGGGACTTCAAATAACCTTTCATGTCACCAGCTTGGCACACCTACAACTCGAATAGAGCCATTCTTTAGACGGCTTTCGAACGGGAGCTACATTCTATTAGTGGACCACAGATGTTGTGGCTTGGTGCCAGGAAAAGCTTATCTAGTAAGCGTTTCTTCCATAGTCACTTGCTGTATGCAAGTATTGTATCCAAACGACACTCCAGACAGGGAGGGAACAATTTGGCCCAGTTTGAAAATCTCTTCTATTCGAATTGATACTTTAAGCAGAATGAAGTCTGTTCTTCTTCAGACGCCTGTGCCCTTGACGTCATCAAAAGAAACGTATGATCTCCAAGTTGCAAGGACAACGGCAGAGATACATAACCTTTTATCAACAAATTGCCCCTTACACTTCGCAGAAATGCTAAACTAAATCTTAAACATTTCAGATACGAATGGTATCCAGAGTGTATTTAAGACAATTTTTTCGGGACTGTTGACACCTTTCAAAGCAGTCCTGGGCATCTTTCCTAATTTTGTCCATTCAATCTTTGGCGGCCTTCCACTCCTGTTGGGACTCGTAGCAGGCATTTTATTTTTGATACTCCTGCTTCGTTATGGCAAGCCATGTCACAGACAAGACTCCAGCAACAATCGAAGAAACGATCCTAGCTATACGCTATCGGGACCGCATAACTAAAGTCCTTAGATTAGCCCGGCTAAGAGATCTGAATATGACCTGGTTTCTTTCATTCAGACCCATCTGGCAGAATTGTATCTTACCTGTGTTAAGATGTATGCTGTGCGGAGAAGAATGCGTGTTAGACGTCTGTCTCACACTACAACCAGAAGTACCATTGGATACAGATACTTTGCTAAGTCCTGTAACGGCTCATGCATCGTGTTGTCCCCAGCGGTTACCCATCCTGATGACGGCATTCGTTGAGACTTCACCACTGCGATTAAAGGGTAGTGAAGTGCAAGATGAGAGCAGCATCAACCAGGTACGACCTTCTGTGAGCAATGCTGATCAATACATCGATGATAGCAATCACTCTCACGACTGCACAGTTGCGGCATTTTCCAACTTGGTCGAACTTTCACCTGAAGCGGTAAACTGCTTTTTTGAAAGTCTGTCCTAAATGATGTTCTCCCCTGAACAAAAAGAATAACTTTTAAGCAAACGAGCACTCAGCGTTCCCTGAACTCTGAATTTGGCCTTCAGCTTTGAAAAACAAAAGCTTCTGGAAATATTTGGAACTGTTTTGACTTCTTCCCTTGAAAAACGAAATTATTTTTTTACTGATTCCAAAATATTTACCTTTTTTTGGCACTCATCCTCTGCTTAAAGTAGAACTATTCTTAGAGAACAGAGCTTCTATTTTTAGAACTCTAGAGACAATATATTACCTCAGCCTCTAGCATATTTACAAATAACTGTATTTATATGTGATGAAATGGTCTCACACTTTTCTTTTCTGTATTAAGAGCCATTTCATGTGTAATTTTTGCAAAATCATTCCGCTGATATATATGCATCCTTTTTAATGAATGATTACACTGCTTGAAATACTGTACCTATACTCATTTTTCGTGTATTTCGCATACGCCATTTCAGATGCAAAAAATGTATTTTGGGGTGGATCGGTATACACATGCACCGTTAGATATGTTTACTATTGCTTAGTTTAGTAATTATGGACATGAATTCGTGGAGTGGGTGTAGTGTGTTTATCTAGGTACCTGAATCGATATTCCTACTCTTTGCCCTTGTCCAGTTATAAATCAATAATATCCCTACAACGGCATGGAAACCCTTCTCATAATTCAGTCATAGCGCATGCTGTCACATTAAGCAAGCCTACTCCTCCAGCCCCCTAGAAAGCACACCGAGTTCTTAAACAAATCCAAGCCTCCAGCAACCTGGGAAATCCCCGTTGCTTTGTTTTGATTTCGTCCAAGAACTCCTGTAAAGCACTGTAAGAACGACCAGTTCTTAGTGACATCTTTATTGACGTCTTATGTCCAGCCTTACGTCAAACCCGGCACCTTTCAGGTATAAATATACCAACGTTGCCTTAAGCAAACACACGGTGGTGATGAATCTGGAGCAGCTACTACTTGCCCGAGAGCCCAGCTGATGCGAGAGCCCACGGACGCTGCCCCTCCCTTTTGACGCGCTGAGAAAGACGCTGTCTTTTCTCTTGCCGAGAAATCCAGCCTCCGGCGTTTCCAGCTTACCCTTGCGGGTGACTGGGATACCGAGTCCTGAGAGAGAGATACCAGACCTCCTGCCTTCTAATACCCAGGTACTGAACTGACTAAACCCTTACAGAGAATTCTTGAGTCAGATCCTTGGCAAAATAAACTTAACTTAAACTGCTACTTACTTACTCCCTCCCACGTATTAGGCTTAGGTCAGGTACACCGGGGTAGGCGTAGTTAGAAGCACCAGTTGAGTACGATTAGTCAATGTATATATGTATGTATCTATTTTATCCATTTTAAAGTATCATATGGCTAAGAAACCATATCAATGCTTTTACAGTATTATTTCATGGATGTATGACGTTACAACGCATACTTTTACAATGCCTACCTTTACAACGCATTTTTTACACCACAACATCCATTACAACGCACACCATTACAACGCATACCATTACAACGAATACTTTAAAACTACCTTTACAACACATTCCACTACAACGCATAGTACATTTACAACGCATACCATTACAACGCATTACACTACATTGCATATAAGGTAAGTGTTGGATAGTGTAGGGGTTAAAAGTACTATTCTAACTCCAGGGGGTGCAGCAGTAGGGTAAGTGTTGGATAGTGTAGGGGTTAAAATTACTATTCTAACTCCAGGGGGTGCAGCAGTAGGGTAAGTGTTGGATGGTAAAATATGCGTTGTAATGGTATGCGTTGTAATGACTGCGTTGTAATGGTATGCGTTGTAGTGGTGTGCGTTGTAGTGTCATGCGTTGTAATGACTGCGTTGTAAATGCATGCGTTGTAATGGATTTTGCGTTGTAAAAGTTTCGTTGCAATGGTAGTGCGTTGTAAAATTTGCGTTGTAAACGTTGTATACCCTATTTCATAATCCTGCTTTTACTGTATGCACTTTACTTAACTATAAGTATTGCAATTGTAGCAATTCATTTCTCTTCTATGAGGAAAGAGACTGCTCAATAAATAACACCTTTTATAGGAAAACGCCCGTCTCTCTTTTTCTCTGCAATCTGGTGAAACTAAGTACGCACATATTGACTGAGTGAAATAGCTGTCTTTTGTTTTCACACGACTCTAGAGATATACTCTTATTCAGGGAGAGCAAAGTTGTCATGTTTTATGGTTGTCAGAAACTAAATCCCTTCTTGTCTATCCAGGGAGGTTAAACTCCTCCTCGCTTATTAGAGAAAGTTTCTAGTGAACTCTGAGCTAGCTGGCAAAAAACTTAAGTCTAATATAGTCAGTAGAGACCTAGTTAACCTCAGTCCTACGTCTACACTACTGAAGATATTATTCCAATGCGCAGAGCCTATTGGGACTATAGGAACTACACTACAGTAGTAAGAGATAAAGTAGGAGTGAAGGACTCAGAAAGGAAAACAAAGGAATGGTGGAGGTCAGAGAGAGTGAAAAAGAAATAGAGGGAGAACAACTTACTAAGAGGATAAGGACATGGATACATTCAGTGACAGAGAACAAGAGAAGTACAGAGAAATGAAGTGAAAGTCAGTAAGATACTAAAGGAATTTGCATTAGGAAAACTAAAGAAAGAAAGGGGAGTAAAGAAAGGAGAGTGAGTGACAGGGAAGCAGGAGTGAGTGATGGTGGATTCATGACATTGAGGAATGAAAGGTGAGTGAGGGTGAATGTAGGGTCGTAAGACAGTGAAGGGACAATGGGAGTGAGGGTAACAGAGAGGGAGTGAGGGAATACAGTGAGAATATGAGAGAATAGAGGGAGTGAGAAAAAGAGTGAGTAAAGGGGAGTTAGGTGAGTGAGGGAAGGGGAATGACTGAAGGAGCAAAGGAAGGAAAGAAGAGGAAGAGAAGTGAAGCAAAGGGACTTGGAAAAGGTGAGTGCTTGAGGAGAGAAAGAGAAAGGGGAGTTAAGGATGGTGAATGAGGATAACTGAGGGAACTGGAGTTAGGGAACAAGGGTGAGGGAGGGTGAGTGAAGAGCAGTGAGGTTGAGGAAAGAGGGAAGATAGAGGGAGGATAAAGGCAAGTGAGCATGAGACAAGGGGAGTGAAGGAGTGAGGACACAGAGGTAGTGAAACAAAGAGAGACAGAAAGGGACTGAGTGAGAGAACAAAGAAAGGTAAGTGAGGGAGTGTGGGTGAGTTATAGGGAGTAAACGTGACGGAAGAGGAGTGAGAGAGTGAGGGGATGGAGGTAGCGAAGCTAAGAGAGAGGGACTGAGGGAAGGAGAATGAGGATGTGACAGGACGGATGTATGACGTTACAACGCATGCTATTACAACGCATGCCTTTACGAAGCAAGTTTTACAACGCAAGTCGTTACAACGAATTGCGTTGGGGGGCGCTGGATAGTGAATAGTTTAATTTACTATTCCAACTCCAGTCCCCGTGGATAGTAGGGAAGGTGTTGGAAACTATTCCCTATCCTAGAGCGCCCCCCAGCGCAAGACATTGTAAAAGTTGCGTTGTAATGGTTGCGTCGTAAAGGTACTTCGTTGCAAAAGTTGCGTTGTAAAGGATGTTCCCCGACAGGACAGAGGTAGTGAGAGAAAGAGTGAGTAAGGTGAGTGAGGTAAGAGGAATGAGTGAGGGGAATGAGTGAGTAAGCGAATGAAGGGAATAGAGGGGAAGAGGACTGAAGCATAGGTACTGAGAGAAGGTGAGTAGAGGATGAAAGTAAAGGGAAAGGGAGAGAAAGATAGGGAATGAGGGGTAGTGAGGGAACCAGACTAAGAGAATGGGAGTGAAAGAACGGCAGAGAGCATGAGTAAAGAGGGATGAAAGTGAGTGAGGGTAAGACAAAGTGAGTGAGGAAGTGAGGGGATAGAGGTACTGAAGGAAAGAGTGACAGTAAGGGACTGAGTGAGGGAGCAAAGAAAGATAAGTGAGGGAGTGTGGCTGAGTTATAGAGAGTGAGCTTGACAGAAGAGGAGTGAGAGACTAAGAGGACAGAGAGAATGGGGTAAGAGAGAGAGAGTGAGGGAAGGGGAGTGAGGAAGTAAGACGACAGAGGGAGTGAGAGAAGGAGTTAGTGAAGTGGACTAAGGAGAGTAACGGATGGGAAAAGAGTGAAGGAGCGAAGGAAGGGAAGAGAGAGGAAGGGAAGTGAAACAGGAGAGCAAAGAAAGTGAGTGTGGGAGTGTGGCTGAGTTATAGGGAGTGAGCGTGACAGAAGAGGAGTGAGAAACTAAGAGGACGGAGAGAATGAAGCTAACAGAGAGAGAATGAGGGAAGGGGAGTATAGAAGTAAGAGGACAGAGGGAGTAAGAGAAGGAGTTAGTGAAGCTTCTTGCTGTATTTCCTCGTTCAACATTTACAGATAATTTGAAAAAACAGGACATTCTATGGTATCCTTGGTTGCATTGAACGAATCTTCATAAGTCTTCTTCTGTACGCCAAGGCTTAAAGAGTTGCAAAAGAGCTAAGTAATAAAATTCCCTTTTGTCTGGAGATTCACAACTCAATTTTCGATGATTAGTCAAATGGCCTTTTCTTTGTTTCACCAGACAGCCTTCACATCCAATTACAGCATATACACCTTTATTGATATCTTCTGTGACGTTCCTCTTAAAAGTATAGGTTTCCAGAACTTCATCGAGACAAACGTTCTCAAGATGACTACTTCTATTTGGATAGTATGTATCCAACATGTTTGTTTTCAAAATATCTGTACTGTCTGGTTCTTTCTCCGCCAAATACTCAATTTCTGGTACAGATTTCAAAACTCGGTTTCGTGTTGCAGCAAGACCTAGACTCACCCAAATGATGGTTCTAGATTTGGCATATAGACTGTTAGACCTGGCATCTTTGGCGTGGTTTTCCCCTATCTTTTCGCCTCTACCTCCTGTATTTTTGATGCTGTGCTGGATTTCGTTTGCTGGTTTAGATGCTTTAGAGACTCTGCCACTGCTGATCAGTGCCAGAATGTAAGTGCTCCCTATGTAAATTGTTATTCTGATTGGAAATACATGTTTGGCATATTTGTGTCACCATGAAGTCCCTAGTAAACTGCACTGGGTGTGCCAGGGCTGGTGATGACAAATGCTACTAGCGGGCCTGCAGCACTGATTGTGCCACCCCCAGGAGTAGCTCTAAAATAGTGTCTAAGGCCTGCCACTGCAGTGCCTGTGTGCAGTTTAGAAACTGCCATGTCCTCCTGGTTAGTGTTCCCACTGACCAGGCCTAACCCTTCCCTTTTTGTGCGCATCAGTCACCCCTATGGAAGGCCCAAGGTACCCCCCTGGGTAGGGTGCAGTGTATGTAAAAGGTAGAGCATGTACTAGTGCAGGTGACATGCTCTGATAGTGAATGACAGCCATTTTCGTTTTCACTATTGAAAGGCTATCTTGCTCCATAGATTAACATAGGGGATGCTGGCTACAGTGGTTAACAGCATTTCTTCCCATAGGAACAAGATAGGACATAAGTATCTAGTGTCCCTGAACTCAGAATTTAATAACACATCTTTTAGGAAAGGTTGTTTTTAAATCCTGTGTTTGAGAACAGCACTTTTAGAAAGTTGCTGTTCTGTTTATGTTTATGTTTATGTATTTGTTTTTGTATAGCGCATATGTCACCGTTCGGTCTCAGAGCGCTTGCTGAATCTAAAAAGTTAGAGAGACGAGGGGCAGTTAACAGATTTAAAATAGCCAGGTTTTTAGATTCTTGCGGAAAGTTTTATGGTTAGGGTCAGTTCTGATAAATAATGGTAAGGAATTCCAGGTGGTGGGGCTTATTTTGGAGAAACTCCTGTCCCCATTTCTGACAGTCCTGACCTTTGGGCCTTTTAAAAGATGTTTATTTGATGAACATAGAGTCCTTCCCGGGCAGTAGCCCTGGAGTTTTCTCTGGAGGTACTTTGGTCCCTGTCCGTTTATGGACTTGTGCACTAGGCAGCAGATCTTAAATTTAATGTGCTTTCTTATTGGGAGCCAGTGAAGAGTCCTTAGGCACGGAGCTGAAGGAGTGCGGGGAGGGAGGTCAAGAATCAGCCTTGCGGCAGAGTTTTGCAGGGTCTGAAGTTTACTTAAGAGACCTACATTCACATCAGCCAGTAGTGTGTTCCCATAATCAAGGCGACTGATTATAAGGCCCTGGTTGAGGGGTTTCCAGGAAGCGAGTGGAATCCACTTGAAGATTTTTCTAAGGCTTCGCATTTGCCCAATGCTAGTGTGAACCACTTTGTTTATGTGTTGGGACAGGCTCAGTTTGTCATCGATGATGATTCCCAAATTCCTTGCTGAATTTTTTGGAGCTGGGCAAGGGCCTAGGGATGATGGCCACCACTCTTCCGACCAGACTTTATTGGCCTTGCCAAATAGCAGGATTTCCGTTTTCGCGGCATTTAGCATTAAGTCGTCATCCATTCTTGAATGGAGATCATGCACTGTTGGAATCTCATTTTGGCATCTAAGTGGTTTGGTCCTAGGGTTATCAGGATCTGGGTATCGTCGGCGTAAGATACCGTCTCAAAGCCGTGTGCTTTGATTACTTTAGCTAGAGGCGATAGGTATACATTAAATAAAGTTGGGCTCAAGATCGAGCCCTGTGGAACTCCTTTATCATTGTCCACGTAAGATGACGAGAACAGGCCTGTTTTGACCTTTGACCGCCTCCCTGTCAGATAGCTCTGAAACCATCTGTGTGCTTGACCCTCGACACCAATCTCAGCTAGCCGCTTTAATAGGACGCTATGAGAGATGGTGTCGAAGGCCGCCGACAGGTCAAGTAAAATCAGGATGGCTGATTGCTTGGCTCCAAGGACAGCCGGATGTTATCCACGACCTCCAGGAGAGCGGTCTCGGTGCTGTGGCAAGCTCTAAAGCCCGATTGGGTGGTGTCCAGTAACATGTTGTCTTCTAGATGCTTAGTTAATTGGGTGTTTTTTAATGATTCTATTATTTTGCCAAAGAGTGGCAAAAGAGAAATAGGACGGTAGTTTACTGGTTGCTCTGGGTCAGCATTGTTCTTTTTTAAGATGGGTCTTACAATAGCTTCTTTCCAGGACACAGGAAAGACGGCTTGAGCTATAGATAGGTTAAAAATTGCCGTTAATTCAGTTGTCATAGCTGGAGCTATTTTTGTCAGGATCTGGGCCGATGCGGGATCACTAGGGGAACCTGATTTTACTTTCTTTAATTTGTCTGTGACTTCTCCCACCGTAACAGTATGGAATTCGAGAAGAGGTTTAGGTAGGGATGTGGTGAAGGACTGGGTTCTTTAAGGCCCAGCGGTGCCAGGGAACAACACCTGAAACCTTCGTGGGTTACCTGCTCTGGAGTACAAGTGACAGAGACACGGGACACTTCCTTCGGCGTCAAAGATCAGCGTTTATTACTGCAGGGATACAGAAATCGCAAGAAGTACAACATAGTGTAGGTTCTGAGAGTCTGCTTCAAATTGCAAAAGGGAATCGCTCCTTTTATACACATTTTCGTCATTGCTCAACATAATGAACAAAAGGTTACAACTCAGTTCCCACAGTAAACTTCAAAAGGATTGCATTCATGTTTTCAGAAGCCCGGAACATGATTATAGTAACATTGCCGGTTCCCAACTGTAAAAGCACATCATCTCGCCATAAGGCACATTCCACTCTAGTTGTAAACAGGCGAAAGAAAGAGACAGGAACAGGTGTAAGAAAGACAGACAACCGTAACAGAAGAGTGTGGGGGCAATATCGGAAGCGTGATCACAGGATCAAAGGACTCAAACCTAACATGTGTAAAGCTGAAACAATAGACCAACACGGCAGAATAAGCCTCAAGCTGAGCCATCTGCCTTTGCCGTGTCATTCCCCCGGTCGTAAAGACGACCCCAAAGAATATTCATCTTCCGCCAGAGCTTGGGAATCCCAGGGTCACGAAGCGGACATTGTCCCTTCACTGGCTACGTGAGGGCAAGAAACAAAATGGATGCCGTATCTAAAATGGAACCCGAGGGTTCAGATGGAAAAAACCCGTAAAGGAGACGAACCCTTCTAAGTAGTGTAGCGTAAACGCATACACCTACTAATCTCGTCATTTACGGTTCATAGATACCAAACTCGTCCATATCCGAGAATGCCCAAAACGTCGTAATGATTCTCACGGAACCTCAGACGCTCCTTTTGCCCTCAGGTAGGCAAGCACTAGTCGAAATCAGAATCAATTTCGATATTCATCAGATCATTCAGGTGTTGTTGAAAGATCATCCTATCCATCAATGTCTCTTTGGTCACAGATGGCCTTCTTATACACGTTGTAGCACAAAGGCCACATAAGGCAGGACCACACTGCACACAAAGACAACACGTGAACAGAAACGTTACAACGACTCCTATGATCATCAGAAGCTTCCAACCCCAAGTCGACATTAGACCCCAAAACCATCCTAGAAGCGTCCAATCTCCCTCTTCCACGTGTATGGACTCCGAGATTTTATGCAACTTTGAGATGGCTTGATAAACAGTTGGAGCATTATCAGGGATGAAAATGCAGCAGCTCGAATGGATTACCTTGCACACACCACCTCTATCTGCAAGTACAACGTCTAGAACCATACGGTTCTGTAGCGTCATAAGTCTATCCGCTTGAAGCTCTGCTGTCAGGTTACCAAGGGCACTTGCAGTGATATTAGCAGTCAATTCCACCACACGAGTCAACTGTCTCAAGGTCCTACTATTAACCATAGGACCCCAAAACGGTAGGAAACCCTTAAAGAAGTCTCCTGCCTCTTGATTGGCAGTGTCCTCTTTACTAACGACGCCTCTCACAACTCTAGTCTTGTGATAGTTTGAGGCAACCGTAAAAGTTGGTGGTAAAAGATTCGCGATATAGCAGGTGCCTAAAAAGTCACGAGGCAACCACGTATAAGCACGATCGTAACACACAAAATAAGTACCCTTGGCAGTCAGGAAGACAGGGGAAGAGAGCATCGGTAAGACATACGTCTCAGTACAAGCACTCTTCCCAAGCTGAGCTCTTGGATTTCGACCAAGGCCTTGCAGACAGAAATGGCCGAGATGAGGTACGATCCAAATCGGAGATGAGCTTTTAAGCTGTCTATCACTCACTAACATACTATACTCAACCTCACTCAGATCCTTGTAAGCTCGCACCTCTTCCTCTGGGATAATTGTTGCATCAAAAATATCTTTATCTAAATGAGCAATCGCTATCGCCAAAGGCTTGTGGTACGGGCCGGGACTAAGGTCTGTGGAGCGAGGCTCTCGACGGGGGTAGGAATCTAGTGCACTACGGAACATAGTTTGGAATGCTCGAGCTGACCCCTGGGTGCTGTAAGGAAGAACCAAATACGGAATACCTTTATCCATAGTATGTGGCATTAACCCACACACCCAACAATTGGTAGTATTCATCACCAACTGATGCTGATGCAGGAGTTGGACAAAGGAATTGTTCATAAATTCCGCACGTCTGGCCTGTTCATGTTGAGGCAGAAGATGAAAGGAATGTGGTGAAATAGTGGAAACAGAATTTAGGTCAAGTGAGAAGGAAACGGGTGAAATGGAAGGCAATAATAATTGAATCCCAAAGTACACTCCACCCACTAGTAGCATAGAAACAGTCAAGAACAACATAAAAACCTGAAACAGAAAACATTTTGTTCGAAACATCTTATGCAATTTGGATCTTTGTACCACCATTTTGTCTATGTCCGACAGCTTAGAAAACTCCATCCTCTAAAAAACCGGCCGTGACGTTCTTGACGCACTTCGTTCTGAGTAGCGATTTTCAATTCCCATGAGTTCCCAGAAATTGACAAAAGGCAATCGACCTAGTGTCAGAAACCTGCTAAACAGAAGGAGGTACCCGCACGGCCCTACGGCCAACCCAGATGGTAGGTCTAATCAATTTATCTTTTAATTAGCATAAGTCTCCTAGCTGCAAGGAAAAAAGTACACACACAATATGCAAAATCATAACATTCATGGCAACTGTAAGGGGTAACGTGAATTCAAAAATAAACAAATGCATTAGTCTTTATTGCGCGATCGAAGAAAATATCGAGTTTTTCCAGGTTGAGTTTGCTCTTCAAATAACTGTTCTGATGGCAAAACAGTGTTCGATTGTTCAGGTAACAGTTCAGAACTTGAACTCTCCAATGCTGATGATAACTGTATTGTCTTCGATGATTCGACAGGGATATCTGATTGAACTAAATCGTTCCCTACAGGCTGGGCATCACTAAATGGTACATAGTACAAAGGGGTCTCTGTTTCAGTCGAGGCGACTCCTTTCTTCATCCATGTGTCTACTGGCAAAGGAAGCGCAACCTTCTTGGTGTGGGTGGCATGCACCCAGTGCTTTCTTCCTTCCAGTCGAACTGCAGTCCTCGTCGCCAGTAACACCTGGTGGGGTCCCACGAATCTTGGCTCAAGATTGCGTTTTCGTCCAAAATTTCGGGTAACGACCCAGTCGCCAGGTTGGAGCCGATGACCAGGACCTTCTGTTTGTGCCGGTAGAGCCTCGTAAACCTGTTGGTGAATCAAACTCAATTTAGCAGTCAGATCATGAAGATAGTCAATCAACATTGGATATTCAAGTCTGTTAAATTCCTTAGGCCTTGGGACTCCCCAAATGTTCGCAGGACGGCCGAACACAATCTCATATGGGCTAAGCCCTACTCGAGAGTGCACAGTCGCTCTGGTCGATAAGAGGGCTAGAGGCAAAGCATCTGGCCATGATAAACCAGTCGTGGCCTGGATTTTGGCAAGTTTCAGTTTCAGGGTACCATTGTATCCTTCCACTAAACCCGCCGACTGAGGATGATTAGCACTATGGTATTTTTGATGAATACCAAGGCCACTGCATACACTTATCATCACACTTCCCACAAACTCACTTCCGTTATCCGACCATACAATCCGTGGCATGCCATACCTAGGGAAATACTCTTTGAGCAACACTTTTGCTGTAGATAGGGCAGTATTATCTTTAAGGGGGTAAGCCTCAATCCATCTAGAGAATGCACAAACTACAACCAAGACATACTTCAGGTTGTTGCATCTCTCCATATGGATGAAATCCAACTGAATAATTTCAAAGGGACATGTAGGAGGGGCAAAATGACCAGGTGGAGTAGGAGTGCCCTTGCCAGGATTGTACATCAAACATATCATACTATTCTTAACCACTCTCTCCGCACACTTAGTAATTCCCTCATTCTTCCATACTGGGGACAACAACTTACATATGCCTTTTGCGCTAATATGTGACGTGCCATGAGCCATGGTAACAACGGCAAGCACATATGCATCCGGTAACATCCATCTCTGCCTTTCTGACAAATCAACCCCACATCCATTCTCATCTAACTTCCCCGTGCTCTCTTTCCACTGAGTCTTTTCCATCGCGGTAGCCTCATTCTGTATCTCTTTCACACTCTCAACTGTGTCTTCACACATACCAGTCTCCGCTGGCCATCTTACTGAACTCGTAACGTACATTCGATTTGTCAGATCTCTAGCTGTCTCTTTAGCAATCTCATCCGCAAACGCATTACCGCAGCCAACATCATCTGTCACTTTCCGATGCGCACTGCATTTGATTATTGCCACCTGTTTAGGCAATGTAAGTGCATCCAAAAGGTCATTCACAAGTTGTCCATGCTGTATCTTCGTGCCATGCGACGTGAAAAACCCTCGTTCTCTCCACAATCGACCAAAACTGTGCGCTACGCCAAATGCATACTGACTATCGGTAAACACATTCACCCGCTTTCCTTTAGACAACACACACGCTCTCGTCAACGCGATCAATTCAGCTGCTTGGGCCGAATTCTGACTCAATCTCGCAGTTTCCACAACCGTACTCAACGTCACTACAGCATACGCAGTCGTCGTATCACCATTCGGCAACTTGAAGCACGAGCCATCAACATACAAAGTACCATCGGGATCTATCAATGGAGTGTTTTTCAGGTCAATGCGACCCTTCGTCTCTTCTTCAGTTCTCAAGTAACAATCATGTGGTGCTACATCATCTGATTCCAGGTTGATCGGCAACAATGTTGCTGGGTTCAACACATTACAACGCTTTATCCGTATATGACTTGCCAAAAGTGTCAGCTCATACCCAGACAACCTTGCGCTCGTCAGGTGTTGAGTTTTCGTTCGGTTCAGAAGAGTGTCAACTGCATGCGGAACCATCACCGTAAGCATATTATCCATGACCAAACCTGCGGACTGTCGAATGGACACCGCAGCTGCTGCTGTTGCTTTCAGACAACTCGGTAATGCTCTAGCTACTGGGTCTAAGGTTGAGGAAAAATACGCACATGGGCGTTGTTTGTCGCCAAATTGTTGCGTCAAGACACTCAACGCACAACCATCCCTCTCGTGAACGTACAGTGTGAATGGCTTACTGTAATCGGGAGTACCTAACACAGGAGCCGAACACAACGCATCACGTAATTCCGAAAAACTTTGCTGACACTCTTCAGTCCAAGGCAAAGGAGTCGAAACATCCTTGCACGTGAGAGCTAACAATGGCTTCGCTAATAATGAAAAATTTGGAATCCATTGTCTGCAGTATGACGTAATACCTAGAAAGGCACGCACATCTCTCTGAGTTTTTGGCACAGTCATTCGAGCAATCGCTGCAATTCTTTCTGGGGTCAACCTTCTCCCTTCTTTTGACAATAAGTGACCCAAATAGGTTACTTCTTGACAACAATATTGCAGCTTAGAAGGTGACACCTTGTGATGTAAGTCACATAAATGCTGCAACAACGACACTGTAGTGGTTCTGCAAATAACCTCGGTATCAGCAGCCACTAATAAGTCATCAACGTACTGAATCAAAGCTGCACCCGTCGGTAATACAAATGCATCCAGTTGACTTTTAAGGGCTTGACTGTAGATCGATGGACTCTCACAATAGCCCTGTGGTGCGCGTTTAAATCTAAAACTGCGACCACCTAGTGAGAATCCGAATAGATCTCTGCTTTCCTCAGCAATCGGAATGCTAAAGAAAGCATTCTTTAGGTCAATCACCGTGAACCAGGAGGCAGAAGCTGGAATTAAGGTCAACAAGGCCGTGATATCTGGCACCACAGGAAATTGTGGGACCACGATCTTATTCACCTCTCTTAAATCAATTACAAAACGGTACACAGGAGGTTTAGATGGATCAGTTCGTTTCAGGATGGGTAACACAGGACTATTACACACATTTCCCCAAGTTTCTTCAATGACATCCTTTTCGATCAGGTCATAAACGATCGCTAATAGCGCTCGCTCACCATCAAGAGAAATACGATACTGAGGTATACGTGGTAATCGCACATTTGATTTCAACTGAACCACATATAAGATAAGTACATAGGAGAGATTATTCTCTGACCTAATGTAAGCTCCACTCCCGCACTAGAGCAGTACAAAGTCGCATATAACCGTTTTAACAAATCCAAACCCAAAAGATTCTCGCCACAACCAGTGGAGAGAATCAAGGGAGCCTCCAGCTCATGAGGACCAATCGTAAGGGGCAAAGGGCTGGAGACAGGATTGCTAACAGGGGCGCCAGAGAATCCAACGGAAACATTCGCTAAGCCGGACAAAGGTGCGCCAGGGAGTTTCGAATGCATGATGGAACTTTTTGCTGCACCAGTGTCCAACAGAAAAGGCTCAACTACGCCAGATGTAGCAACTGCGACGTAAGGCCCTCTCTGATCAACCGGAACTGACACTACTCCCTCTCTTTGTCTGTGGCTGTCCTAGTAACGATCACCTGCCTCAATCTCATGTCCAATGTAATAATCGTCCACATGGTACTGTGCCGATCTATCGGACCTCGCATTCCGCTGATCAAAACAATTATTCGCATCCAACGAAGTAGGAGAGCGCTCATTGTGATTCTGAGAGTTACCACGACCTCTACCTCGAAATGCCTGTTGGGGACCACCACGTCCCCCTCGAGCCAAAACATGATTATAGCGATCACGTAAAGTGGGACAATTAAATTTGATATGTCCCTCTCCCCTATAATATGCACACTGATTATATCCAAGCATAGATCTAAAGTCAGAGGAGTCAGAGCGTGACTGCATCCTGGAAGACTGTGCCTGTGGCCGATATTGCTGTTGCGAATCATTTTGATTCGAACGCGGAGGATACGCTTGTTGCAACAAAACCTTCGTTTTAAGCTCCTTCGTTTTCCTATCTGAACGATCACTTTCTTCTTTTTCCCTATTTTCGTAGTATTGAGCCGTCGCTAGTATTTGAGCAGTGGTTGAAACGGCCCATGCACTTTCTGAATTTTTCAATTTGTTGCATAATTCAGGCAACAAATTTAACACAAACTTATCAACAAATAACCGCTGTCCTCCCTCCGTACTCATGTCCTGACCACTATGATCAATGAATGCTTCCTCAAATCTAGTAAAGAAATCGGAGACACTTTCGTCTTTCTTTTGCTTACAAGCCGACAATTTGTCCCAATTCACCCTCATCGCTGGCATAAGCGTTTTCATGAGCGTAATGATTCTTTGGGGCAAATCCGTAATTAACTGCTCGGGCTTAGCCCCACCAATTTGTCGTCCATCAGCCGCTAATAGCGTAGCCCAATCACCACCCAACTCAGCCAAATGATTCTCTTGGCGGATTTTTGCCCAAATCGGTTGCGGTACAATATTACCAAACAACATGTCGATGTCAGCAAGGTTCATAATAGAAGCATCCACCAGTTGGGATAACTCCTTATAATAACCTGCCGGATTTTTGCGTGGATCAGGCAAGGATTGCTTCACCTGTAAGACTTCTGATCGCTTCCATGGGAGGTGTATCCAAACCCTTTGGAAATACGGCAGAACCACAGGATTAGCGTTCGGATCCCCTGGCATCGAAACTGGCGGAACCTCTCTCATAGGATACTGACTGGAGTTCGCTTTTGGAGTATCGGAATCGTCATCAAACGATACCCGAGAAGGCACTGTGGACCTAAAGGCTAATAATCGCTCTAATGCACGTCGTACATCTGCACCTACGATCATACCATTCAAAAAACGATTTTGAAGTTCGGTCATCTCGGGCGGTACATCATCTAAGTCATCATTATCCCACTCTTCCCTCAAGGAGTTGCACATTTCTTCAAACACAAATCTCTGTGTTGGCTCATTGAACTGAGAAAATGTATCGAAAACTATGCGTGAGGTGTATTTAGCAGGGTGTCTAATCCATCTACGCGCCATAGTTTCTAACGTCGCTCTCTCTCTTCCACCAGGGATTTGACTTCGTCTCTGGGGAGTTTCAGAGACATCGGATTGAAGTAACGATCCGGAAAGTGGGGAGTAGAGGGTAGCAACAGAGTTAGGGATACGATTACGAACGGAAGGAGAAGAGGAAAAAAGAACAGGAGCAACAGCATTAGAAGTGGTTGTAGGATCAGTGGGGGTAGCAGGAACAATAGACTGAGAAGGTACAGGCAAAGAAGCAGTAGGAAGAGGAACAGGTAGAGGAGCAAGAACAGGACCAACAACAGGCTGACCAGTAGCCGCCAAAACAACAGGAGGGGGAACAGGAGGAACTACAGGAGCCGTAGCACCCTGTGCATAAGGAGGTGGTGATTTCATTAAATACGCTAACAAAGGATCCTCTTTCGAGTCTTCTTCCTTTTTATCGAGATTTGACGATAACACCGGATAACATTTTATCCGCCCACATGTGATGCAGTCTAACTGAAACTTCCGTTTCTTTATCTGCTTTATCTTGATGGTGACATTCTGCATCTTGCATTATCGTAATGATACTACTTTCTTTCTTATTTTTCTTAAGCTGTTTGATTTCTTTCTGCCTGGCCTCTTTGCGCCATAACCGAAAGGAATCGAACATAGCCGGCCTAGATTTTCTTTTAAACAGTTTCGCTTCGAGATTATCTAAAATTTTAGTGTCGAAACTTCCATGTGATGGCCAACTAAGGTCACCGTCATTTTTCGTATAACGAATCCAATATTCATTATATATAATAGGGCCCACACCATGTCGACTATAGAGCTCATATATCGGAGTTCCAACTGGAGGTATCGGACACGAGTCCTCCAACCGGGAGTCCATACTGTGACATTTAAAGAAACCAAGGAAACCACTATGGCCAGGCATCTTGCACGCTAACCTAGTATCAAACTTCAAGGGTTATCGAAGTACAAAATCTTCGTGAAATACAAAACCCTCGGTTTTTGGCAATTGCAACTGTCAAATAACAACTAAGAACCAACAACTAAGAACCACAAATGCAATGGAACCATGCAAAACGACTAAGCACCAACAACAACCAAGGATACTGGGAGCGACCCACAAATACTTAACTGAGAACTCAATGGCGTCACCAGGAAGGCCCGTCTGTCGTCTCGCCGTACAAAGGACTACGCCAGGCGCCAAAACAGGTCGACAGTCAGAGCATCGGTCCGTTGCAACCGTCAGGAGGCGGGGATCTTCGCAGGAAAAGTCTTCGGACCACTTATTTCGACAACAGGATCGATGAAGCGGGGTGCACCTTTCCTCAGAGATTTCACACGAAGTTCCTCGCGATCGTCAGGTTTTGGACCGGTACCGCTGATGTCCCCCCACGTTGGGCGCCAACTGAAGGACTGGGTTCTTTAAGGCCCAGCGGTGCCAGGGAACAACACCTGAAACCTTCGTGGGTTACCTGCTCTGGCGTACAAGTGACAGAGACACGGGACACTTCCTTCGGCGTCAAAGATCAGCGTTTATTACTGCAGGGATACAGAAATCGCAAGAAGTACAACATAGTGTAGGTTCTGAGAGTCTGCTTCAAATTGCAAAAGGGAATCGCTCCTTTTATACACATTTTCGTCATTGCTCAACATAATGAACAAAAGGTTACAACTCAGTTCCCACAGTAAACTTCAAAAGGATTGCATTCATGTTTTCAGAAGCCCGGAACATGATTATAGTAACATTGCCGGTTCCCAACTGTAAAAGCACATCATCTCGCCATAAGGCACATTCCACTCTAGTTGTAAACAGGCGAAAGAAAGAGACAGGAACAGGTGTAAGAAAGACAGACAACCGTAACAGAAGAGTGTGGGGGCAATATCGGAAGCGTGATCACAGGATCAAAGGACTCAAACCTAACATGTGTAAAGCTGAAACAATAGACCAACACGGCAGAATAAGCTTCAAGCTGAGCCATCTGCCTTTGCCGTGTCATTCCCCCGGTCGTAAAGACAACCCCAAAGAATATTCATCTTCCGCCAGAGCTTGGGAATCCCAGGGTCACGAAGTGGACATTGTCCCTTCGCTGGCTACGTGAGGGCAAGAAACAAAATGGATGCCGTATCTAAAATGGAACCCGAGGGTTCAGATGGAAAAAACCCGTAAAGGAGACGAACCCTTCTAAGTAGTGTAGCGTAAACGCATACACCTACTAATCTCGTCATTTACGGTTCATAGATACCAAACTCGTCCATATCCGAGAATGCCCAAAACGTCGTAATGATTCTCACGGAACCTCAGAGGCTTGCGGGGTAGGCAGATTTGGTGGACATATGTGCTTGTCCTTGATGTTGAGGGATTCTGTCTCTCCAGGGAAGGCCTTGTGAATTATTTCGATTTTATCCTTGAAATAAATGGAGAGCCTGTCAGCCCATTCTTGGGACTCGATGGTTGATGGTTGGCAGGAAGAGGGATTTGAGAATTCCTTTACTATAGAATATAGTTTTTTATGTGAGTTTTCAGCCAGTTCTATTCTGGTACCTAGATAAGCTTTCTTTGCTGTGGCTATATGGCTCATGTATTCTTTATGTGCAGATTTGTAAAGCTGTTTGTCTAGAGGCTCTTTTGTTCTCCTCCATTTACGCTCGGTGCACCTCATAGCCTGTTTCATTGATTTAAGGTCTGGTGTAAAGCAAGGAGATCTTGTGTTTGGACATTTTGTTTGCTGTATTGGGGCGATATGATCCAAAGCCATCTTGATTGCTTTGTCTAGGTCCTTTACCACCTTGTCTGGGTCAGAGTTAAGGGTTATGGGGGGAGGCTTGAAGACGCTAGCAAAGGAGTCTGAGTTAATTTTATTCCAGGGCCTACTCATTTTTACCTTTTTTGAGTGAGTGGGTTTTATCGAATTGACTTGGATATTGAATTTAATTATCATATGGTCAGACCATAGGATTGGGTAAAGCTCGACAATTTGAACTGCCTGCGAGTTGGTGCAGAGGAAATCTAAAGTGTGACCGGCCTTGTGGGTCGGACCTGTTTCTAATAGCGTCAGGTCCATTGCCTTGATATTGTCCATTAGTTCAGAGGTATGAGTGTCTTGCTGCAGTTCTATGTGATAGTTGAAATCTCCTATTAAGAGGAAGTTTTTACATGCTAGGACATGAGGGGCCAGAATATCCAGTAGTTGGGTCGCGAAATGGGTTTTATTTTCTGGTGGTCTGTAGATGAGCGCTCCTTTCCAGGATTCTTTGTCGTTTAGGTAGAGGGAGAAGATAAGAAATTCACCCCATTCAGTGATCTGTGTGTCAATGTCCAGAAGTTTTATAAATGATCTGTAGATTATTGCTGTACCTCCTCCTCTTTTAGCCGTTCTGTCTAATCTTAAAATACTAAATCCTGTAGGCATGGCAATGGCTAAATCCGGGCAGGACGTTTCTTGGGGCTAGGTCTCCGTGATGAAAAAGAGATCAGGAGATTCCTGATCCAGTATGGCCCATATTTCGAGGGCATGCTTAGGGAGGGAACGCACATTTCCGTAAAGACACTTGAGATGGCAGGGGGAAGCTGGCGATGCGAGTGGAGGAGGGTCTTCGATGTTACTGGGATAAGGGGGAGTGTTGAGGGAAAGTAACTCTGAGCGCGAGTATTTAATAATGGCCATTGGAATTTTATTACCGCATAGAGGGGACCTGGCTGCAATCTGGCGGCGGTCTGGCGTGGACGGGCGCAGACGGGCTTGTCTTTGGCAAGTCTTCGGCGTGCTGAGGACGTGCCCGCTGCGCTCCCGCCCCGCCTTTCTCTTTACACTACTGAGGGCCCGTCTAATTGGTGAAGGATGCAAGGAGGAAGTCGCAGTCACTTCTGGTGTGCTCCTCTTCTAATCTTCCCTCCACAATAAGCTGACCGAGTCAGTGGTGGACCGGGGAAGTGAGGGGATCAATTGTTAACAGAATGCGGCGAGTGAACAAGTTTAAAAGTAAGCACAAATATAATCAATGTGAGCAAGTGGTTTTAAAAACAGAATAAAGCGCAGCACACCTCTCTTACTAGTTGTCAGCTAGAGAGTGCGATCGTGGCGGCAGTCTTTTGTAGTGCCGGGCCCCTAATTGGTGAAGGATGCACGGAGGAAGTTGCAGTCACTTCCGGTGTGCTCCTCTTCTAATCTTCCCTCCACAACAAGCTGACCGAGTCAGTGGTGGACCGGGGAAGCGAGGGGATCAATTGTTAACAGAATGCGGCGAGTGAACAAGTTTAAAAGTAAGCACAAATATAATCAATGTGAGCAAGTGGTTTTAAAAACAGAATAAAGCGCAGCACACCTCTCTTACTAGTTGTCAGCTAGAGAGTGCGATCGTGGCGGCAGTCTTTTGTAGTGCCGGGCCCCTAATTGGTGAAGGATGCACGGAGGAAGTCGCAGTCACTTCCGGTGTGCTCCTCTTCTAATCTTCCCTCCACAACAAGCTGACCGAGTCAGTGGTGGACCGGGGAAGCAAGGGGATCAATTGTTAACAGAATGCGGCGAGTGAACAAGTTTAAAAGTAAGCACAAATATAATCAATGTGAGCAAGTGGTTTTAAAAACAGAATAAAGCGCAGCACGCCTCTCTTACTAGTTGTCAGCTAGAGAGTGCGATCGTGGCTGCAGTCTTTTGTAGTGCCGGGCCCCTAATTGGTGAAGGATGCACGGAGGAAGTCGCAGTCACATCCGGTGTGCTCCTCTTCTAATCTTCCCTCCACAACAAGCTGACCGAGTCAGTGGTGGACCGGGGAAGCAAGGGGATCAATTGTTAACAGAATGCGGCGAGTGAACAAGTTTAAAAGTAAGCACAAATATAATCAACGTGAGCAAGTGGTTTTAAAAACAAAATAAAGCGCAGCACGCCTGTCTTACTAGTTGTCAGCTAGAGAGTGCGATCGTGGCTGCAGTCTTTTGTAGTGCTGGGCCCCTAATTGGTGAAGGATGCACGGAGGAAGTCGCAGTCACTTCCGGTGTGCTCCTCTTCTAATCTTCCCTCCACAACAAGCTGACCGAGTCAGTGGTGGACCGGGGAAGCGAGGGGATCAATTGTTAACAGAATGCGGCGAGTGAACAAGTTTAAAAGTAAGCACAAATATAATCAATGTGAGCAAGTGGTTTTAAAAACAGAATAAAGTGCAGCACGCCACTCTTACTAGTTCTCAGCTAGAGAGTGCGATCGTGGCTGCAGTCTTTTGTAGTGCCGGGCCCCTAATTGGTGAAGGATGCACGGAGGAAGTTGCAGTCACTTCCGGTGTGCTCCTCTTCTAATCTTCCCTCCACAACAAGCTGACCGAGTCAGTGGTGGACCGGGGAAGCGAGGGGATCAATTGTTAAAAGAATGCCGCGAGTGAACAAGTTTAAAAGTAAGCACAAATATAATCAATGTGAGCAAGTGGTTTTAAAAACAGAATAAAGCGCAGCACGCCTCTCTTACTAGTTGTCAGCTACAGAGTGCGATTGTGGCTGCAGTCTTTTGTAGTGTCGGGCCCCTAATTGGTGAAGGATGCACGGAGGAAGTCGCAGTCACTTCCAGTGTGCTCCTCTTCTAATCTTTCCTCCACAAAAAGCCGACCGAGTCAGTGGTGGACCGGGGAAGCGATGGGATCAATTGTTAACAGAATGCGGCGAGTGAACAAGTTTAAAAGTAAGCACAAATATAATCAATGTGAGCAAGTGGTTTTAAAAACAGAATAAAGCGCAGCACGCCTCTCTTACTAGTTGTCAGCTACAGAGTGCGATCGTGGCTGCAGTCTTTTGTAGTGTCGGGCCCCTAATTGGTGAAGGATGCATGGAGGAAGTCGCAGTCACTTCCGGTGTGCTCCTCTTCTAATATTCCCTCCACAACAAGCTGACCGAGTCAGTGGTGTACCGGGGAAGCGAGGGGATCAATTGTTAACAGAATGCGGCGAGTGAACAAGTTTAAAAGTAAGCACAAATATAATCAATGTGAGCAAGTGGTTTTAAAAACAGAATAAAGCGCAGCACACCTCTCTTACTAGTTGTCAGCTAGAGAGTGCGATCGTGGCGGCAGTCTTTTGTAGTGCTGGGCCCCTAATTGGTGAAGGATGCACGGAGGAAGTCGCAGTCACTTCCGGTGTGCTCCTCTTCTAATCTTCCCTCCACAACAAGCTGACCGAGTCAGTGGTGGACCGGGGAAGCGAGGGGATCAATTGTTAACAGAATGCGGCGAGTGAACAAGTTTAAAAGTAAGCACAAATATAATCAATGTGAGCAAGTGGTTTTAAAAACAGAATAAAGTGCAGCACGCCACTCTTACTAGTTCTCAGCTAGAGAGTGCGATCGTGGCTGCAGTCTTTTGTAGTGCCGGGCCCCTAATTGGTGAAGGATGCACGGAGGAAGTTGCAGTCACTTCCGGTGTGCTCCTCTTCTAATCTTCCCTCCACAACAAGCTGACCGAGTCAGTGGTGGACCGGGGAAGCGAGGGGATCAATTGTTAAAAGAATGCCGCGAGTGAACAAGTTTAAAAGTAAGCACAAATATAATCAATGTGAGCAAGTGGTTTTAAAAACAGAATAAAGCGCAGCACGCCTCTCTTACTAGTTGTCAGCTACAGAGTGCGATTGTGGCTGCAGTCTTTTGTAGTGTCGGGCCCCTAATTGGTGAAGGATGCACGGAGGAAGTCGCAGTCACTTCCAGTGTGCTCCTCTTCTAATCTTTCCTCCACAAAAAGCCGACCGAGTCAGTGGTGGACCGGGGAAGCGATGGGATCAATTGTTAACAGAATGCGGCGAGTGAACAAGTTTAAAAGTAAGCACAAATATAATCAATGTGAGCAAGTGGTTTTAAAAACAGAATAAAGCGCAGCACGCCTCTCTTACTAGTTGTCAGCTACAGAGTGCGATCGTGGCTGCAGTCTTTTGTAGTGTCGGGCCCCTAATTGGTGAAGGATGCATGGAGGAAGTCGCAGTCACTTCCGGTGTGCTCCTCTTCTAATATTCCCTCCACAACAAGCTGACCGAGTCAGTGGTGTACCGGGGAAGCGAGGGGATCAATTGTTAACAGAATGCGGCGAGTGAACAAGTTTAAAAGTAAGCACAAATATAATCAATGTGAGCAAGTGGTTTTAAAAACAGAATAAAGCGCAGCACACCTCTCTTACTAGTTGTCAGCTAGAGAGTGCGATCGTGGCGGCAGTCTTTTGTAGTGCCGGGCCCCTAATTGGTGAAGGATGCACGGAGGAAGTCGCAGTCACTTCCGGTGTGCTCCTCTTCTAATCTTCCCTCCACAACAAGCTGACCGAGTCAGTGGTGGACCGGGGAAGCAAGGGGATCAATTGTTAACAGAATGCGGCGAGTGAACAAGTTTAAAAGTAAGCACAAATATAATCAATGTGAGCAAGTGGTTTTAAAAACAGAATAAAGCGCAGCACGCCTCTCTTACTAGTTGTCAGCTAGAGAGTGCGATCGTGGCTGCAGTCTTTTGTAGTGCCGGGCCCCTAATTGGTGAAGGATGCACGGAGGAAGTCGCAGTCACTTCCGGTGTGCTCCTCTTCTAATCTTCCCTCCACAACAAGCTGACCGAGTCAGTGGTGGACCGGGGAAGCAAGGGGATCAATTGTTAACAGAATGCGGCGAGTGAACAAGTTTAAAAGTAAGCACAAATATAGTCAACGTGAGCAAGTGGTTTTAAAAACAGAATAAAGCGCAGCACGCCTGTCTTACTAGTTGTCAGCTAGAGAGTGCGATCGTGGCTGCAGTCTTTTGTAGTGCTGGGCCCCTAATTGGTGAAGGATGCACGGAGGAAGTCGCAGTCACTTCCGGTGTGCTCCTCTTCTAATCTTCCCTCCACAACAAGCTGACCGAGTCAGTGGTGGACCGGGGAAGCGAGGGGATCAATTGTTAACAGAATGCGGCGAGTGAACAAGTTTAAAAGTAAGCACAAATATAATCAATGTGAGCAAGTGGTTTTAAAAACAGAATAAAGTGCAGCACGCCACTCTTACTAGTTGTCAGCTAGAGAGTGCGATCGTGGCTGCAGTCTTTTGTAGTGCCGGGCCCCTAATTGGTGAAGGATGCACGGAGGAAGTTGCAGTCACTTCCGGTGTGCTCCTCTTCTAATCTTCCCTCCACAACAAGCTGACCGAGTCAGTGGTGGACCGGGGAAGCGAGGGGATCAATTGTTAAAAGAATGCGGCGAGTGAACAAGTTTAAAAGTAAGCACAAATATAATCAATGTGAGCAAGTGGTTTTAAAAACAGAATAAAGCGCAGCACGCCTCTCTTACTAGTTGTCAGCTACAGAGTGCGATCGTGGCTGCAGTCTTTTGTAGTGTCGGGCCCCTAATTGGTGAAGGATGCACGGAGGAAGTCGCAGTCACTTCCAGTGTGCTCCTCTTCTAATCTTTCCTCCACAAAAAGCCGACCGAGTCAGTGGTGGACCGGGGAAGCGATGGGATCAATTGTTAACAGAATGCGGCGAGTGAATAAGTTTAAAAGTAAGCACAAATATAATCAATGTGAGCAAGTGGTTTTAAAAACAGAATAAAGCGCAGCAAGCCTCTCTTACTAGTTGTCAGCTCTTTTAGAAAGTTGCTGTTCTCTTGTCTGACCTTTCTGTGTGCCTTGGCCTGTTTGTGGATTGACTGTCTGGTTTGAGAGTGACAGAGGCTGGGGATGCCCCAGGAGGCTGGCTGAGTCAGCCCTAGGCTGAATGACTGCATTTGCAACTGGAGTGGTGGGAGGAGTTAGCAACTGGGCCTGAATAGGGCTGTGCCTGCCTTCCACGATGCTGGCTCCACCTCCTGCTGGGCGGCTGACGACCCTGCCCCTCACTCTGAAAGGAAAGTGGAAGCCAGCAAAACAAAGTACTCAGGAGACACCCAGAACTGGTTCAGACCGGGCTCAGGGCCCACATGCACAAAGAGAACAAAGACTTTTAGGGGTATAAGTACAGGACCCCTGACAACAGAAAATTAGATCATCTTGGAATCAAGAAGGAACCTCTGCCAAGGAGAAAGCTGAAACTGAAGAAGGAAGACAGTCCTGCTGTTGCTCTGCTGGACTGACCTGCTGTTCCTTTCCTGCCAAGGAGAGGGGAAGGACTTTGCTAGTGTGCTGTGTCCCCTGTCTTGAAGGAATCTCCAAGGGCCTGAGAAGAGCTGGCTCCCTGGTCTGAAGTCCCAGGAACAAAAAGACTTCACCCCCCAGCTTCCCTGAACTCTGCTGAGAGAGTTCTGTCCTTCCTAGAGTGCTTGATCCAGTTGTGGGGCCTCTGGAAGTTGTACCTGTGCTGGGAAGCTTGAAACTAAGCTTGAGAGACTTTTGCCATTGAAAAGTGTCGCATCGCTCGCTTGCAGAGCGCATCCCCGACAGTGCGAGAAGTTTCCTGCCGCTACGAAGATCGAGATCGTCGCAGCGCCGTCACATCCTTCGTTTGCGGGATGCACCAGACCGGTGCGGGAAAGTCAATCATCGCTGCGAGTGTCCTCGCAGAACCTGTCGTCGCTGGATGAGATCGCCGCACTGCTTGCTTGCGGACCGCATCACGTCGCTGTGAGCATCGTCGCAGAGCCATCGCATCAAGGAGCTGCGAGAGAGAGGATCACCGCTGGATCGCGCATCGTCGCCCCGGAGATCGTCGCAGCCCCTACGAGATCATCGCATCGTGCCTTTGCGAGAGCAAACTTCCTACGGACCCTATGCACCGGAATCCATACAAGTGGCCTTCCACCCCATACAGACCGGATTCATCGCAGCACTCCCACTGCTGCAGCGGGGCTGTCGCATCGCCTCCCCAGGGTCTCAGGAGCAACGCATCGCTTGTTTTCCACCGCACCAGCTTCTGGAACTTTGTCGCAACTAAAAGGTACTGTGAGTAAACGTGACGCAACTGTGAACTTTTCACGCATCTGTGGATTATTCTATCGCAACCTAAAGAACTTTAACGCAACCTTAAGAAACTCTTTTGAAACCATATTCTTGAACCGTGTATGTTGGATTTTTGTCATTTTGGTCTTGTGTAGTTTAGATTAAAATACCTTTATTTTTCTAAACTGTTGTGGAGTCAGTTTCTGGTGTTTTCACTGTGTTACTGTGAGTGTTGGTACAAATACTTTACACATTGCCTCTGGTTAGCCTAGACTGCTCGTGCCAAGCTACCTAGAGGGTGAGCAGGGGTTATCTCAAAGGGTTTCCTCCTCACCCTGACTAGAAGCAAGGGTCCCTATTTGGACAGTGGTACCTACCCCTGCCAACTAAAGACCCCCAGTTCTAACATAGACTTGCTGATGATAACCGATCAGAACATTCATATGCTCCAATTTCTCGATGCGACAACATCTTCCGACTGTAACTGTATAATTTCTTGCTTAGACTCTTTTCATGTGAAATTTCCTCCCACATTTCCTTCAGTTCCGTCTTTTCTGATTTTGTGATGTAAGACGGTGCACAGACATAATATCGACTCCACAATATCGAATGGACAAAATATAGAGTAAAAAATATCGAACATAATAAAATATCGAGAACAAAAATATCGTTGTTAAAAATATCGATTACAATAATGATAATAAAATATCGAGTCCAAAAATATCGACTCAAAAATATCGACATGACAAAATATCGATTAATAGTCAAAGTAAAAAATATCGATAATATGTTGAAAAAAGGTAAAAAATATAAATAAATAGTAATACTAATATAAATTGTAGTTAATGTTTAGGAGCGGGATGTTGGGTTAATAGGGGATAAGGGTGGGGAGTAATTTAAAATAATTAATTAATTTATACATGTTTGTAAATATTTTTATATTTTAATTAATTGGGAAATAATTAATATTAATTAGTTAATTTATATAAATTTCTATAAAAATTTTATTAGTAATTAATTGGTAATTAAATAATATTAATTAGTTAATTGGAAAATAAATCATATTGATTAGTTAATTAATGAATATAATTGGTAATAAAATTTTATGTAGTAATTAATTGGTAATTAATTATTATTAATTAGTTAATTGGAAAATAAATAATATAAATTAGTTAATTAATTAATATTATTGGTAATAAAATGTATGTAGTAATTAATTGGTAATTAAATATTATTAATTAGTTAATTGGAAATAAAATATTAATATTTATTTAATTAATTAATATAATTGGTAATAAAATGTTATGTAGTAATTAATTGGTAATTAAATATTATTAATTAGTTAATTGGAAATAAAATATTAATATTTATTTAATTAATTAATATAATTGGTAATAAAATGTTATGTAGTAATTAATTGGTAATTAAATATTATTAATTAGTTAATTGGAAATAAAATATTAATATTTATTTAATTAATTAATATAATTGGTAATAAAATTTTATGTAGTAATTAATTGGTAATTAATTAGTATTAATTAGTTAATTACATTATTTAGAGTAATTGTTATATATATAATATTTTGTTATAGTTCATTAAATAATTGGGGGAAAATTTATTAATAATTACATGAAAATAATTACAGCTAATGTGCTAAAATATTTTCATCTTTGTTATTGGTATAAATTGTAGTTAATGTTTAGGAGCGGGATGTTGGGTTAATAGGGGATAAGGGTGGGGAGTAAAAAAAAAGAAATAATTAATTATGATATGTTTGTGATTAATGTAAATTATGAATTAATTGGTAAAGAATAAATATTAATTTGTTAATTAATTCATATAATTTGGTACATATTTATCATTAGTAAATAAATAGTAATGAATTAATATTAATTAGTTGATTTAATTATAAATAAATAATTTGTTTTATCATATTTTGTTATTATTAAATATTTGTTTGGGAATAAATATTATAAATAATTATATTTAATTAATTACAGCTATTTTGCTAATATATTAATTTCTTAATTATAGTTAATTAATCATTAATAGTTAATTAAATAATAATAATTAAATTTGGGTACAGGAGGAATTTTAGTGTTCAGGGTCAGTTTTCTCTCTTTAGGTAAAGGGGTATTTTAATGTTTCAAGGTCAGTTTTCAGTTTTAGGGTAAAGGGGTATTTTTAGAATTCAGGGTCAGTTTTCAGTTTGTGGGTAAAGGGGTATATTTAAGGTTCAGGGTCAGTTTTCATTTTTTGGGTAAAGGGGTATATTTAGGGTTCAGGGTCAGTTTTTAGTTTGTGGGTAAAGGGGTATATTTAAGGTTCAGGGTCACTTTTCAGTTTTTGGGGAAAGGGGTATAATTAATGTTCAGGGTCAGTTTTCAGTTTTTGGGTAAAGGGGTATTTTTAGGGTTCAGGGTCAGTTTTCAGTTTTTGGGTAAAGGGGTATTTTTAGGGTTCAGGGTCAGTTTTCAGTTTGTGGGTAAAGGGGTATATTTAAGGTTCAGGGTCAGTTTTCAGTTTTTGGGTAAAGGGGTTTATTTAAGCTTCAGGGTCAGTTTTAAGTTTGTGGGTAAAGGGGTATATTTTTAGGTTCAGGGTCAGTTTTAAGTATTTGGGTAATGGGGTATATTTAATGGGTCTGGGTCAGTTTTAAGTTTTTGGGTAAAGGGGTATATTTTTGGGTTCAGGGTCAGTGTTCAGTTCTTGGGTAAAGGGGTATTTTTTGGGTACAGGGTCAGTTTTTAGTTTTTGGGTAAAGGAAAATTTTTAGGGTTCAGGGTCAGTTTTGGGTTTTTGGATAAAGGGGTATTTTTTAGGGTTCAGGGTCAGTTTTCAATTTTTGGGTAAAGGAGAATTTTTTGGGTTCAGGGTCAGTTTTCAGTTTTTGGGTAAAGGGGTATTTTTAGGGCTCAGGGTCAGTTTTCAGTTTTTGGGTAAAGGAGAATTTTTTGGGTTCAGGGTCATTTTTCAGTTTTTGGCTAAAGGGGTATTTTTAGGGTTCAGGGTCAGTTTCCAGTTCTTGGGTAAAGGAGTATATTTTTGAGTTCATGGACACTTTTCAGTTTTAGGGTAAAGGGGTATTTTTAGGGTTCAGGGTCTGTTTTGTGTATATAAAGTGTGAGAATTTTTTTTATAAATATTACAAAGAATTGAACATTTTTTGTGAAAAATAGTTGCTCATTTTTATGCTAATAATAATTTTTTGAACTACTCAGCAAAAAATATACTACTAATATATGTTAATAATATTTATAAAATATATATAAATATTTGACAAATTTTACACTATAACATTATACTAAAGTCGCTATTCTAATTTATACATGGTCAGTCTTCACCACCTTTCCAGATATTACTTTCACTTGAGTAGGAATAGTAAATAATAATTGGTAAGTGTCCAGCAACTTCTCTGATAATACTTTGACTGGAGTAGGAATAGCAATTATTAATTGGTCAGTGTCCAGCACATTTTCATATAATTTTACATTAGTGTGTTATTATATTACAAGACAATGCAAAATGGATGTTTTCACAAAACTTTATTACAATTTTCCAATTTTTTCATGTGTAATACAATACAATCACTATCAAATATAACATAAACATTTTTGGAAATGTTGTATTTGCAGAATAACACATTATCATTTATGTACATGTTTTAATTTGTCACACAAATTTTTTTCACAAAATTTTTTATGTCAAAACAAAATATTATTATCAATCACTTTGTGTAACAAGTATTTATATAGAAAAAAATTAAAATCAAGTTATTTTTTGGTTTCTTCCATTTATATTTAATAATGTTAATATTATATATTAATATTATTAAATATTTAATTTTAATATATACATTTTTATAAAGTAACATGACAATTATTATATTTGCTCAAGATATGGAAATAGTAATTAAGACATTTTATTTCACATACTTCTGACAATGTTGTTTTTAAATTATACATATAAATATATTGGTGTCGATTCCGATCCGGTAAAATCCCCATCCGTACGAATCGTATCCGGAGCCGTTTCCGTACGACTCGTACGGACGCCGTACGACCGGACGATTCCGATCTCGATCGGCCGACCAGGACGCGATTCGTACGGTACACGTCGATTCGTACGGAAAAGCGCACGATCACCTACACACCGTACGGGGCGTACCCCCCATGATCGCAGGGGTACGCGCCGTACCCCTGTGATCATGCGGGGTACGTGCCGTACACCCAGCATACATGGGGTACGTGCCGTACACCCACCGTACATGGGGTACGGTGCGTACCCCATGTACGCTGGGTGTACGGCACGTACCCCGCATGATCACTGGGGTACGGCACGTACCCCTGCGATCATGGGGGGTACGTGCCGTACCTGGGGGGGGCGTTCCGTACCTGTTTCAGCGTGAACTCTGCGTTTACGACTGTTTTCGGCTCCCGTAGGAAAAGGGTCGTACGGTGCGTACCCGACACGAATCGTACTTGCTGGGTCGTAAAAACCAGCCACGAACCGTAGCGATGTCGTGTACGGCGGGTTCCGAGTGAGACTCGTACGGATATTTTAGTCGTACGGAGTCCTGTACGACTCGTACGGACTTTGGCTCCTGGTACGGATCGTACTTCGTCGTACGTACGGGGACGTTTACGGGTACGATTCGTACGGGGAAAAATGCTCCGTACGACGATTCGGAGCGCATTTTACCGGATCGGAATCGACCCCATTATGTTGTTAACTTTATAACTGTAAAGGGGAATAATATGTTTAATAATAATATCTGGTATTGGTAAAAGATTATTTATGCAATTATATACTTTTATAATACTTAGACATTATTATAAAAAAAATTTAATTAATAAAAATAATAACAAATATATTTATTATTATTATTATTAATTAATAAACTTAAACATTTATTTTTTCTTTTCAGAAATATATACATTCAAAGAAATAAAAATACATTATTTAAGGGCATTATTTATATAGTAAATGGTTATAATTTTTATATTAATAATAATAAATAAGTTATATTATTTATTATTATTAATTATTTACAAAACAATTAATAATTTTTTGTTATAAACAAACACAAACTTATTCCTATAAATGTACACAAAAATAAAAATGTTACATATATTATTTCAAGTGTTACATACTTATTTAATATTAATAATATATATTAATTACTATATATTAATTAATATTAAAGATTTTTTTTTTTAACACTTTAAATTATAATGAGTCTACTGTATTAATTTGTTACAATAACAATGTGTATGTATTATATTTTTATACTATAACATTGTATTTTCTATGATACCTTTTCAAAATTGGTTTAAGGGGACTACTTTTTTACCGCGTAAGGTTATTGCGCTTCATTCAAGACTGGAGAAGCTCGCGGTTGGGAGTTGCTTCGTGTGGAGAGAGGTAAGGTAAATTTTATATACCATTTATGACTGAGTGGTAATGTTTGAGGGTATATTCGAACTGTGTAGTGTTTTTGTGTGTATGTATGATTTGTTAATGTAGCGTTTAGGTGTAATGTCGTCGTTATAGATGCGTCGTGTATGTTTTAGTTCTAGTGTTATTTGAATTGTTAGGAAATGTCTTCTTACATGGTTAATGTTAATTGTGAGTGTATTTACAAATTTTATGGGCTATTTGTGGGTGGGTTTCGTTATGTATGTTTTTTAACAGGTTCCGGTTCCTCGCATGAAAACTACATGGAAGGAAGCGTGTTTTTTTTCGGAGATACTAATGTATGACTTATTATGGTTATATTTTTACGTGTATCTCCTATTTTTCGTGTTTGCCAGGAGCGGATTTTAATAATTTTAACCGTTTTTCGGGATTTTTGACGGTTTCGTATTGGATTGATACATTGGTATGCATCACCGTTTTTTTTAAAGTTGTGTGTATATCACTTTAAATACTAAAGTGTCCAGACTACTGTTTTAGGGATTTCCAGGAGCGTTTATTTTATTTTTACATAATTTTCGGGTTTTTGATGGTTTCCCATATTGGATTTTTCTTACTTTGTAATGGATTGTATGGATTGTATTTTGCTTCATTACGTCTCTTTCATCTACAGAAATTGCAAGTATTTTTATATTTTTATTTATTGGGTGGGAAATGTCGATCTTTATGTAATGTGTATGTGTGATGTAATTATAAATATTGCATATTTGTTCAGAAATATTGTGCAAAATTTTGATAAGTTTGTAAAACAAATATGTCTTATTTATAATTGTTTAGAAATGTTTATGATTGTTATATGTATCATTATTGTAAGAAGATATTGGTATATTTTGTCGACATTTTTATAGTAGGGTTTTAGCTATTATTGACAGATATTCTAATCCTCTAGTTGTAGGGTATAGTGTGACTTGACTTTGCAGTAGTCGGAACATTTGTTTAGTTTGTTTACTTAGTTTTGGACCAATTTGGGTCACAGATTGTTCCATTCTTAGTTCTTGATAGCTTTGTTCTTTTATCAAAGCTTCTAGTAGGTTATGGAATGTGGGTCTTGTTCTGCTTGTGGTAGTTTGGAAAGCATTATGCCACCCTTCTACACTGTTGTTGGTTTTAGACTCTTGGTTTAAAGTACTAAGATAGACATTCCACCAAGGGATTTGGAATTTGGGTTGGCGTCGATGTCCAGACCTGTGCAACCTTCCCACCCCAGTATCTTCGAAATAATCCAGTAATGGGGTTAGTTTATCTTCATTCCTCTTGTAATATGTGCTGTCAATTAATAAATTATAGTGTTCCGCTACATCGGTAACAGGAACGTAGGCCAGTGCTATCAATTTTTTAATTTGATAGGCAAAGGTGCTATCTGTTGAGTACAAAATACTTAAAGTTGATTTTTGGAGATGTCTCCATATGCTCTGATTGAAATGATAGTAGCAACCCTGGATTGCTGTGTGGGGAAATATTTTCAAAATGCTATTAATCATAGCTAATTCGAAATCAATAATTATTTTTTCTGGAAAATAATTATTGATTTCATTTTTGAGAACATTTAATATTTCTGTGTAAGTGTTTTGCTGTTTGTTTGGTAGCAAACAGTAAATGAAAGGGATGTTATAGTTATGGTATAACCCGTGGATGGAATATAGTTGATTAAAAGGTTTTGGGCATGGTTTAAATGTTCCATCCATCATCCATTGGGGACACTGTTGGATTTTTCTTAAATTACTTGCAGTTGCAAACATTATGATTCTGTTTGTACTGCTTTCATTGTCAAAAAGGATAAATTTGTCTTTATTGTGTGTGATGGACATTTCTGGTGAAATAATAATTTCCTCAAAAGTAGTAGGGTTGGGTGGGGTAGTGGAAGTGTGTCTTTTAGTGTATGCAATTGTGCGTTTTAGGGAGTCAATAGAGGGTAGTTGACCTGAAGCATGGGCTGGGACTTTTAACAGTTCCTCTTTAAGGATTTGTGTTGTTGGTCTATCACTTTGTGTGCTAGCAGTCTTTATACTTTCTAAAGCATCTCTTATTTCAATTTCTGTGACATTGGGGGGATGATTGTGTTCCCTGGTAAATAGCACATTAGTTTCCTCTGTAGTAGCCCTTCCATAAAATTTGTTTGAGTAATATTTTGTACATTTCCCAAAAACTTTTCTACCACTTTGTCTTTCCTGGCTATAAACATAACCCATATAACATAACAGTAATTTATTTTTCTGTGACATAACAAATTCTGCACCTTCTGTCATTTTGTTTTACTTGTTCTAGGAAAGAGTAGAAAGAAACAAAATCAAATAACATATATTTCACTTAGTGGTGCTAACATAATTAATGTTGTATTTATACTTACGTTTACTAAAAGTAGTAATCACAACTGCAGAACTGTATTTTGAAGGAATTTCTTGTATGTATTTCTTTATTTACTGTTGGTATGAAAATATAGAAATGCTAAATTAATGTTTATACATAACAAACGTTTTTCCTAGGAAAAAGCAGTTTTTTAATTTGCTTAGTACTACATTTGATGTGAACATTACATATACTTACTTGTTTAAATAGTTGAGTTGTAGTATTTGGTGGAGTACATCAAGGTAGTAAAGTTTAGATCTGTAGAGAAGATAGAATAAATATATGTCACATATGATAAAAATTATTTTGAAGCGTTGGGAAATTGGAAATATTTAAAACTATACTAACTTCTAAATATGTACTTTTCTTTGCTGTAGGTAGAATAGATGTATGATGTATTCACAATATCTGTAGAGGAAATATAAAATACATAACATGGTGTTAAGAACATAATTCTTGTTTTTATATGAAGTTTTAGACAAATTGAAGTATACTTAAATTTTTTACAAGGGTAGTCTTGTCTTTTGGTATAGTTGATGTAGGATGTTTTTATTGGATCTGTAGGGAAGATGTAATATGCAAGATATGTTGTTTAGAAAATAGCATTTTGAATATTGGTTGTTTACTAACAAAAACATATATACTTACATGTTTAATTAGTGTAGTTCTATACATTTGTAGTGTTGAAATCGGAAAATCGCAGAATATCTGTGAATAAAATGTTTTAAATTAAGTATGAATCTTGTGAAATAATGTTTAAAAACAGCTGTTGTTGTATAACAGACCATTAATATATACTTACTATCTTATTTTGCAGGGGAAGAAATAGGAGCATGTATTAGGAATTTTGTTGTAGTAGTTTCTATCAGAAAAGTAGGAGGAGATAAAAATTAATTAAGTGGAAGAGTTAGGAGATATAAGTAAAATAATAGACTACTATTTTAGATTTTTAAATAATGGAATGTAACTTACTTGAATGATTAGCTAGTGAGCTGGATCTTTAAAGATGTTTGTTCAGGAACAAAATCTTCAGAGTGTTGGCATCTACTTTCTATGGAGTTAGGAGCAGCAAATGGTAGAATGCATTTATCCCTTTTAGAGTATGTGTATTTTGTGTGCTTGGATTTGATTGGTTGTAGGATGAAAGGAATGATTGTATAGGCTAGTTTGAATTTTTTTTATGTTAATTGGTGTGTTTGTTGATGTGAGATTGGTGGTATGTGTTGCTTTCCGCATTAAAGCAGGTTAGTTGTTAAATAAAATACATGTGAAAGTGTAAAAATATTATGACAATTTTAGTTACATGTAAAGATTCTTTTTAAAATGATAGAACGCATTTAATATAATGTATAGCAAATGATGATAAATAGTAATGTTATAAAAGTCACAGGTATTATATGTAAAATGTTTTTTGTATAGAGCAATGACTTTTATAGACCATTAATATGGTATTTTAGACATGAAAGGGTACAAAAAATAACTCGATATTTGTTTAGAAACGATATTTTTGTACTCTATATTTTAGTAGTCGATATTTTTGTAGTGTTAGGTGTAATTTCATGAACAACGATATATTAGTAGTCGATATTTAATAAGACGATATTTATGTACTTGATATTCTAAATACTCGATATTTTTAGTCGATATTTTTGTATTTTGTGTAATAAGTATACAAAGTCGATATTTTTGTAGTCGATAATTATTCAACGATATTATTGCTAGTCGATAATGTGACCGTCGATAATATTTCAGTGATCCATGTAAGACGTCACATATCGAGCCACAGCAATAGAGTTGTCAGCAACATATTGAATATCCATGTTAGCGTTCCACATGGACAAAATGACTGGGTTGTAGTCATTTATGTATTTGGACTCCTCATTTCTTCTTGAAAGAAGAAAGGTTGTATGTATTTTAGGTGATTTTCTTGTCACAGTATGTCGCAGAGAAGACATAAAATTGTTAACTCTTCCTTTCTATGTTACTGGACGTGGAAATGCAAAACGACATTTTGTGTAGAACTTGTCCTTGGATTTGTATTTTCGACTACAGTATTTTTCACAACGATGGGTTTGAAACGTAAAACTTGATGTCTTAAATTGTTTTCTTCTGTACTTTTCGGAACAGCACATGTAGAATACTGTTCAATGAAACTCATCACTTTCTCATCTGAATCTGTTCCAAATTTTGGTGCATCTTTAATCCATAGCAGCATATGTATGTGAGGAGCACCTCTTGCTTGATACTCCTTTCTCCAAAAGAAATCCAACACCTCTCCAAGCGGAGGATTTTTTTTGTTTGTAATAAAAGAAATCATAGCTTCAAACCTATGATTGAAATACCTGCATACATTAACTGGATCCAAAGAGCACAGTTCTCCAGGTGTCTTGTATTCAATATTTTCAATGTTTTTATTTGCCTCTCGTAGAAATTCAAGTAAGTCTTCCCAAGCATACTCAGCACAGCTAAGAGTGAGGAACCATGTAGGAGTTCCTAAGTTTCTTAGCATACATTTCAATTCCCCATGACGACGGTACCAATACTCGTTAGTACCACGCTGACATGCCATGAGATTATTTAGCTGAGATTCCAAAACACTGTCTTGCAGTTTCACTTTATCCATAAAGTCCTTTACCGAAACATTTTGTAGATGTGCTTCACTTTTCAGTATATGGTTCACTGCATAAGAAAGTCCAGACAAGTCACTCTTAAACAGTAGATGGAACAAATATGGAATGCATTGACGAAACCTTGGATCTTCTGCATATAATCTTGAAGTCCGGTATTCAGATGCAGGAATTTGAACAGGTCGGTCGTCATATCGTCCACCTTCACCTGTTGGAAATAACTGTGGAAAGCAACGAGCTTCCAAACTTTCTTCCCATACACTAATGGGACTTCCTTTTGCTTCTTTCATTTGAAACAAGTCAATTGCATTCCCCATTACTTATTTGGAATGCAATGGATGAACACTATAATGTTCATAAATTTCTTCACTTCTAGAGACATCAACTTTTTCAATTTGCCCAGCTGAAAAATCACTGTCCTCTTCTACAGTTGTTTCCTCTTCTCCCACATACACATTTTTATAGTACTGATTATTTTTTACCAGATACAACGTTTCCTTTTTGACTTTCCTAACATCCACTAATACTTGCCAGATTTTCTTACTCTTTGTCGGAACACCATTAGCTAGAATAACCAGAGGTACCTCCTCTACTTTTTCTACACCAATTGTATCAATATTTTTCTTAAAATCTAGAGGCAAATAAACAACTCTTCCCTTTAATCCTCTCTGTAAATCTGAAGGAGGCAATCTTAGGCTCCATGCGAACAATAGCCTGAAAAGGATGCACACATTGAATCAGAATAGACTCATAGGTATTTAAATCCATCAATTCAGAAGGAATGTCTACCAACTCCAGATTATTATGAACAGCTCTAGCAGGCATTCTGTTTTCATTTAATTTATTATAACAATATTCACAAATAGGTTGATCAGAACCCAAATCAAAACAATTTTCTACCAACAAATAAGTTGCAAAATCCTTCCACTCATTATTATTTACCTTTTCGCTGTTTACAAATAAATTAACTAATCTAGTCTGATGCTTATAATGAGTTTGTCGACAACACACACAAGTAAAATTAGGCCTTTCACTTGAATTGACCTAAAAGTTTGTAATTTCATGTTCAAATGTTTCTGTACTTGAAATCTCTACATTCTCTTCTACATTACCTTCTATTACTGTATCAATTTCTGCACTGTCCTCTTTTTCACCAAAGTAACAAAACTCAATTTCTTCATAAATGTTTTTCACATCTAATTCAGTTTCATGCAAAAGAGCACTGTTTAACTGTTTTAGTTAACGTGCTGGACTTTTGCATAATACAACCTTCTCACTAATTTCCTCACTTTATTATGATGCACTGCTAACATCCTAAAATGGTGAAAAACACTCTGACATACTTTTCTTGAAGGACAAGCCAGTGAATGCCCTTGCAAACCTGGTTTTTCTCTCACTCTACAAGGATCTAACTCTTGCAAAATTTTCATTTTTTAGTTTTAGACTTTTCTTAGTATATGTCCATAAGAAACTGCGAAAACAAATCAATTGAATCCTGTCGCACACTACAAATACTACTACAATTCCAAGTATACACTGGAGCCTTAGGACATCTCCCTAAAACTTCACCAGCTAACACCTCTTCTGTATTTCTAGGCACAATCTTTTCTTTTTCAACCGGACAACCGTCCTTCACCTCATATGCTCGACCACTGGTGTCAACTGCATGCACCAAATCATTATCCTGAAAGTAACTTTCTTCATTAAAAAAGGCTCACAACTTGAACTATGCTTCCATTCTCCAGAAAAAACATCACAAAAATTAGTCTGATTAATTACTCTTTTCCCCTTACATTATGATTTGAACACATTGATTACCTTTTCTAGGGTACGAATTCTATTAATTACTAATCCATATAACGTATTTTTCACTTTAAATGCTTCATCCACAATCTTAACTATGCTTTTTTTTTCTTGTAAAAATCGGTCTTTTTTTGATACCTCTTTACATTTTTTAATAAATTGGATACTATTCTGTTATAAAACATTTGTCTACGAATTTCAATAAATTGATTTCTCCTTCTATTGCTACAGACAATATCATCTCCTTCTACAGGTCTAACATTTTTTGAGGAGCACCATTTCTTCTTTCTAATTAGAGGTGTCTTATTCTTCTTTGAAACAACATCTTTTTTTTTTAGATTTAAATAACGTCCTGGGAAAATTCTAAGTTTGCTTACCAGGAGCATTTTTTTTTTCACTGAAGATTTTGTTTTGGATGAGTCTTGTATTTCTTTTTACTTGGACCTTAAATCTTTTATGCATTTTTTTGACGTCTTTCCTTTGATGGCATATTCTTTTATCTTTCTATAGATGATTATGATCTGTGGTAAAGAAAAAATAACATATTTTAGACCACTACAAACATATTACATAGCAATTACAATAAGTAAACGATATAAACACTAGTTTACAACATAAGCCTGATTTACATTACATGTGCTGTGCTTTGTGTCGAAAACGATTTACTATGTAAAATGTTTTCTGGTAAAATGTCTGGCTTTAAAATTTTTGTCAAGGATCACACTGAGTGTCTGTGTGAAATAAGGAATTACATTTTCACATTTTTCAATAATGTCACCTGTGCCTTCTAACAGTTTGTCTCTCTTAGATTAAAAGGTACTCTGTGTCTGTGTCTCATGTCACTTTGCATGTGCATAATCTCTCTTTTTATGTGTGTCATTTCTCTCTTTGTGTGTGTGTCTTGACATGTGTCTCATGTGCCTAAGATCACACTGTGAGTCAAGCTTAATTTTAAATGGATCTGGGTGAATAATATGCTTAGTTGATGTCTTTAAAAATATGGAAATACATATATTTTTAAAGTCATTTAGGCTTTACCATATGTACTAGTAGGGAATCTTAGGCAGCATGTCTTTTAGGATGTTACATGTAATCTACCATGTCTGTCTGCATGCAATATGTGTGTTTGTGCTAATACTATCTCACTGTCTCTACTGGCAAAAAACAGACCACATATATATAAGCAAGACATAACATTCCTTTTTCATTTCAAAGGCACACCCTGGATCTTGATTGCACAGCTTAGAGCCTATTTCTGAAGTAAGAGGCCTAACAGACATGCTGCCTAAGATTCCCTACTAGTACATATACTAAAGCCTAACTGACTTTAAAAAAACATGTACTTCCATATTTTTAAAGACATCAAGTAAGCATATTATTCACCCAGATCCATTTAAAATCAAGCTTGACTCACAGTGTGATCTTAGGCACATGACCAGGATGTTACATGTAATCTGCCATGTCTGTCTCTGCATGCAATATGTGTGTTTGTGCTAATAATAACTCACTGTCTCTACTGGCAAAAAACAGACCACATATATATAAGCAAGACATAACATTCCTTTTTCATTTCAAAGGCACACCCTGGATCTTGATTGCACAGCTTAGAGCCTATTGCTGAAGTAAGAGGCCTAACACACATGCTGCCTAAGATTCCCTACTAGTACATATACTAAAGCCTAACTGACTTTAAAAAAACATGTACTTCCATATTTTTAAAGACATCAATTAAGCATATTATTCACCCAGATCCATTTAAAATCAAGCTTGACTCACAGTGTATTCTTAGGCACATGACCAGGATGTTACATGTAATCTACCATGTCTGTCTCTGCATGCAATATGTGTGTTTGTGCTAAGAGTAACTCACTGTCTCTACTGGCAAAAAACAGACCACATATATATAAGCAAGCCATAACATTCCTTTTATATTTCAAAGGCACACCCTGGATTTTGATTGCACAGCTTAGAGCCTATTTCTGAAGTAAGAGGCCTAACACACATGCTGCCTAAGATTCCCTACTAGTACATATACTAAAGCCCAACTGACTTAAAACAACAAGTACTTCCATATTTTTAAAGACATCAACTAAGCATATTATTTACCCAGATCGATTTAAAATCAAGCTTGACTCACAGTGTGATCTTAGGCACATGACCAGGATGTTACATGTAATCTACCATGTCTGTCTCTGCATGCAATATGTGTGTTTGTGCTAATACTATCTCACTTTCTCTACTGGCAAATAACAGACCACATATATATAAGCAATACATAACATTCCTTTTTCATTTCAAAGGCACACCCTGGATTTTGATTGCACAGCTTAGAGCCTATTTCTTAAGTAAGAGGCCTAACAGACATGCTGCCTAAGATTCCCTACTAGTACATATACTAAAGCCTAACTGACTTTAAAAAAACATGTACTTCCATATTTTTAAAGACATCAACTAAGGATATTATTCACCCAGATCCATTTAAAATGAAGCTTGACTCACAGTGTGATCATAGGCACATGAGACACATGTCATGACACACACACAAAGAGAGAAATGACACACAGAAAAAGAGAGATTTTGCACGTGCAAAGTGACATGAGACACAGACACAGAGTACCCTTTAAGCTAAGAGAGGCAAACTGTTAGAAGGCACAGGTGACAATATTGAAAAATGTAAAAATGTAATTCCTGATTTCAAACAGACACTCAGTGTGAACCTTTGACCAAAATTTAAAAGCCAGACATTTTACCAGAAAACATTTTCCATAGTAAATCGTTTTTGACACAAAACAAAGCCCATTTAAATGACCACTACAAAAACAAAGCAGAAACCTAACTCATTTCCAAAATACATTTCTAATATGCACCATTCAATTTTTAAACAGCATTACAAAAAAACATGACGCACAATGCAAGAATAAAGAAGCACAATATGCTTCTTAATCTTCCCCATAGTACATACAGCAGTCTATCTTTATTAAAAGAATGATTGCTCACCTTTAAAAATGCTTTGTCAGTCACACACACCAGATTTTCTTAAGCAGAATCTCTGAATTATGCTTCTGTCACTGCAGCCTTACAATAATGGCACAGATTCCCTCTCATTCCAGACCCATACTTGTGGTTGCTGGTTCTACTCAAGTGAGTCCGTCTTACAGCAGCGTGCCAAAAATAAAACCACACTGGGGAGAGGTAAGTTGATGCCTCTAACTGCCGCACCATGGTTTTATTTTTGGCACGCTGCTGTAAGACGGACTCACTTGAGTAGAACCAGCAACCACAAGTACCATAATACTTTGCAACCAGTAACGCCCACTGAGGCGGGGACTATCAGAATAAAATGGTTGCTGAAATCTGTCTTTGGCAAACGTGCTTTTGCCCAGGAAGAAGAGTCGGGAGGACTCGAAACGCGTCGGCACAAGATGTTGGTTGTTACTGAAACTGCCTGCAGCCTTCATGAATAAATGCACGTTACTCTATCAATCCGTGTGAGGCTCTTCCAAGCTTTGGCGAACTTGTGTGATTTGATATATATATATATATATATATATATATATATATATATTCACTGAAAAAACCATAGGTTATAGACCATATATAGTTAGGAATTAGCATTTAAAAAACCTTATTTTACTCACACAAAACCATTGAAATTCCATATATAGTTAGTTGTTCTAACTATATATTGCGCACCCGCAATCCACTGCTGATCATGTCACATATTACATCATTCATGACATGGTCAGTGACATCACTGATGACATCACTGATGACATCTCAAATGACATCACTTTATGACATCACTGATAACAACATCCAGTGATTTTTTGTTTCTATAAAGTTTAAATATGTCTTACATATTGAAGAATGAGTGGATGTGTAAGTGTATGGACGAAGGATTTAGTAGGTGCATGACTGACTGTATGAGTGAGTGATTAAATGTGTCTCACTGAGTGCATGGGTTAGTGACTAAACTGTCTTAATTTGTGCATCATTATGTCTGTTGTTCTGTAAACTGCTGCATGTGTTGATCAGTAGCTATATGAGTAACTATATGGGTTATTGATTGATTGCCCAAGTATTTGTATGGGAGACTGAGTGTGTGTGTGGCTAGCTGGGAGGTGTGTGACTCTGTGCAGATCAATCTGTACTTGTATCAATGATTGTATAAGAAGGTAAGTATGTGTTAGTATATGTTTGAAAATGTAAGGTGCTCTATGTTTAACTGTATAGACAAGAAAATGGAAGTGTCATTGATTCTTTACAGGACTGACTAGGTGTGTGAGTAACTCCATGGATGAGTGGCAGACTGTGAGTGTCTGTATAGGTGTATGAGTACATATGATAGTGTTGTAAAGATGAGTGATTGTATGTATGAATGATTGTATGGGTGAATGAGTGAAGGTGTGTGTAGACGTAGCAATCAGTGAGTGCGTATGTAGTAACTAGTATTGGTGTGTCAATGGTTTCAAAAATTATACTCTCTTTTTAACACTGGGTGAAACAGAGGTTATATTAAAACGTGAGGAGATGCATTGTATTGTCACATGAATGATATCATCAGTGATGTGGTCATTGATGTCAAATGAGATGTCATCAGTGATGTCATCAGTGATGTCATTTGAGATGTCATCAGTGATGTCATCAGCGATGTCACTGACCATGTCATGAATGATGTAATATGTGACATGATCAGCAGTGGATTGCGGGTGCGCGATATATAGTTAGAACAACTAACTATATATGGAATTTCAATGGTTTTGTGTGAGTAAAATAAGGTTTTTTAAATGCTAATTCCTAACTATATATGGTCTATAACCTATGGTTTTTTCAGTGAATTTTCAAGGTTTTGTAAATGCTAATTCCTAACTATATATGGTCTATAACCTATGGTTTTTTCAGTGAATTTCAATGGTTTTTTAATAGCAAATATCATAAGCTGTCGAATGTCAAGTACGTGGTAAGTAAAAACATTTTCGTGTTTATGCACACTGATCTGCTTTGAATGCTGCCCCCCACCCCTCATTTCTATTAGGAGTACTCTCTCTTTGCAGATAGTGAAGGGTAGTTAACGCAGCCCTTTGCCCCCTTTGTAATCCGTCGTGCCTGCTTCTCTCTCCATTTGATTGATTGTTCTCTTTGGTTCATTCTCTATTTACAAACAAGCACAGAGTCGCAATACTCTGTTTAGTCTTTGCAGATAGCGAAAAATCGTGTAAAAAAACAAAAGGAATCGAGCAAAATCAGTAGGCCACTAATGGGATCTCTTTTTGACCTCGCTAAAATAGAAACATTAGGAACAACCTGTTGAAAATAGCAATGCGTATGTACATAAGCGGCGTTCATTTGTGTTCACAGTACCCCTTGTTGATTGTTTGAATCGAGCATTGAATTGTTCGAAGTTGGTTCTCTTAAGGATCTTCTCTGCCTGCAAACGAGGAAGAATAGGAATATTCTCTCTCCCTTTGCAGATAGTGAAGGGTAGGTAACGCAAGCCTTTAACACGTCGTACCTATTTCATTCCTCATTGATTGATTGATTGTCCGAACATTGACTGTTTGGGAATTAGTTCTTTTTGGAGGTATTCCCTGTTTGCAAATAAACGTAGGAAAATCTTTGCAAGTAGTGAAAGGGTACGTAATGCGGACCTTTCTCCCCCGTTGTAATCTGTCATGCCTATCTACTCCCCACTGATTGATGCACCTGTTTCACCCGGACCATTTACTAGAGATACGTCATCTGGCCCGACCAGAGAGCACCCCTAGTGAAAAGGACATATGCAATAATAACGAAGTGATCACTGTATCCTGTTAACAGAAACTTTAGCATGAAACAACCTGGAAAGAAAAGAATAGGAAAACGAAAATCAGTAGGCCACTGATGAACATGAACTTTTATTAAACAACGAACAAAGAAACGATAACATAACGTAATGATAAAACCTATTAATGTCCTAGAAACAAGAAAACGTTAAAATATGCCAGTGGTGAGAGACCAGAAAAACAGTAAGAGAAACCAAATCACCCCTCGCTGTCCCACCGCCTGCCACGCCAAAAAAATCGATAGACTAGGGAAAATGCAAGTCAGTAGAACATCCGCCCCCACTCTGGAAACTTCCAAGGTGGGGCAGGGTTGCGGCTACGCCCAGCCGGGAGCAGCCCATATAAGGCAGGTCCTGCTGCCACGCCTCGGCCAGGAGATCCTAACGTAGGGTGTAGCCAGAGGAGAGGCCGAGGCCAGCGGGACCCGGCCAGGGGATTGCCTTTACAACGCTGAACAGTTGCAGGGGGGGGGAATGTCTCCTCGACCCTCCCCTCTCTCTCCCAGTCCGGCCGCGGTGGCCCTTGAGAGTTGCAGGTACTCCCGCCACATGCTCTTCCGGTCCGGCCACCAACGGTCGGGGGGCCGAGACCGACGGGATCCGGCTGCAGCCGATAAACCAAGAAACCCGTTCATGGGGCCAGAGCCAGGGGCGTCCGGCCGACATCTACCGGAAGCCCGGCCCGAAGACGGACGGGACACTTCTTCTTTCATGAATAATGGCTGCGACAACACTGGGGGGGGATGTCTTGCACATGCCTCCGACCCCCCCCCCCTTCGTCCTCATCGCCTGGTTCGGCCATAACAAATCTCAAGCGAGACGCCGTGGGGTGCACTGGGAGGGAGAGACGGTGCGAACAGGCCTCTCCCGCCTCCCCAGGTGGAGGCTTCCCAGCTGCACCCTCAGCGCTCCAGGCGCCCGGAAAAGGGTTCTTCCACTGTGGCCATGCTGCAACGTCTCGCCCGGCAGGGTGGAGCCCGTCCGCTCATTTGACCCCGCGATCGCCAGTAGCTACCGAACTCTCAAAATGGCGGTCGACCTGGCAAGAGCGGGCCCAGCATAAAGAAATGGCCCGGTCACTGGTTGACTCCACCACCGTAGTCCTCCACGACCTTGAAGATTCTAGAGGAGCCGCGGGAGTCTCCGACCCCCAATGGGGAATGACTGCCATGATCGCCCGTGGAGTGACGAAACTGTATCCGCGGGACGTCGGCGCTCCCATGCTGGCGCCAGCCTCACTTTGAATTACTAGAATCCTGCAGACCTCAGTTCCGGTGAAAGCACAGTGTGACCCGGTAGGAAAAATTGTTGCACCCCCTCCCCTTTTTGACTGATAGTTCAAACCACCGATCCTTTCCTTTGCCCTTTTAACGGAACTTTGGACTGCCTCCCCCTCTTTTACATTTTCTAGAGAAAACAAAACATTAACCACTACATTAGCATAGCAGTTGACACCAGAACTGTTTTCAAATTTAAAACCAACAACATCTTCAACAGAATCCTTTTTGTTTCTGCTGTGACCCTGCTACAGCACAGGCATTGTCCCCAGCAGTAATTCTGCAATGCCGGTAAGAATAGCTGTGGTGCCTACTGGACTCACTCACCCCCGCGGCGCCCCACGCCGTTATTTGCTGGGTGGCAACTTACTAGACATCACTTTCGTGCCATCTAGATTTCAGCGCGTTCTGCTGCCTTGGAACTATTCGCACAACAGACCGCTACTGACAAGAATATTTCATTATTGGTGCTGTCAATTTCAATAAATCTATTGGATAATTCAAAAGAAATTGCCACGGTCTCTTCGTTGTTTAAATGTTTTTACTGTTTTTGTTTTGTTGTATATATTTATATGTTATTAAAGTTTTATATTCCTACTACTTTGTTGGAGTGCTATATATTTTTAATGTGACACATAATTGTAAAAACTTTGATGTACAAAGAGTCATTCCTGGAATCTTCCGCTTCAGGCTCGGTCCCCTCCCCAATCACAATACAGGATGGTTTTCAGATAGTAGGAACACGTGTGGTGTGACGGATCTCATCGGGTGTGGGCCTTGATCTACTATAACTCCTTTGAAGAGGGGTGATTCTTTACAGCTGGGGCCATAAACTACATCTGCAGGGCTAGGTGATAGCCTGGACAATCGGACACAGAGGAAGAGGAGTGTCAGAGGGTGCGGTAGTGAATAGGGCGAAAGGGAGGTGTCGGGCGGGCACAGAGTGTGATTCTCAGGGAAGAGCAGCGCAGATGGGGGGAGGTTTATTGCCCATGCATAAGACAGAGAGCGGGGGTGACCAGTGCCTGGGGAAGATGCTTGCGAGGGTGAGGAGCCATGCTACGAATCGACAGCGTGCAGAGAGTGGGTCTGGTCAAGACATCTAAAATGGCTGCCGTGCACGACAAAAGTGTGGCATTTCAAAAAAGGCAAGATGGCGCAGACAATGTTTTTCAACACTTCCTCATTTCCTTCGAATCGAACGTTAACAGACGTTGGGGCATATTACCAAAGTTAAGCGATATTTATCGCTAACGATGCTTACCAACGAATTTTTTACCGCTAAGCATCGTCAGAAATTATCGAAGATAAACCTTGCTATTATCAAGGTTTATCGCAAATGCGATAATAAACGGCCGCAATGCATGAATATCGCTAAAAACTCAGCGATATTCATGCATTACCGAGCTAATGCTCTTAGCCATGTTATCCACCTCCCATTGGATAACATGGCTAAGAACTGCTCAGGGCAGGTGTTACTTTTTGGAGATATTCGCGCTTAGCGCGAATATCTCCAAAAGTTGGTAATAGGAGATAGATATCTTGCATGTTGTAATGCAAGTTATTGTGGTATATGGAACTCATACCATAATCTCTCAGGAAAGCAGAAACTGATCCTTTTGGGACCGCCTAAAAAGGCCTAGGGGGTGAAGAGTACTCTACTTTGCCCCCTTTTCACGTTCCGAACTATTTTATTTTACTCTCTTCTGTAATTACACAAAATAGCAGCGATAAGATGCATCGGAGACACACAGTGAGAGAAAGGAGGCCGGAGATGAAGAAGAGATGTCAAATGCACATTGGAGATAATATAGTGGCAGAAGGGAAGTAAATATGAGTAAACTTACCATGTAACATAAAAATGTTGCACTCTATACTATAAGTCTCATTTTATACTACAATCACTTCGCTACAACCTCATAAATTAAAAATAAAAATGAATAATGTCTCAAACAATTTTTGATTTCTAAAAATAAATTTATTCTTCAGAATTTTCTAAATTTGAAAGAACTAGTAACATGTCCTCATCAGCAATTTCCTCATGAAAAGTCTGCAATGATGATTCTTCTAACTCTATGGTCTCCAAACATTCGATAAATTCGCCATCAACAGATTGATCAAAAAAATCATTCAAGTCATCTCCTCCTTGTGACAATATTTCATTATTGGTGCTGTCAATTTCAATCAATGTAGTGGAATCATTCAAGTCATCTCCTCGTGACAATATTTCATTATTGGTGCTCTCAATTTTAATCAATGTAGTGGAATCATTCAAGTCATCTCCTCCTTGTGACAATATTTCATTATTGGTGCTGTCCATTTCAATCAATCTAATGGAATCATACAAGTCATCTCCTCCTTGTGACAATATTTCATTATTGGTGCTCTCAATTTCAATCAATGTAGTGGACAATTCAAAAGAAATTGCCACGGTCTCTTCATTGTGAGCCATTTTATTTTGAAATTGCTTGCTGTAAATTGCAGAAAAAAATAATCACTTTCATTTATCGTTTTTAGTAATACATAATATAAAACTAACTTTATCAAGTATTTAGTATAACAGAAGGACTGCAAATAAATAACAGAAAACATTTTTCAAATTATCTTCAAGTGTACAACATAGTTCCCCTTACAAATTAACAACTCACCTTTTTAAAAGTAGGAGAAGTGTTAGTACTGTGTAAATCAAACACCAGAAATTCACCACCAAAAATTCCTCACAAATGTACCTCAGACAGTAGTATCACAAAATGGCTGTGGTTTCCTCTCATTTGACATATATACATAACCAATTAACTTTCATCACACACAAATACAAAACCAAACTAACATTTTAATTGGTTCTAAATTTCAACACTTTCAAATGTGTTTTCCCCATGCAATTTTCCATAGGACATTTACATACGTCTACAGCCTGAATGGCTGAACGGAATTACACCAAACTTGGCAAAATGGTACATCAAACCTAAGAGGTCAGGAAGGATCTACTATGCCCCCTTATGGTCATTTCCCCCTTCGCTTTGGCCTCCTCTTGTCTCTCAATCCTACCGAGAGACAAGATGGCGGCCGCTACGGACTGTTTGGAATGTTGACAGACGCCGGAGAACCAATCAGCTTCGCAAAGCTCCGTAACGCGAAAAGTACGCGAAGCGGAGCGCTGTTACAGATATATATCTTTTTTTGAACGTTAATTTCTCAAAATCCACTGGAGCACATATATTGAGACCTAGCAAAGGCACATCGGGCTACCAGTCCCTAATATTTTGCCAAGTTTCGTGCAAATCCATTCAGCCGTTCGATTATTATTATTATTATTTTTTTTTGCCCCGCGGGGCCCTTTTAAAACCTCCACATCAAACGTAGGGGGTCAGCGAGGATCTACTATTCCCCCTTATGGTCATTTGCCCCTTCGCTTTGGCCTCCTCTTGTCTCTCGATCCTACCGACAGACAAGATGGCGGCCGCTACGGACTGTTTGGAATGTTTACAGACGCCGGAGAACCAATCAGCTTCGCTTCACAAAGCTCCGTTGCGCGAAAAGTACGCGTACTGGAGCGCTGCCCGGTCCGCTGTTACAGATATATATCTTTTTTTAAACGTTAATTTCTCAAAATCCACTGGAGCACATATATTGAGACCTACAAAAGGCACATCGGGCTACCAGTCCCTACAATTTTGCCAAGTTTCGTGCAAATCCATTCAGCCGTTCGGGCTAAAAGTGAGGCCAACCGCCCTATGGAAAACTCAATGTTAAAAACACGTTTTGGGACCCCCCTTTTTTCTCGGCCCCCCCTTGACGAACCCCCCCCAAATTTTCAAGGGCTGCTCAGAAACAAAATTTGCCATTTTCCTGAAAATTTCAGCCAATTCCGTCCACAAACGCCAAAGTTATTAGACATAGAATTTTCAAAAATCCCATAGAGAAAAAATCCTAACTATATATACCTACTGGCGACCGCCAGTAGGTAATATATATATATATATATCTGTGCTAATGGCACACATACAGGCATATGCCCCCCTTAAGCTTCAGAATAAATCTGCAGGATCAGGAAGAAAATGCACTCACTGAATGAGCAGGTGGTCTGTGACTCCTCCTGTGTCATTACCGACATTGTGGCGAAATACCTAGGCATCACCAATGACTCCTTCATGTTCCACTACAGTGGAATACACAACTGACTGGCTCAGAGGGGTGTGTGGAGATGGGTTCCTGCTTGTTAAGAGAATTTCCATGTCAATTAATACACTGGCCAGGAGCGTATGTGTGATGTGACCTCGTGGTTTCCCCTTTCTCATGCTCCTAAGGTGACAGTGCATATGGGCTACAGCCCTGGCTCCTTACACCTTATTGGACTCCAAGGGCACAAGGTGAGGGGGGATTAAATAGAGCACACAAGTCAACATGCTCAGTCATTGAGCACACATCTGGCATCCTAAAGCCCCTCTTCAGCGTCACCCACAATACTGGAGGATCACTTCACTACAGGCCAGACACAGGTTGCAAAATCATAGTGACCTGTGTCATCCTGCACAACACTGCAATGCAGAGGGGACTGCACAACATCGACATTGAACCTGACTGTGATGATTACTCAGAAGATGACCTACAGCCACTACATGGGCAGCAGGAGGGAACCGTGCGACTAAGGGATATGCAGGATGCACATAGATAATAATAAACTATTTCAGAGGTATGGGATGACATGCCATCATGTAAATGAAAAATCACACATGGGGTAGTGCTTGGTGCAGAACTGACTGATCACTTTTTATTTAGGTTAACACCCCAACTGAAGTAAGATAAATGTAATAGGGCAATGTATGTACCAAACAAACAAAGGTAACTCATAACATGAGTTGTGAGGGACTCACTTTTTTCAGCCCCTTGGGTAGGTTTGGTTTTCTGCTGAACTGGGTCATGGGATGGATGCTGTGTCAGACCCAGAGGGATGGCCACGTGTATGCCTAGTTGTGCAAGCCTAGTTGTGCAAGGCTCCTGTACAGACATGCCATTGATGCTGGATCCATCCTCCCTCTAAGGCAGGGCTCGAGTCGGGGTACCACGCAGGTGGACGGCATCCCCCCACTTATTTTACCAGGTGGACGCCGTCCCCCCTGTCAAACAGCTGGACTTCACTGTTTGGCCTCTCTGGGACGAGATCGGAGCTGACATAAATCCCATAATGAGAGGCGCCTGGTTCATGCCTGAAACATCAGACAAGGGTGCGCCCAAGACCACAGCGAGCATGTAATTATGCCGAGGTGGCAAAAAGGATCCTCTGAGACCTCAGAATCCAGGTAATTGCCTAGAAACATATGCGCAGGAAGCGCGCGAGGCTTTTTCGATGTAAAGGGAATACAACAAGCATATTCCATGTTCAGTAAATAAAAGGTATGTTTGACGCTGATGTGTCGGTAACGGGAGGCAATGAACCCGATGGTGCAAGCCACATTTCGTGTTGTGATGTCACTTCCGGTGACAGCGTCCCCCTACTTCTTTTTTAGGACTTGTGCCCTGCTCTAAGGTCATGGGGGAATGGTGGGAGGCACAGGTTGTGCATTTGAATGTTTCCTAGGGTAGTCATAACCTGCACCAGCCCACGGGCATCGTCCTGGCAGCAGTGGGAGTCACCAGTCTGAATATTTACTGTACACCTGGCCAGGCTTCCTGTGTCATTTGAAAGGTGGTTGATGGACCTGGTGAAGGTGTCTCTGATTGAAATGTACTGCCTGTGGCACATCTTCTGCAACTGGTGCTCGCACTTCATAGCTGATTGCCAGTGCTCCTGCACCTCCTCAACTGTCTTTGTCAAGGGGAGATGACTTATCATGGCTGGTGCCTGAGGAGTCAAGTTCCCAACTCTGACTACAGTCTCCAGTTCAAGGGTCCCCTCGATCAGATTCTCCATGGGAGTCAGTGGGGAATGTTTGGATGGTTCTCCTCCAGTCCCATGTCCCTCTGCCATGTTGCTGCCCAGCTTCTACTTGGTTCGGCATCACAGGTCATACCACTGCTTCTATATCTCAGGAATGGTCCACTGTGTTACACCAGGTGGCTGACCCTCGCAAGTATCCCCTTCCAAATGTCATTTTTCTGGGCCTAAGGGACTGAGACGCAGGCTTTCCAAAATAGGTGATCCATGTTCTCCACACAGATCCTCTATTAGGACCTCCACCTCCCTCTCACAGAATATTATTTTCCTCTTCCTGATGCTTCCAGCTTCCTTTCCATTTTCTGCAGCCATGGTGTAGTGTGCTGTTGCTCTCCTGTGCTAGCACCAGCGTTTTAGGGCCCCTCCCTGCACACCCTCTAGGTGTGTTAGGGCTCTGGCTGGTTGCCACACTCTATAATTAGTTCTCATGAGGCACAGGGTCAAGACTGATTTGCATGTGACTGGGTCCAAAGGAGGGAGGTGTAGTGGGCAAAACAACGATGGATTTAACCCAGATCTTTTGACTGGGGGAGAATGTTTGCATTGTCAGCATTCCATCCATCATTTGTTTGATGTTACACTTTTCGCCCTAAGTGGGAAGGTATGGGTCCCTTGCTCACTGTGCCACTGGATTCAATTTAGCCTGGCTGAAGAAGGGTGACATACCCTGAAACCGGTCCCTGGATGCTTGCTTCCGGTCCAGGGAGGACCTGGCCTGGCAGTTCAGTCTGGACTGTTCCCATTAGGCACAGGGTCAAGACTGATTTGCATATGGCTGGGTCCAAACTGGGGTGGTGTAGTGGGCAAAAGAACGTTGGATTTAACCCAGACATTTGGACTGAGGGAGAATGTTTGCATTGTCAGCATTCCGTCCATCATTTTGTTTGCAGTAACACACTCTATAATTATCCTTCATGTGGACTCCGACATCTTCAAATTGCTTCCAGCTGCATTTGGACATCCATTTCCTAAACTGTGATTTCCTATCAGGAAATTGCAATTTAGCGATTTCTTAAATAGCTATTTCATAATGGCCAATGCGACTCAGTAAAAATCGGTATTAGGAAATTACAATGTTTGTACATACAAATTTGCAACTCGCAAATGGTGATTTCTACAGACTCGCTACTTAGGAGTCTCAAATTAAGAATTTCATACATCTGGTCCTAAGAAACGACAAGATCTGCAAAGAAAGAAATGTTGAATAAGGTTTTTCAGAAAAGCTTCAGGAAGAAACTGGTTTGATGTAAAGCTGCCAAAGTCGACTTCCGAATCGGCCTGACCGCACTTTTTTATGGGGCTAAAAGCTCCAGAGCTCCTTTCCTTTAAGGACAAAGACTTACAGAGACTCATCAGGGCATTATGCTACAGCAGGCCACCCTAATCGAATCAAACTTAGGATCCAAAAAGCCAGAGGGTCTGCCAGCAAGCGAAAAGCTCCCAGAAAAAGACCGAAGGTAAACCTTTGATCAGGACCTAGCACTCAGCCTATCTGAACTACGCTCCATCATGGCTGGCCCAAAGCTTTGACTTTCTACCAGCCCAATGCAACCAGATAGTTGTGAGTAGTGCTTTTAAATTATTTCGCGCTAGAATGCACAATTTTGTATTTAATTTTTAAAATTTCAAATCAACGGTTCCCTACAATGGATCTTTGTCATTTTGGTGTCATTTTAAAAATAAAAAATATTCTCTACTGTTATATATTGCCTCCTAAGTTAAGTCTGACTACTTATCTTGGCCCCATTTTTATTTAACCTGTACATTAATGAACTGGAGGAATTTCTTCTTAACGTAGAAGCAGATTACCCCTTAGTTGAGCGCAAAGGGGTACCTGTATTACTCTACGCAGATGATGCTGTTCTTATTTCTAGAACAGCAATCGGCCTCCAGAAACTATTAAACTCCTTCCACAAATTCATGGAGTCACGTGGTTTAAGCATAAACAATACCAAGTCCTACGTTATGAAAGTAGGCAAGGGTGTCTTGAAAACTGACCACTTCAGTATAAATGGTGAGAAAATTCCATCAACCAACTCTTTTTCTTACCTCGGGGTCCTGCTTGATCACAAATTGTCATGGGGCCCTGCAGTCTCCAAGAAGAAGGGAGAAACAATAAGGGTCAATGCGGCCATTCTCGGCTTTGCAAAAAAAATCGGCAATTGCCCGACGGTCGCATCGCTTAAACTGTACCAGGCAAAAAGCGTGGCTGTTGCCTGCTATGGGAGTGAGCTCTGGGGCTATCGTAAGAGTAAAGACCTAGAGGTCTCAGAAAATAACTTCCTAAAAAAGATTCTGAGACTCCCCAGGGGCATTGGGAACTACTCGGTTCACGAGGAGCTGGGGATCCCCCATTTAGGTGACAGATTAGCAGTAAGCCCTGTTATATGTTGGCTGAATTGCTGGCTGAACAATGACATCCCATTAACACATGCTATAATGATAGAAGCCTTACAGCTAGATGGGAGGTTTAAAATACCGTGGGTGAAGTACATAAGGGACAGCCTAACGGCAATCGATCGACAGGATCTGTTCTATGCCCCAAATTTAATCACAAAATCTGATGTGAGCTTGGTTAAGAACGCTATACTACTGTTAAGAGGTACCGACAGAGAAGAGGTTGAGATACAGAAGGTCAGTGTTAGGAAACATCTTTTATTAAAAACTTGCTTGCAAATGGAACCTTACCTGACATGGCCTATGTCTAGCTATGAAAGATTTTTGCTAACAAGGTTCCGCTTTGACCTCTACCATCTCCTACTGGCAGTCCCAAGTGGGGTTCAACGGGGCGAAGTGTTGCCAGCTTGTGGCTGCGACGGAAAGTCTCCACAAGACCTGGCACACTTCCTTTTTATCTGTCCCTATTATTCTATCCCACGGAAATTATACCTCAAACCGTGCCTTAAAAAGCTGAGTTTTACACAAATTAAACCTGCACTTTATTATTTACAACTACTGAATAGCGATTGCACTTTATTTGTATGTAATTTTCTTAAAAAAGCCATCTGCTTTAGGAAAAGCATGGATGGCTAACCACGCTGCAAAAAATTTTTAGGTGATTTTAACATTACAGTTATTTATATTTTTAATCATATATTGCCCATGCTCATACAGTCTGATATATTGTACTGTATACTGTGTCTCTATTTGCCAATTGAACTGAATTGTTTGTAACGTTATTTTTTAATGTGTGTTTATAAATTGTACTTTTATGATTGTAAAACCTACAATCGAATAAAGATTTTGAATTGAATTGACTACTTATTTGCCAAGCTACCAGGGGTTAAGCAAGTATAAATGTATTAAGACATGAATGGACCTATTAGTGACTGTAGTATTATTACTAGCTGGAGGTGAATACCCCAGCCTATTAATAATCAACTTTTCTACATTCATTCCCAAACCAAGCACTCAAATCACAGGACGCTACAGTGCTACAATGACACTTTATGAACTGCAACTTCAAAAGAAAACAGAAATAAAGCACCAGTTAAATGGTACCTGAGACCCATGCAACAAAATAATAGCCGTAATTTGCAGATATTATTTAAAAAAGCACAATGAGAACCATCTTTTTTTTCACTGATGAGAAAGAGAGTATTTTTAAGTGAAAGTACACAATGTGCAAAGGCATTGTGCAGTCACTCAAAGTGAAGAGAACCAATGTATAAAGTGGGCTGACCCACTGCCTCATGCTGCATGTTGTAGTGACAGATGCAAAGCATGAATGACAAATAAACCAACCAATGAATCATGTCAGCTGACCAGAAGACGTTTTTCTTATACATATTATGAATGTATTTTTGGAAAAAGCAAAAGGCTGGGGAGACAGCTAAAGCTGTCTTGAAGGCCAGATCTAAAACTCAAGAGAAGTGTTCTGTGCTAGTTTGGTTGCAAATTGGTCTGAAATGTCTGATGCATTTATATTAGATGCTTTATATTCAAGGTCATTCAAACATGTTCTCTTTGTGAGTCAATTCGTTCTAATCTGAGCTTTAATACGCGTTTTGCTTCTGTTTAAAAGTAGTATATTGCTCCATCTCTAAGGTTTTCTCTGCTAATCCAAAAATCTAATGATATGAAACTCTACTGCCTGCCTATTTTAATTGTTAATCTTCGGATTTTATAGAATCAATATTTCACAATTGCTTGGAAATGTGAATGTCTGCACTTAATTCACATAAATAGTCAGTCGTCCATAAATTACTGTCACGCCAAGGGGATGACTCTCTTTGTGCTCATCTAGATTCTGATTCCTTTACTGTGAGTGAGTCAAAATGGCTTGTTTTTAAGCGCTCCAGCTAGAATAGTCACAATGCCTCGATTATACCCTGCCTTTATTTTCAGAATACTAAAGAGCAGCAGGTTTCACTGCACAATGAGAGGAAATGCAAAAAAAAGACGTATCTACAAGATGAGTGTTCAGGCAGTGAAAATATGCTACGATGCCGGTCCAAGTGGAACGTTCAGTAGTTCTCGACCAGCGCGATCACTCTAAATAATGAATGGGACAGCCGACGGCAGAAAAATTGCATCCAGACCACTGCGGTTGCACGGAAAGAGGAACGGCAGTCGAAAGCATCCACAAAAGAAGGCTACCCAGTGTGGCTGCTTTCCTGGTGCAGCCTCCAAAAACATCTGACACACCCCAGTGACATATCCCCATGGCAATAAAAATATACAAATCCCAGGACAAACCACATAACACACCAGACATGATCCCTCCATTTTGACCCACCCACATAGCTGAGTATAATACTATCCCCTTCCCTGCCCACAATCCTTTGCACAACTCCAGAACTGAAGGGCCCAACCCCACAGCACAAAGAAAAGGCAAATCAGCACGCATCACACCATCACAACCACACACACACAACACACATCAACACTACCACCATCACCCTGCACTTCTAAATCATTTACACATCACACACCATGGCACAGAAGAAGATGCCCAAATCCACTGACAATGAGTTGTCAGTCATGTTAGATGAGATAATCAGAGATGAACCACATTTCTTTGGAAGCATGGTCCAGCAGATACCATTAACCAGAAATAATAAAATGGGGGAAAGGACAGTCAACAAAGTCAATGCAGTAGGGACCACCTGGCGCACCCTACGTGACTTCAAGAAGAGGTGGCATGACCTCAAGAGCAGGGTGAAAGAGCATGCCAACAAGAACCAAGAGCTGGGTCAGAGGACTGCCGGTGGCCCTCCCATTCCAACACTAACATTCACCGAATGGGAGGAGATGGTGCTTGCCATAATGCATCTAGAGAGTCTCACAGGAATACCCAGGGGAGAGGAAGTTGGTAAGTACCTACAAATGTCTCCCATTACACTCCTATGTACTGTCTTGCACAGCTACAAAGCTACACTTTCTAGACCTAAATGCACTTATGTATAACACACTCTTCCCAGAACATGTCTCACAGATCTAACATATCCTTCCTCTGAATCATCCCAAAGGTAGCTAGCAATATTTCCATGGGGGCATGTGTACAGGCAGCCAGCACTACAACTCCCTCCAGGCCTCCATGTCCCACAGCTCAGCAAGAAGGAGCACTCCCCCCACCCACAACTATGTGGCAGCCATTCTATTGCTCACCTTCACCTAACAGGTAGGTAGCCATCTTAACAGGGAGGAGTGTTTGTGGATAGACAGCCACCGCTACAGCTCCCACCAGACCCCTTTGTCCCAAAGCTGAGCAGGATGAAGCACTGCCCACACCCACAACCATATGGCAGCCAATGCATTGCACTCATCAAACTTACAGGTAGGTAGCCATCTTAACAGGGAGGGGTGTTTGCAGTGGGAAGCCAGCATTACAACTCCCACCAGGCCCCCCTGTCCCACAGCTGAGCAGGATGGAGCACTCCCCACACCCACAACCATCTGGCTGCCATTGCATTGCACTCATCAAACTTAGAGGTAGGTAGCCATCTTAACACGGAGGGTTGTTTGTGGGTGGGAAGCCAGCACTACAACTCCCACACGGCCCCCTTGTCCCACAGCTGAGCAGGATGGAGCATTCTCCACACCCACAATCATGTGGCAGCCATTGCATTGTACTCATCAAACATACAGGTAGGTAGCCATCTTAACAGGGAGAGGTATTTGTGGGTTGGAAACCAGCACTACAACCCCCACCAGGCCCCTTTGTCCCACAGCTGAGCAGGATGGAGCACACCCCCCACCTGAACCAAGAGGCAGCCATTTCATTGCTCTCTTCCGACTTACAGGTAGGTAGCCATCTTAACAGGGAGGGGTGTTTGTGGGTAGGAAGCCTGCACTACAACGCCTCCCACCAGGCCCTTTGTCCCACAGCTGAGCAGGATGGAGCACCCACCCCACCCTGAACCAAGAGGCAGCCATTTCATTGCTCTCCTCAGACTTACAGGTAGGTAGCCATCTTAACAGGGAGGGTTATTTGTGGGTGGGAAGCCTGCACTACAACTCACACCAGGCCCCCTTGTCCCACAGCTGAGCAGGATGGAGGATTCCCCACACCCTGAACCAAGTGGCAGCCATTACATTGCTCACCTTTGCCTAACAGGTAGGTACCCATCTTAACACGGAGGGGTGTTTGTGGGTTGAAAGCCTGCACTACAACTCCCACCAGGCCCCCTTGTCCCACAGCTGAGTAGGATGGAGCATTCCGCACACCCACAACCATGTGGCAGACATTTCTCTCCACTGTGTCACAGAATGGGTAGGTAGTCAGTGCATGCACCCTGTCATCCTTCTCAAAATGCATGACGCCATATGACCACACCAGCACTCACATGTCAGCCAACTTGACATAGATCCGAAAGCCACATCCAGTGTGCAGACAGCTAAGTGCATATAACTGTCACATAAATATTTTTTTTTTATCGTTACATATGTAGTTTACACAGCCATAATCCTACAACCCGGAGGCCAGTGGCGTGTTTAGCAAATTTTCATAGTATGAAACACAGCCAGCTAGCTGACATCCCTGGGGCTCTGCGGCAACTCAAGATTTTGATACATTATCGTAGTACTACATGCAGCTAAGGTCTCGTTCACTAGCTAGTGTTTCTGTCGCATATCTTATTGTTAACCCAAAAACCATCAACAATAGCACCCCACACCCTCCCTGCCATTGCTCGGTCAACTATGCAAAATTGTTATACTATCCTATGTGGAGTCTTTCTTATTCGTATATACACACACTGCCCTTGTCCCTGTGGAATTCAGTAATCTCTCTGTTGCTTGCATCTACTTGGCAACCATTCCCAATCCTTTCCATGGCACCCTTGTCCCTCCCATTACCCGTGTCTGCAGAATACCTTAAAGTGGCGCCCAGATTGTCTGCTCCTCCCATTTCCAACCAGCTCTCCAATGGTCCCCATATGTCCATGGGCCTGGACCTAGTGGGCAACAATTCCCAATAGTTCGTTAATTGATCCGTGCAGTACGTTGCTGCATGTACCCAACCCGCTATCGTGGGTGGGGTCTTTTTCTTCCAATGCAGAGCTGCTTGACGCTTTGCCAACAACAGTAACATAGCTGTGAGCTTGCGGGTTGCCTTCGGAATTTCAAAAACAAAGCCTAGTAAAGCTAATAGTGGGGTCAGATTCAGCTGTATTCCCACGATATCTCATATGTGTCCCAGTACTTCGACCCAATATTGGGCTATCATCCTACAATACCATGCCAGATGTATGAAAGTTGCGTCTTGAGCCCCACATCTCCAGCACCTTGTATAAGGCTGCAGGCCCATGCGGTGCATTTGTATCGGCGTTCGGTACGTTCTGTGCAAGAAGTTGAAATGTATGATCCGCAGCCTGTAATTTGGCGACAGGTGTTCTAGCTGTGTGCAGCAGAATTGCCACTGCTTGTCGGTTATTTCATTTCCGATGTCACCCTCCCAGTGCGCCTTAGACGAGCTTGATATTATGAGGGATGGGTCTTCGGTGGTACTATACATGCAGGTTATCAGTTTACGGGGAGATGGGTTTGGCAAAACATTTTTCAGTGCCGCCAGAGTGGGGGGGGGGGCTGGGGAAATGAGGCGTATCTAGCCTTACTTGCGGCCCTGATTTGATAGTAAAGCAACATATCTGACGATGAAGGTGTCTGCTGTTTACACAACTGCTGAAGGGTTAGGAACGTATCATCTGGGAATAGATCGCTACCTTTCGTCAGCTCTAGCGCCTTTGCTCTCAGTGTGGTTGCCTGGTCCGTCAAGGGCGCCAATAGTGGATTACCCCCTAGTGGCATCGAAGGTGCAAATAGTTCACGGTGGCCTGCCCTCCAAGCTATGCCTCTCCACGCCCATCGTGTTGCTTCCACAGTGTTAATTTCCATATGGGGCCTCTTGTAAGGGTGATATACTGCAGCGTTAAGCGGGGTAGGCACAACTCTGTCAATTTCTATTGCCACATGGGGCTGATAGGGTGTAGGATGATGCCAGAAGTGCAAGTACTGCGCTTGTGCGCTATATGCATTAAGTTCAAAGTCTTGAGCTCCCAGTCCACACTGTGCGAAGGGCAAAGTCAAGAGGTCCCAGGACACCCGTGGTTGCCTGCCTGCCCACACCAACTCAATTATACTAGTACAGAGGCGCCTAAAAAAATGCTTGTTCAGTGGCATTGGAATATTAACAAATAAATAAAGGAGTTTAGGGATTATTACCATTTTTGTGAGAGCTATAAGACCAGTCAGGGACAAGGGGAGCCGTTTCCAGCGCTGAACGCTACTGTTGATCCACTCCATCAATCTCCCGTAATTTGGCAACCAAATTTCTTGCATGGATCTGCTAATCCAAATGTCAAAGTACCGCATTTCACCCTCCGCCCATTGAATGGGAAATTCCGTGGGGCAAGGGATGGTGTCATCAGTGAGTGGAAGGATTACAGATTTTGCCCAATTAATTTGAATCCCGGTAAGCCCTCTGAATCTCACCATTTCCCTCATAACTATATCAAAATTCTCCCTGATGTTCACTAGATAGATTGTCATATCATCTGCGTACACAGAGATCAATAGGCCCCTAGTCGTGAACCCTATACTCCGCTGGCAAAGTCTCGCTGCCAATGGTTCAGTGGCTATTGTGAACAAGACGGGGGATAGCGGGCAGCCCTGCCGCGTTCCCCTTGTGACGGCAAACAGGTCTGACACCTGTCCGTTCACCCTTACTCTCGCCATTGGGGCATTATAAATCAATTGGATCTGCCTTACCAACCCTAGGCTCAGCCCGAGTTGGGGCAGAAGCTTGAAAAGGTATTTCCACTCCAGAGAGTCGAACGCTTTCGTAGCGTCCAGTAAAGCAGCGGCTGCCCGAATGTGGGTGCCAAGTAATGCAACAGTCCAAAGATAAAACGCAAATTGTGCGCCATCGAGCGGCCCGGAACAAATCCAGACTGATCTGGCAACGCGATCTGCAGCAGCATCAGTTGTAGTCTATTTGTGAGTAACTTTGCATAGATCTTGGCGTCCAGATATATTAAGGACAGTGGCCTATATGAGTCTGGCTTAGCCGGGTCTTTATCAGGTTTAAGTAATGTGATTATTATGGCTTCTCTAAGGGTGGGAGGTAAAATACCTGTCTCCATTGCCTCCAGAAAGACCTGCAATAGATGCGGCACAAGTACGTCGGCGTATTCTTTATAAAAGGCTGCTGTCAGCCTGTCAGAACCCGGAGATTTATCTGCTGGCATACCACTTATCACTTGGCGCACATCCTCCACCATTATTGGTAAGTTCATATATTCCCGTGCACCCTGATTAAACCACGCTAGCGCAACAGTGTCCAAGTAATCTTCAATAACTATCTGGGGGGGGGTGTTTGGGAATTGTACAAGTGTTTATAAAAGGAGGTCATCATGTGAAGAATGTCACTCAGTGTCCTGATCGTCTCCCCACTCTCTACCTGCAATTCCGTGATGTAATTGGCACCCCTCGGGGATCTAAGCATTCCCCCTAGAGTTTTCCCAGGCCTCTCCCCCTCACCGTATCTCCTGGCTTGTGCATATTTATTCATGTAAGCTGTTTCCCGTTCCGCCTCCGACTGGTAGTCTGTCAATTTTGACCGTGGTTGGGCCAGAGCAGCAGGCTGAGGAGATTGTTGAATCGAGCGCTCCAGCTCGCCTATTTCGCACTCTAGCCTATTAGGCGCAGTGCGTATATCTCTAAGTACCCCTGTTTTAAGTGCCATGCAATTCCCTCTAGTAACCACTTTAAACGCCCCCCACAACACTCCGGGCGAGTCAACTGTCCCCTCATTGAGTGCAAAGTAATCAGTTATTTTTACTCTTAATTCCTCTTGGAAGACCTCATCCCTTAACGCCCCTGATGGGAAACACCAACTTAAGGGTTGGCGATATGGAGGTGACACAAGCAATGTCAACAGGGCAGGCGTGTGATCAGATAGCGTGCGAGGGCAGTGCGTGGCGTCGTTCACCCTTCAATGTATATCTTTGGTAACTAGCCAATAGTCCAATCTGGACCATGCATTCCGGTGGTGGGTCATGCATGTACCTTCTCTCACTGTGGGGTGTAACGCCCTCCACGAGTCTATGAGGTTGAGATCTTCCATGACTCCCAACAGTGATTCAGCCGCATGTGTATGATGTTCCCGTGGAACCCCTTGCCTATCCAATGAAGGCGATAGAACAACATTAAAATCGCCTCCCCACATAATCGCTACATCCCCCAAGCCCTGAATTTTCTGCCCTATATTCCGGAAGAAGACGGGATCATCCACATTCGGACCATATGCGTAGACTATCACCATAGGGGTGTCATAAAGCGAGCCATGTACCAGTATAAACCTCCCCTCTATCAATAAATTGCTGATGTATTTTCCACTGCAGCCCATTACGAATGAGGATAGCCACTCCCCTAGAATAGTTTGAATATCCGGCATCCAATACCACCCCCCACCTTGTATGTTTTAGTATGGACGCAGTGGCGGCCGTTAAATGAGTTTCTTGCAGCAAACAAATGTCTATAGCATGCCGCAGTAAATAAGAGTTAACTAGCCTAACCTTACGATGGTCGTTCAGGCTCTAACATTCCAGAAACACATTTGAGCGTTGTCATGTGGAGTGTATGTGGTGTGCCATTGGGTAGACAGGCCTGTGCAGGTTATATGTCATATTGTGTACCAATATATACAACATTGAAAAAGCAATCAGCGTATCCAATCCATGTGGTGGCCCACATCCTAGGAAAGAGCATGTGTACGCCTATTTGGTTCTCCCAACAAGCAATGGCATATATTATGGCAACACCAACAAATAATAAACATTTCCCCACCCTCTCCTCGACCCACACCAACCCCCCAAACAGGTTGTGAATCACCCACCCCAGTCCCCATAACGGTAAACATATAGTCCACAGCCGCCAAGAACACAAGTGGTGTACATGGGTTCACCGGCAACACTCCCCTGTAATTGTGACAGGGTGGCCGGGTATATAACACCCCCTCCCCGATCCCATATTTAAACTAGCATTTCGCATTCCACAATCTGTATCCAGCTTTACAGGCGTTTTAACAAAACAGGATTAGACCCTTGCAATTCTGACTAATGCCAACACATAAATGACCTCTCAGGTGAGACATTTCCCAGTGACCCAATTTCCCGAACGCAGCTCTTATCTGTACATCCAGTACTAGGACACCTCTCATTCAGTCATTGTCGCTGGGATTATTTATGGCCTGTGAGGCGATCGAGACAGTTTGTTGTTTATGGTCTTTCACCATCTGCTTTGCATATGCGAGCGCTGCCTTTGCGTCCGTGAAAAAAGTGTGCTTCCCAGGCCCATGGATCCTCAGTTTAGCGGGGTATATCAGGGAATATTCAGTGCCCAGTTGTTGAAAGATTTTCTTTGCCGGTAGAAATTCTCCACGAGCAGCCTGGACCTGTAGGGCAAAATCCGGGTAAAACGCTATGTTGTTTCTCTTGTATTGTATTTCCCCTCTGTCCCTCGCAAGCCGCAGTATCGTGTCCCGGTACCTGTAATTCAGCACTCGTGCCAGGACGGGCCGAGCCGGTGCTCCTGGTTTCAGACAGGGTCCCAGCGTGCGAGGATCTCTTTCAAAGAGAAACATGGCTGATAGGTCTTGTCCAAAAAGGTCGGTCATCACTGTCTCTATGTACTTCTCCATGTTTAGAATGTCTGACGTCTCCGCAATTCCTGTAATACGAACGTTATTGCGTCGCGACCGAGCTTCCAAATCCTCGTTCTTCTGCTCTATTGCATAGAGGATGCCATCCATTTTCCGTATTTCTTGTCCAACTCTGTGTGGCCCTCCTCTGTTTCCGTGACTCTTGTTTCCAATATGCTAACTCGGCCCTCCTGCTTATCCATTCTCTGTGTGATTCTGTCCATCCTCTTGGCCAGGGAGTCCATCTTGGAGTCAATGCCCTGGAGGCTAGTTTTTAGGTCCTTGAACATTTCTCGTATATCGTCGGCTGGCAGCTGCGACGCCGCAGGATCCTCCGATTGTTCTTGGTGGCCTGAGTCCACATCAGCACTCTTGACAGCCTTCTTGTCGAAGTTCAGTCTCGGTTGCCTAGCTTCCCCATCCTGGGTATATGTGAGATGCAATAGACCAATTCCTGTGCAGTGTCCTCTCGCGGACAGAGAAGCCTTTGGGCGGCTTGCGATGTGAGCAGCAGTATCTTCTCTCAATCTAGCGCTATGGATCACTGTTCCTTTGATTTCCATAGTGCTGGCGTCGTGAATCCTACCGTCCCAGTGTTCCCGTCCGCTGTAGAGGCCTGTCAGACTGGTGTTTACAGCCTATTCAGGGTGCAATCATTCCTGGGCAGGGCATCCATACACTAGATTTCGGCGTTATTTTCTTCCCCCTCAAGTTGCAGTCGCCACGCACCCTCTCTCGAGAGCGCCCAACAGCCCACCACCATGGGCTCTATAAGCGCCGCACTGCGTCATACATTCCCACCAATAATGCCTTCTCGCTTGAGCCAACTTTATGTGATTGTGCCTAGTGGTATGCCTTCTCCTCCCCTCTGGGGCTCATCGCGGTGCCACCTTCCACCCCTGTTGCAGTAACTGGTTGCCCTCCATTCAGGCAAGCAATGTCCTCCTAGTCAGGCAGCCGGTCACAGCACAACAGTCTTTACTGCACCAGCTAGCTCCCGCGGCCCGTGTCTCCGCTTTTCTTCCAAGGTGTGGGGCGGGCAGCACGCTCTTCTATGTTGTCGATGACCACCTCCGGACCAGCAACGTGTACAGGTCTACAAAATGGTGACTCCGCAGATACTGCCTCCCCGAGGCGGCCGGCCCGTCCTTCTGGGCCCAGATCGCTATCTTTGGCATTAAGTTTTCCAAAGTCTCTTGGTTCAAATTTCCACACAATGTGTGGTGGGTGCCATTCTCCACACATCCATTCACTCTCCCATTTTCAGCCCCTCTGCATTTGCGTGTCAACCGAGTCTTCCTCAGCCCGATAGTGCCGGGGGGGTTCGGGCAACCCCCTGCCGGTCCTGGATCTGTCCGTCCGCCACCAGGGATCCCGTCGCCGTGGGTGTTGGCCGTACTGACTGACTGACTGAAATATTTATTTATTAAGCGCACTTATGCCGAGGCGTCTTGGCGCTGCAGGGAGGGTTCAGCTGCTACTATCGACTCGGCCATGGTGAAGAGCCAGGTTTTTAATGCTTTTCTGTAACGGATCTCGTTTGTTTCTAGGCAATGCTCAATGAGCATGGTGTTCCATAATTTTGCTGCCTGGTGAGAGAAAGACTTACCGCCCCAGCGAGCTCTCTTTATTCTCATAAGGTTGATTAGACTTAAGCCGCCAGATCTTAGTGTGCAGGTTGGTACATAGCGAGGAAAGAGAGTAGTCATGTCCTCTGCCCCTCCTCCAATTATGGTTTTATGTACTAGACAGAGAGCCTTAAACTGTACTCTTCGACGGAATGGAAGCCAGTGGAGTTGGCGAATGCCCTTGGATGTTGGGTGGCGTTTTGGGAGATCCAGCAGAACTCTTGCTGCGGCATTTTGCAGTGTCTGGAGCTAGGAAAGCTGCCTTTCTCCAGTTCCTAGGTACAATGCATTGCAGTAGTCGATGCCAGATAGGATTAAGGCTCCGACAACCGTTTTCCTTAGTGTAGGTGGTATAAAAGGCAGTATTTTCCCAAGGACTTTGATGGTAAAAAAACAAGCTGAAGTTACTTGGTTGACTTGTGAAGTGAGAGTGAGATCTTTATCGATCACAAACCCTAGATTCTTACATTTTTGTGCCGGTACGGGACAGACACCAGCTTCCGGAGGCCACCACAGTTGGCTCCAGATGGAGGGTTTATGTCCAAATTCAATCACCTCAGTTTTCTTGGTGTTTAGCCTTAGAAAGTTCCTATTCATCCAGCTCTTTACACTTAGGAGGCAATTGTGGAACCGCTCCGCAGTGACTTCCACAGTCTGAGTGAGTGACACCATCAATTGTGTGTCGTCCACTTAAGACACCAATTGCAGGCCATATTATTAGTTTGGCTAGTGGAGTCACGTATAGGTTGAATAAGGTAGGGGAGAGCGCCGAGCCCTGTGGCACTCCACATGGGAGAAGGAACTCTCCCGACTGAAGTCCTTTCCAGTGGTACTGTGCTTACTCCTCAGCGGTCAGATCCACCGGGCCCCCGGCGCAAATCGCACTGTGCTCAGGGTGGTGCCAAAATTGAGGTCCCGACTTTGAGTGGTGGAAACGCTGGTAGGCCCCACTCTTACCTGACCTTTCCGCCGTCTCCACGCTCACACCAGGAGGTCCACTCGATGTTGTGGTGGGCACCTGTTGCCGCTCGCTCTCCCAGCGAGTTTCACGCCGCTCTGCAGAGTCTTTGCCATCGCGTAGCAGTTGTTCCCTCTTCCAGCCGATAGTTCCCGGGTACTCTGGTCGCTCCCCGGCTGGTCACAGATCCGGTCGCTTACTGCCAGGGATCGCGTCGCTGTGGGTTAGGGTTGTTTCCTGCTTTTTCCCCGGCTTCCGGATTGTCGGGCCACCGGTGCATACGCTCAGGGTGGTGCCAAAATCGAGATCCCGGCTTGTGGTTGCGGACACTCAGGCAGGCCTCGCACTGTCTCGGTGCTTCCGCCGGCTCCTCTTTGCCCTTTTTCAGTGCTGCAGGGCAATCGTCTCGCTGCTGGCACCTTGTGACACGTTTTCCTTCGCTAGGATTGGGGTCCTGTGCGTTGTGTTACAGATTAATGTCAGATCAATTTACCGGCCGGCGGAGCCACTCTAAAGTGCGGCCATTTCGCTGCTCGGCTAAGCCACGCCCCCCAACTGTCACATAAATTAAACTCTGAGACACCAAGTCACATGTGAAAGTAATTCATGGCCCAATCATGCACAGCACAGAATGCAATGTGTAAATGCCATGGTGTCAGAGCATTAAGGCCCATATGAACACAAAACATGCATGGTCAATATGACAAACTAAGTAAAGTACTTGATATAAAAAAGGTATGAATAACATTCCATTGGTTAGTTCTTGCTTAGCTGAAATTGATTCCATGAAGAGCAAACAAAAAAGGTGCATTACATTAAGTTGATGTGCAGCAAGTTGGTAGATGATGACAGGTCCTTGTAATCACATAATCTGTACGTGGCAGCAGAAACCCCCACCAACCTGCAGAGCCTCCCCCTCCCCCGAAACGTGAACTATCGTAAGCAGACTCCCTACATTTCTTGGATGAGGAGCAACAACCTGGCGCACTACATCTCAGGCCCTCATTGTCTCTACCACCACCACAGTAACAACAACAGTGCTGACCCCTGTCATTCACAAATGAGATGTGGCCTTTTGACATAAGCTGCAGTATGAGTGTTATATGAGTGTCATAGACATCAACTGTCAGCGAACAGGAGTGAGCACCATGTTAGTGTGCATTCATAAATGTGTGCTGTGCACAACAGATAAATTATGATATCTACACAGCTGACACCAATGTACAACTGTAGTTGTGCTTCGAAGCACAACATGGTGGATATCAGGAGCTTGTAGCCATTGCAAAAGGACATTTTGGAGTTTGTATCTGTGGTGTTCCCTTAAAGAGACTCCATATGTGACAGAGGCAACATGTTTTGATGTATAGCTATCTCACCTACAGGCACATAGGTATGCTTACAGAGAATAGTATATGTGGTTACGGGGAGGCACAGGGCCAGCTATTTGGCTGTGTCAACACCACATGGAGCATTACTATCAACTATGCATGTTTCCATGCATATTCTGATGATTTCATAAATGTAGCACATGCTGAATGTAGATGGAGGAGTTCAACATGGGATTATCATTTTAAAGTTTTGTGCTTTGTTTGCATATGATGTTTGTGAGTATGACACTATGCTGAACCAATGTCTCTGTCTCTTGTCACATCTACCAAGGGCAGGGAAGGACAGGGGACAGACACCAGTGGGGAAGCTTCTGGCACGACTGCTACACAAGAGTTCACTGACACTGATGAGACCAGTGCCTCAGAGGGGAACAGGAGTGACCTGGATGAATCACGGCCGGAAACACCACCTCCACATCTTCAGACTCCAGAGGTGACTCATCGATGTTGGCGGGCACAGGAAGTTCCATATTTGTATCTTCTTCCGCCACAACTCATCCAGTGCTCACCCTCCCAGATGCTCCCACAAGTGCTGGCTGTGCAAGCAACCCTAGGAAGGGTAGAATCTCCTCCCCCCAGGCACTGCTGCCCCTGCCCGTCTCCCCTGCTGCAATCAGTGTGGAGGCGGTAGTTCTTTTGCGCCAGCTGTGTGTGGGTCAGACTGCTCTCCTGAATGCCTTCCAGGATCATGACAAGAAGTTGGCACAGGTAGTTGTATTAATGGAGGGCATTCATTCTGACGTTGGTGGCCTACACCGAACTGTCCAGTCTTTGTCCCCCACAGTGATGGCAGCCATTCAGCAGTCACAAGCTCCTAGTCTCCAGCTATTTTTTTTTTTTTTTTTTTGTAGTTTATAGAGCGCACAGCTACCCCTTACGGGGTGTCCCAGCGCTAGAACCCAAGGCCTCATGGGCAGATGGAGGAGGGGGAGCCAAAAGGAAGTCAGAGTTCGGAAAACAACCAGGTTTTTAGCCTGGCCTGGAAAATCGGTTCAGAAGGACAGAACCTGAGATCAATAGGGAGACGGTTCCACAGTTTGGCAACAATCACGCTGAACCCCTTGCCGTCCAATCTGGCGCGTCGGAAGCGAGGAGGGACCAGAAGGCGTAAGTTGTTGGATCTCAGGGATCTAGTGGAGTAAGATATGGACACTCGCTTTTTCAGGTAGTTGGGCCCCAGGTCGTTGATGGCTCGAAAGGCGAGGGTGAGGATCTTAAACTGAATGCGGCTGGCAATGGGGAGCCAGTGGAGTTCCTTACGGTAAGCGGTGACTGACTGGCGGTAGGGGATGTTTCCGATCAATCTGGCCGCCGCATTCTGAACAATCTGGAGTCGATCGATTAGATACTGAGGAGCGCTCGCGTATAAGCTGTTAGCGTAATCTAGATGGGACGTAATGAGGGCCTGGGTAACTGTTCGGCGGGCGTCCAATGGAAGGTAGGGAAGTATCTTCCTGATCATTCGTAGCTTCATGAAGCAGGCAGAGGTGACCTTGTTAACTTGGGATTTGCATGAGAGAGAGTCGTCAAACTGATAGCCAAGGTTGCGGGCAGCATGGACTGGGGAGGGAGCGGGGTCAAGTGCAGTGGGCCACCACCGTGAAGGGGGGATAGGGTTTTTTCTGGTTAAAAAACAGCACCTCTGTCTTGTCCGCATTAAGTCTTAGATGATTATCAGTCATCCAGACACGGATGCCGTCGAGGCAGTGGCGGAAGTTGGCAAATGTGGAGTCCGAGTGGTCATTGAAGGAGAAAATAAGCTGAGTATCGTCAGCATAAGAGATCACCCTGACTCCACAGGATTCTACCACGGCGGCCAGGGGAGCGAGGTAGACGTTGAAAAACAGAGGGCTGAGGGCAGAGCCCTGCGGCACGCCACACAGCAGAGGCTTATCCTCTGATTTGAAAGGCTTGAGTAGCACCCTCTGACTTCTCCCAGTAAGGAAGGATTCAATCCAGGTGAGAGCGGTGCCACCGATGCCGACCAGCTTGAGACGGTCTAGAAGGATTGAGTGGGAGACCGTATCAAAAGCGGCGGACAGGTCGAGGAGGACAAGCATGGCCTCCTCGCCCCTGTCCACACACTCACGAATGGTCTCAGCCACTTCCAAAAGGGCCGTCTCCGTGCTGAAACCCGCACGAAATCCGGATTGGGAGTCGTGCAGCAGGGAGTTGTTCTCCAAAAACTTCGTAAGTTGCAGCTGCACAGCTTTTTCCAGGATTTTGGCGGGTTTGGGGAGAAGGGAAATGGGACGGTAATTGGCAAATATAGATGGGTCGGCGTCGGGTTTTTTCAGGATGGGCACCACCATTGCTTCCTTCCAAGAGGTAGGGAAGAAGCCGTGATGAAGAGAGGCATTCCAGATGGAGAGAAAGGAGTTAGCCAATATGGGAGCTAACTCACCCATGAGTTTGGCAGGGATAGGGTCTGAGGGGGCCCCAGATCTGCATTGGGTGAATAGCCTGAGAGCGGTCTCTAGAGTCAGATTGTTGAAAGACTGTAGAGAGGCAGAACCAGGGGGGCTGGTGTTGGGGGACTGGGGGGGTAACCCATCGGGAAATGAGGCGGAGAGAAGATTTATTTTTTCCAGGAAGTAGTCCGAGAGTCCATCACATAAAGCCTGGGTAGCAGAATGCTGTGGGGCCCTGGCAGGAGGATTGATAAAATGTTTGACAATGGTGAAAAGGGTCTTGGAAGAGTTTTTGGCATTGGCAATTTGCCGTGAGAAGTGATCTCGCATCGTGTTTTTTTTTTTTTAAGGAAATTTTTCAAGGCGGATTAGTAGATGGCTTTGGCTTCTGGGTCGTAGTTCTGCCTCCACTTGCGTTCGAGAACTTTACATCTACTCTTTTCCTCACGGAGGGTGGTGGAACACCAAGGAGCAGAAGGACGGGACCTGGTGGAGGAGAAGGATTTAAGGGGAGCGATGGAATCAATAGCTAGAATTAGTGAAGTATTGAGCCTAGAAACATTTCCATCAATGTCAGTGGAAAGGGGGTCCGGGACAAAGTGGAGTAGTGGGTCTAAGGAGGCACAGGTGACCTTATGCCACTTTCTCCCTGGTTCTTTGCTGAGTACCGAGGGGGCAGGTATCGAGCTCAGTGTAAGAACCAAAGGGATAAGAAAATGGTCAGACCAGGTGAGCGGGAGGGAGGGTAGGACTGAGATATTGGGGAAGTTGGCAAAAATTAGATCAAGGGTGTGCCCAGCTCTGTGAGTGGGGCCTTTGACAAGTTGACATAAATTCAGACTCTGCATAGTTTCTATCAGGTTACTCGCTTTAGGACATAGAGAGTTATCAACGTGAAGGTTGAAATCACCCAGCACCAGGAAGTGTTGGTGTTTAAGGGAAAGATCGGCCACCTGGTGAGAAAGTGCAGTGAGAGAAAGAGTGGAGGCGGTAGGGGGATTGTAAACTAAAATACCCGCTAGAATTACTGCTGCGGAGTCGGAGATAGAGAAGTACATGGCTTCTATGATCCCGATTTTTGTCAGTTTTGTGATAATCAAGTGCAAATGGGATCTGAGTATGATAGCTAGTCCACCACCTGATTTGCCGCCAGCTCGATTGATGCCCTTAATGGCGTAGCCTGGTGGGGTGGCCAGGTGCAAGTCAGGGGTAGAGGAGTCAGTAATCCAAGACTCCGTGAGGAATAGGATGTCCCAGTCCTCAGAGATGATAGACATCCAGATCTCGTTGGCATGGCGGGGTAAAGACCTGCAATTTACCAGGCCAGATTTCAAGGTCAGGGAAGGAGACAGGCGGTTAGGCCTGAGAGATCGGGGAGGGGGACGGAGGCTCCAGGGAGGGAGCGAAAAGTTGCAGTGAGGACAGTGAAAAGGTGAACCCTCCAAGTGATCGGGACTACAGCGGGTGGTCGCGGAGCAGGTAGTGGGGTTTAGCAGGAGTAATTGGGATTTGGTCCAGCTAGTGCGGGTAGAGACCACAGGACGGGCAGGGGGACTGGCCCTGGGCACGGTCCAGGCGCGGATGGGCGCAGACGGGCTTGCCTTAGGCGCACCTTTGGCGCGCAAACGGCGCGCCCGCTGCGCTTGTCCGCTGCGCGTACGGAAATGACACATACTTTTGTACAATGAGGGGGCGTGGCCTCCAAGGGGGCGTGGCCTAGTCGCACGCCGGCAATGGCGCCGTGAATGTTTGGGCGAGAGCCGCTGTCAGCGCTGGGCGGCTGAGCGGTGGAGTGAAGGCGGGTTTAGTGGAGCAAGGTAAGGCAAATTATTCAAACACAAGAGATCAGAGTGCATACAAAATCACAATAGCAGCAAGTTTTTAAAAGGGGTAAAATCTCGGTCTCCCGGCTATTTTGCCTCAGGAGGTATTCAGGGTTCTGGCAGGTATCGCTAGTCCATCAGCATTTATACCTACTCGGAAGAAGGGGGCGTGGCCTCCAAGGGGGCGTGGCCTAGTCGCACGCCGGCAATGGCGCCGTGAATGTTTGGGCGAGAGCCGCTATCAGCGCTGGGCGGCTGAGCGGTGGAGTGAAGGCGGGTTTAGTGCAGCAAGGTAAGGCAAATTATTCAAACACAAGAGATCAGAGTGCATACAAAATCACAATAGCAGCAAGTTTTTAAAAGGGTTAAAATCTCGGTCTCCCGGCTATTTTGCCTCAGGAGGTATTCAGGGTTCTGGCAGGTATCGCTAGTCCATCAGCATTTATACCTACTCGGAAGAAGGGGGCGTGGCCTCCAAGGGGGCGTGGCCTAGTCGCACGCCGGCAATGGCGCCGTGAATGTTTGGGCGAAAGCCGCTGTCAGCGCTGGGCGGCTGAGCGGTGGAGTGAAGGCGGGTTTAGTGCAGCAAGGTAAGGCAAATTATTCAAACACAAGAGATCAGAGTGCATACAAAATTACAATAGCAGCAAGTTTTTAAAAGGGTTAAAATCTCGGTCTCCCGGCTATTTTGCCTCAGGAGGTATTCAGGGTTCTGGCAGGTATCGCTAGTCCATCAGCATTTATACCTACTCGGAAGAAGGGGGCGTGGCCTCCAAGGGGGCGTGGCCTAGTCGCACGCCGGCAATGGGGCCGTGAATGTTTGGGCGAGAGCCGCTGTCAGCGCTGGGCGGCTGAGCGGTGGAGTGAAGGCGGGTTTAGTGCAGCAAGGTAAGGCAAATTATTCAAACACAAGAGATCAGAGTGCATACAAAATCACAATAGCAGCAAGTTTTTAAAAGGGTTAAAATCTCGGTCTCCCGGCTATTTTGCCTCAGGAGGTATTCAGGGTTCTGGCAGGTATCGCTAGTCCATCAGCATTTATACCTACTCGAAAGAAGGGGGCGTGGCCTCCAAGGGGGCGTGGCCTAGTCGCACGCCGGCAATGGCGCCGTGAATGTTTGGGCGAGACCCGCTGTCAGCGCTGGGCGGCTGAGCGGTGGAGTGAAGGCGGGTTTAGTGCAGCAAGGTAAGGCAAATTATTCAAACACAAGAGATCAGAGTGCATACAAAATCACAATAGCAGCAAGTTTTTAAAAGGGTTAAAATCTTGGTCTCCCGGCTATTTTGCCTCAGGAGGTATACTGTCCCTTCAGCAACTACCCTGCCAGTGGCACCACCTGGCGAGAGTCCCCACATGCCAGAGTCCTCACGTACCAAGTCCTAAATATGCAGCACACAGCAGCAGCACAAGGAGCGTACCAGACCACAGACACCATCACCACAACACAAAACGGGCACACATGAGCGCAAAACCAAAAGCCCATCATGTGACACTTAGGGGCATCAGGCCAAGAAGCAGGCCTCAACATCCCATTCATTAAAATCACCACCATCCAAGGGAACTCCCATCCCCACACCTGCTCCCAAAGACCTACAAACACTTGCCCTGTCTGCTGTGAACCTGGTGCCTGCAACGACTAAGCCCAAACACATTTCAAAGGCAGATTCACCCAAAACGTCAACTCCCATCCTCACCCCTGTGAAGCAGGGACAAGAGAGCAAAGTGGGGGGGTTATCTGGAAAACAGGGGATGCAGGGGAAGAGGCAAGGCCACCCCAAGCATTCCACCAGGTCCAGCAAATCCCCACGGGCAGAGCCACCTGCACCTGATACACCTTTGGTGGAGAGTGAGGCTGTTGTGGCCACCTGACTTCCCAATCTGGGCAAGACACTAGTGGGCTATCGAATCTCCAAACAGTTGAGACCCAGCCCTCAACATTCACCCTCAGCCACTCACTGTGCCTCCACGCAGCATTTCTCCACCTCCCCGTGCCACCACTCCACCTGGTCCAAGCAGCCATCAGGCTCCCACAGCCACAGATGCCTCTACCTCAGCCGGTTCTCTCTCTTCCAGGTCCAGTCCCCTAACTGGCCCAGACAATCAGCCCCCTCCTAGTTTAACTTAAAGCCAAATATTTAAGCCAAGTCCTCCTTCCCACACCATGTCTCCTACAGCGGAGCCTGGACTGCCCATATGTAGCCCCTGGGCTGTGGTGATTCCCATGGCAGTGGACGGTGTTCCCCATTTGATGTGCAAGTTCTCATGCACACATGTGCGGACTGGGAAAATGGACTGGCTAATGGCCTTGCAGTTTGGTACTTTTGATGCCCATTTCCTGTGCAGTTTCTCATGCACGCATGTGCGGACTAGAAATATGGACAGACCAATGGAGGTGTGTGGCTCAATGGTTAGAGCGGCAGACCCTGATGCAGAGTTCTGGCCAGGGACCAGGGTTCGATTCCCGCCTCGGCGGGGTCTCGGGCTCAATTTCCTCGGACCTGTTAATTCTCGCCTCGGTGCCTATTCTAATCACAGGCCCCACGCTGCAACTCTGGGTAATAGCTTGCTTAGCCTCCACACCGGCCCCATCAGTGCTAAGGATGCCTGGCTTCACCCTGGGGGTGCCCAGGAGTGGACACTTCACAGGGAAAGCCAGGAGGGGTTCCACAGCGGTATGAGTATCAGTGCCTGGAAGTCGAATAGGCGACACCGCAAGGTGACCGTCTGGTGACAGTGCGCTCTATAAGTACCATGACATTTACATTTACCAATGGCCTTGCAGTTTGGGACTTTTAATGCCGATTTCTTGTGCAGTTTCTCATGCACACATGATGTGCAGACTAGAAATATGGACTTGCCAATGGCCTTGCTGTTTGTTACTTTTGATGCCCATTTCCTGTGCAGTTTGTCATGCACACATGTGCATACTAGGAATTTATACTGGCCAATGGCCTTGCTGTTTGTTACTTGTGATGCCCATTTCCTGTGCAGTTTGTCAGGCACACATGTGCATACAAGGAATTTATACTGGCCAATGGCCTTGTTGGTTTGCACTTGTGATGCCTATCTGGATATTATGTAATAAAGAATGTTACTCATGTTGTCTGCTTTGTCGCTGCCCTTGCTAAATAAAACAGTCTATGTATGGGTATATGTCCATGTGACACATGCTCTGTATGCCACTTTCACATTGGCAATTACTTGATTTACTTTTTCAGAGGTTGCCAGGGTTGACAAGCACTTTTGTTCTTATTGACTCTGAGTCTTGAGGGCGCAATGATGGTTGTTTCTGATGATCTACTCTCATCCTAATCATTCTATGGTCAGGTTTGCTTACCTGCTCAGCCACACTGACATTATTTGGGAGTTTTCTCATGCATTTCTGCCACTCAGGACAGTTTCAAAATTAGCTATGTGCTATTTTCTTCTAGATGATTGCAGTCATGGTTGCTCGTGTAAAGTGCATATGTTTGAGCAGCACAGTCCTTTAGTCATGTTGTATGCATCTGGGGTTTCCTGAGTCATGCAGCTGTGGGTGATGGCTAAGCTGTATGTCTGTTTGCTGATGTACTGCCACCCTTCCTGAGTGTAATGTAATCTGTGTGATATGATGATTTGTGGTGTGGAAGTTCATGGTGGAGCACTCAGATATGTGTGGTACTGGTTTTGATGGTATTCACACACTGCTTACTGTGCATGCACTGCTATCAGTGTATGTTACCTTGTACTTGCCTGGTGTGCATTCCCCTGATGTCCAGCTGAGTTGACTATGCAATGAATTGGTATGTGCATATGTTGTGTGTTTTTGATGTTGATGGATGCAGTGTTTGGCCTGTGTTTGCTCTTTCTACTGATAGGTGCATGTGTGTGTGATATTCTATTTGCATGACATTGTGTGAGAGTAGTTTGTGCATTATAATGCATGTTGATGTGTGTTGGATTTGCAGTGTGCATTTCTTGTGTGAATGTCACATGCAGCAATGTGTATTCTTGTTCATAAGCTTCTTTTGAGAGCACATTTGTGCTATGTCCTCCTATATTTGACCTGTCACTTGTCAGGATTTTGCATGTGGATGCTCGTGCTACACATTGACACCATGCTCACTGGATATCTGCTGTGGTGTCTATGTCTCTGTTAGCTAATTTGTTCCATTGATCACAGTTGGTGTTCATGATTGGCATTTGATAATGCAATTTTTGATTGGGTTGGGGTATGGTATCTGTGCATTTGTCCAGAGTGAAAATGTTGTGTATTCCTGTTCTGTCTAGGGTCACATTGCCTATCCACTGTTTGCCTGCACATGGCTGAGCTTGTTGGACTTCTTTGGATGTTGTTTGTGAGATTTGTGTTTGGCGATTGGTGTTTGATCAGCATCAGTTCAGATATCCCTGAGTGGGATTCTGACATCTGTAGATACACACCAGGGTGTGTCACTGGTTGTCAGCAGACTCACAGGACCTTATTTGAACCTGTATGTGTGTTTCTCACAGGTATTGCGTGTTGCAGGTGTGAGATGGGTAGATGAGGGTTATGTGTGAAGGTCCTACTTGGGGTTGACAGTCAGGGAGTGTGACAAGGAGCCATGTGTGTTGTGCTGGTGGCATACACATGTCAAGGTAGTTGACACAGCTGTGGGGCTGGTCATTGTATGGCTTCTGACACTTCCTATCATTCCTGTGCCTATGCATAGCTTGCATTGCTGTATCCCAGAGATATTGCAAATATGTCACTTTAGTTTAAGTTCAATCACTGTGCCACCCATGTATGATTTGATGGCCTAAGGGTTGTGTGATAGGTTCCCCCTCTTGCAGGTCATGTACAAATGCTATGTGGCTTACTCAATGGTTTTCCAGCACTGTGCACTCCAATTTGGGCTAGTCCATTTATTCTCATATATTGCTGCTGACCTATGGTATGTGTATGTGGCAGTGTGGGATCTGTCTGAGGGACTTGACATGCAGTGTGAACAGTTCAGTGGTTGTTAATATGCAGAGTGATTCTTCATTTCCTAATTTACTCAGTTTGGTTCGCATTAGTGGAAGGCAGGTGTGAGGAGGAGGGTTGTCCAGCCCCTGACCTTCTGTGCAGGGTGTTCATCTTCACCGCCACATTCCCAGTCAATATACCTTGCCCTTTGATGTGTGAGATGCAAGGTCGAGCAACACCTGGCTGCTAAAAGTGCATTGATGGGGGGCCAAAGAGGATCACACAGCATGGGCAGAAATGGATATGAAAGCGTGCTGTGGGCTGTGACCAACTGATGCGGGCCACCATGTGGGTAGGGTGAAGGTGGGGCCCTGGGCAGCTGCCCACACTGCCCATGCCTGACGCCGGCCCTGCCTACTACATTGTGTGCAGGTTTTCCTGTGTCTTCAATGCTGCGGTGACATGACTGGGATATTTCAGTCATTTCTATGGTTATGGGTGACCCCGATGCAAAGGTGTCAATTTCTAGCAAGCAGGACATGTGTGAGTACACTGGGGGATATATTCCTGTCTCCACCAGTGTGTCTGATGTAGACAGGAACTGTATTTCAGCACAAGAGTTGTGTGTTGTGGTTGTATGCAGAGATGTGTTTTTTAAGTACCTGCGGTGTTGACCGCGGCAACATTTTATATGCTGGTTTTGCATCTAGTACAGCAGCGGAAGAGCTTGAAGAGCTAGATCCATAGTGGTCAGGAATGTGTGGCGGTGTCCGGGATCCAGTTTCCCTCTCTGCACTAGTGCTTCCACTACCCCCGAGTGGCTAGTTTCTCTGCTGCTTTCTGATGGGCTGTTTGAGACATCCTGATTTGTACGGCGATCGTAACGTCATTCCGCACGGCGGTGTTTCTGCATTGGCTCCCTCCACCACCGTTGCAGAAGGAAATATCTGGCGGGTCCCGAAACTCAGCAGTGGATGGAAAAATGGGCTATCTTTGCGCATTTATAGTTCTGCCACCCCAGCACCGCGGATGTGTCAAACACTGCCATCCTAATGAGCCCCATAGTGCCTTATTTAAAGTTTGGTAGTTGGAGTACGGTCCGTCAAGGTGGTGGAGTACATTACCTTTTCCACCCTGAAGAACTACTGCCCCAAAAATGTACAGATGACCACCGGCCTAACGGTCCTCTTTGAACACTGAAGGGAACTGCCACAATAGGGGTTCAAGTCAGTGTACTTGAATTTTGAGGAATGTCACAGTCGATCTTGAAGTTTGTCCACTAAGTTTATAACTTTCTTCCGTTTCTTGAAGAAAAACCTCTCTAATCAGGAATTTGTTCTTGTAAAAAAATAAGAAAATTACCCCCACACCATTTGAGTTTTCTTCAAGGGTCTATGAGGGGCATTTTTGTTTTTTTCTCATACCTCACTGAGAGGGTTACCCTGGTACTAATAATAATAATAATAATAATAAAAAGTATTTATAAAGCGAACACAGCATTTATAAAGCACACAGTTACCTCAGGTGGGGTAGTGAGTGACAGGTAAAAAAGAGACATTACACCACCCCCCTAATAAAGGCAGGTAGTGTAATGTCCTTTCTCCAATGACCTCTACTCCATTGATGCACCAAAAGGAAGTATTTTTTCGACAGAGCCAACGCAGGCTCCAGCGAAGGAATATTTACTGCTTGCCACTCTCTAATGAGGCAGGAGAACTGAGTGTTAGCTAGGCAGGGTACTCCACTGCACTTGTGAAGGAGTACCCTCTCCACTAAACTCTAAATCAGGTCCTAGATGTCTTACCGCACTCAAGCGAAACTAATATATTAAATATAAAAAGTAGGAGAGGCAGTTTTTAACTTTCATGCTATGTAAGTGTATGGCACAGTATGGGAGACTGCATGAGTTTGAGGTTTCTGCAGGCTACGTTTGTTAATATCAGAGAAACTAACAGTAAAAACCAGACCAGTAGACTATACTACAGGCCCACAAACAACCACAAACAGCCAAAAAACGACCCATAATCTGACCTGTCAGACCATCCCAGCTTGATTGACTTGATTGTCGACAATCCTGCTTTCTTTCCAAGATGAATTCTGACATGACAAAACGTCTCAGGAAAACAAATCAAAAACTCTTGAGTAACAAATTCTATCAGGTGTAGTAAACATTGGCACCCCCTCCTAGGCTTTCATAACCTGGACCTTAATAAAGTGGTTTCCATCCCACAGAAAGGCTCCAAGCATCTGCAGAAGTCAAGAAGAGGGGCACTGTTTTCTCTATGTGTCTAGATATTAGATGAAGCCACCACTATAGCGCTTTCCCAATGCAAAATATGTCAGATAAAGGTCTGAAATCAACAACAAAATCTGGGGCTGATTTACGTTTCTTTTTCTAAGATTGAATAAACCCCTTGAGTCCAAATTCTATAGAACATTGTGGTGTAATACCGAAGCACTCATGAGCCTGGCGATGAGAGTGATCTGGATGGGTCCACCACGGCTACTGCTTTAGAGATATTCATTTAGGGTGATGTACTCTAGGATCTTGATGTTAGTAATGTGATATCCTCTGCTGGGAAAGCTGTACATTCAAATAAGGGACACAATAGCAAAATGACAGTAGAACTGAGTACAGCAATGGAATAAGCCTCAGCACTTTAATTTTATTCATGGCAGAGATCATCACACTCCGGTCAAACTGTTGAGAATGACCTGAGGCAGATTGTGGTTGTGGAGTGACCACCAATGTGCTGTTAATCATGAAGAGTTCACTGGTGAAATGTTGTGCCTAAGTGGTCTTAGGTTGAAGCTCACCATGGTCTGCCCTAGTCCATACGTAGCTGATATGAGTCCTTTATCTTGTGCTGTTGCCTATTTAGGTGGTATTCAGTTTTTGCTCGAGTGATCTTTCCTGCATTTCATTAAGCTGTGCTGTTCAGTGAGCCTTTCAAATGTTAATTAGAGAGTGGTGATATGTGTGCAGTATTATCAGATCAAGGGGACCAATGGCACAGTTCAGGAGTTGCTGAGCATCTTCAAAGGTTGATCCTTGGTGAACCATGGAGCTCCCACGAATAACGATGGACAAATGTGTTCAGATTCAGCTGATGGGAGGCTGATATGCACTCAATTAACTAATATTTTTTGCCATAGTCTTACATTCACCATTGACCATTGACAAACAGTGGGGAATCTAAATGAGTAATGGTAAAAGGTAATGTTTGATTATACCTTACCATCACCCCACACAAACCAAAAATATTAACATAGAGTTGAACAAATGTGAGATGAAATCAAATATGTAAATGATCCTGGCTTGTTATTATACTAGACAATGTGTTATTTTTATTAACTCAGTGAGTGAAGACACCACAAACGTAAACTAATAGAATTTTGGTAACTTATTCAAGTCACTATCATACAGCATTGATTCAAACAACTGTACTTTGACATAGGATTACAGTTATCATCAATGCATCTCAATCAATGATCCTTCTCAAAGAGAGGCATGGAAATAAAATAACCAAATAGGTCTAGCATCTTCTGAGGGATCGAGGCAGAAGAGTGGCATGGTTGTCATAAAGTACACTATATCAAAATGGCAATATTTCATCTAAACTCTGTATGTTGTTCTATTGTGTACAGGACTTTGACCCTGGGAACCATTTTAAATGGGAAGGGGTTACTATTGATTTCCACCTGGAAGACAAAGGGACTTAACACCAAACAAAAGCTTTTCAAAAAAAAAAAAAGCATACACAACAGCTTCAACACCCAAACAACGCACACCAAGACCGAACAACCACCCCCCACCACCACCCTGCACGCCTGGACCCCGATCAGCACCGAAGACACCATCCGCACGATGAACTCCATCCACTCCGGATCACCGACCGACCCCTGCCCCCACCACGTCTTCAACAAGGCCGACGCCGTCATCGCACCCCACCTGCGAGACATCATCAACACATCCTTCGACACCGCCACCTTCCCCGAGAGCTGGAAGCACGCCGAACTCACCGCTCTACTCAAGAAACCCACAGCGGACCCCACCGAACTCAAGAATTACCGCCCCATCTCGCTCCTCCCGTTTCCCGCCAAAGTCATCGAGAAGACCGTCAACAAGCAGATGACCGCCTTCCTCGAGACGAATGGATCCCTCGACCCCTCACAGTCCGGCTTCCGAGCCAATCACAGCACCGAGACCGCCCTCCTCGCCGCCACCGATGACATCCGAGCCCTGATGGACAACGGAGAAACAGCGGCCCTCATCCTCCTAGACCTCTCCGCAGCATTCGACACTGTCTGCCATCGCACCCTAGTGCAACGCCTCAGGAACGTCGGAATCCAGGAGAAGGCACTGGAATGGATCATCTCCTTCCTCGCTGGAAGAACACAGAGAGTCCGCCTACCACCGTACAAGTCAGAGGCCTCCGAAGTCATCTGCGGCGTCCCCCAAGGATCCTCGCTGAGCCCCACCCTCTTCAACGTCTACATGAGCCCCCTCGCGGCCATCGCACGCCAACACAACCTCAGCATAATCTCCTACGCCGATGACACCCAGCTGATCCTCTCCCTGACCAACGACCCCGCCGCCGCCAGAGCCAACCTGCACGAAGGGATGAAAGAAGTAGCCGAGTGGATGACGACCAGCCGCCTGAAACTGAACTCTGACAAGACGGAGGTCCTCATCCTGGGCTCTTCACCCTCCGCCTGGGACGACTCCTGGTGGCCTCGCGCCCTGGGCACCGCACCCAAACCGACAGACCATGCACGCAACCTGGGCTTCATCCTGGACTCCTCCCTCTCCATGACCAGACAAGTCAACGCCGTCTCCTCGTCATGCTTCAACATCCTGCGCATGCTACGGAAGATCTTCTGGTGGATCCCCACCGAGACCAGGAAGACCGTCACCCAGGCCCTCGTCACCAGCCGACTGGACTACGGCAACGCCCTCTACGCCGGTACCACCGCCAAGCTCCAGAAGAGACTCCAGCGGATCCAGAACGCCTCAGCCAGACTCATCCTCGACATCCCACGAACCAGCCACATCTCCGGACACCTGAGAGACCTCCACTGGCTCCCCGTCAACAAAAGAATCACCTTCCGCCTCCTCACCCACGCACACAAAGCCCTACACGACCAAGGCCCGAGCTACCTCAACAACCGGATCAACTTCTACGCTCCCAAACGCCACCTCCGATCAGCCAACCACGCCCTCGCCGCCGTCCCCCGCATCCGAAGAGCGACCACAGGAGGAAGGTCCTTCTCCTACCTGGCCGCCAAGACCTGGAACTCCCTCCCGACCGACCTGCGCCTGACCCGAGACCACCTCTCCTTCAGGAAGAAGCTGAAGACCTGGCTGTTCGAGCAGTAGCGGCACCCCCCCTCCCCCAGCGCCTTGAGACCCTACGGGTATGTAGCGCGCTATATAAATGCCATTGATTGATTGATTGATTCACTGTTGATGATAATGGCAGATTATAGGAATCCTCGGATTATGCACCAGTTATCCGGACACCTACTAACATTCCCTACTTACATTACATTTAACATTCCTACAATATTAACAGAAGGATAATACAGATTGTAATGATTGAAGTGCAATAGGCAGACCTGCTGTGTATCCAACACATTGTTTCCATTGTACTGTCATAGTACTTCCTCAAAGGGAAAATGTTTGGGGATGAATCAGCCTTTCTCTTCAGGCAATTCTTAATCTCATTTAATTTAAAAATTGTGAATTGCAAGAGTCCCCATGCAGAAGTGTAACACAATATTTGTTCTTTTCTGGAGAAATACAATGCAAAGCTGTAAGAAATTGGGCTATAGGCTCTAGGTAGCGTGGAAGCTCCACTCAGAAAACAACCACAATCCCTGTCAGGGCAAACCACAAAAGTTACTAAATTAACCTGTGCTTTGTCCTCTAGTCGCTTGGCACAGAGCAATCAGGCTTAACTTAGAGGCAACATGTAAGGTGTTAATGAAGTACACAAACAGTAAATAAGTGAAAACACAACGCAAGAAAAGTCCCAAACCAGTTTAGAAACATTGAGTACATTTTAATAATGAAAATGATACAAGAATGAAAAACATTGCATCTGTAGAACCAGAGATATTGAACTTGAAAGTATTAGATAAATATAGCTCCACACGGCGCAAAACACCTGCTGTTTGTACTGGATCGGGACAAAGTCACAAGTTCAGGCCAACTGTGATGGAGTGCAGGCTGGGCACAAAACCAAGTTTGTTGGAGGCGGCGAGGTCTGCCTGGCATTGCTTTGTGAAGCTTTGCATCGCTCCACGTTGGTTACGATTTAATCTTTCAGCTGTGCAGAAAGGCTCTCCAGTGAATTGCGTTCCGATGAAGTTCTCAGCTGTGTGGTGAGCCTTTTGGGGGGTTGTCACTCGGTGTTATATTGATGAAGTTCTCAGTTGTGTTTAGAGGCTTTTACGGGGCTTTGCATCACTCAGTGTCAATTTACATGAAGGTTTCAGCTGGGCAGCAAGGCTTTGCCGGGCTTCACACTACCTTGCTGTTGGTTCTGATGAAGCAGTAAGCTGTGGGCTACTCTTTCAGGGTATTTTTGTTTCTTTGCGCCAGATTTGATGAACTCTTCAAATACGAAAGGGGGAGTGCTCTCTGATGCCTTCTTAAGGCCCAGGACTTAGTAGTCACCTCTTGGAAATCAGGACTCACTCCAGCAGAGGACAGTAGCAGGGCACAGGCAGGTCGAGTTGCAGCAGGTCAGCAGGGCAGTTGCAGGAATGCCTCTAAAGCTTGTTGGGTCCATGTAGTTCACACAGAACGTCAGCAAACTGACCCTTGGATATCCTGGGATGGAGCAAGCAGGTCCAATTTCCCTTCTTAGATAGGAGGCAAACCTTCAAACAGGAGGGCTGTCCTCTGGCAGCAGGGCAGCAGTTCTTCTGGAACTTCCACAGGTCCAGGATTTTTCTGATGAGTGGCTCTGGAGACCCGGTATTTCTACCTATTTCCAGACTTTGTTTGGGGGACTCCCTATCCTACCCACACAACTGGGTCTGAAATGTTCTTCCTCTGGTCTAGTTTCCAAATTGTCCTGGGTGACAAAAGGCAGGGCAGGTCTGGTGTTAGGTTCCTTTGTGTGCTACAGGCATGGTGCCTTGAAATGGGGCTGGGTACAGCTCCTCCCCTGTTATCCGGTCAGAATGTCCCATACTGTCCATATCCTTTGTGTTACTGTCTGGAAGCAAAATTAAAATCCCAACAGTAGAGCCATTCACAGTCATGTGACCCAGGTCACTGGCAGAAAGGCACAACTGGTTGGGGCAAGAAAACACAAACGCTCCAAAAAGTTTTATTTTCATAATTGTAACTTAAAATCCAACATGTCAGTTAAAGAGGGTATTACATTACAATTCATTTGAGTGTAAACAACACATCTCTATCTGATTCTATTCTATTATTAAATAAGTATTAAAAAGAGATTTTTAGGCCTGGAAAAATGTTTATTTTGCCAAGTCACAATGGCAGTTTAAAACGGCACTAAAGGCTGCAGTGTCAGGTAAGAGACACGTTCTAAAAGTCTACTTTAGTGGGGAGCCCTCTAGTCACATTTAATTTACAGGCCCTGAATACATGTAGTACAAGTAAAGTATATCTCTCAGTGGATGTCAATTGTACTACATTTAAGGAGAGAGCACAAGCTCTTTACCACTGGTAAGCAAGGGGAATGGGTGCAACATCTTAATGACAACAAAAACAGGGTCAGCAACAGAAGGCAAAATGATAAGCGTGCCCCAGAAAAATAGGCCAGATCCAACATAAACCCTGCATTGCCTCCATGATAAAATGAAGGCAAGAGGACTGTAATGATGAAGGGGGGTAGCAATGATACTCCCAGTTTCTCGGTCTTAATTTTAGAGCCCTCACACAAATCATGTCTACGTTCAGAAGCGCCAGGTGGTGGCGAACCATCATGAGAACTAGGCTTTTGTTGTTGCTGCTGCTGTTGTTTATTCCAGGACTTTTTAGGAAAGACCTGACAACCCTCCTTTTCAGAATGGGGCTTAGACTTTGCATGAGCAAATTGTTGTATTCCCAAGCTATTGCGACCCAATAATGTATATGAATTCGCAATAATAATCAGCAATGTCATTGCCAATCCACATTTGCCACCACCGCTAGGTGGTGATGTACTAGTAAAGAAACCACTTTACCTTTATTATTGACCAGAATCATATCAGAGACAATAGGGAAGATTGCAACAAACTTCATCCCCAAATACAGGACAGGACTAGCCCCATTTTCTTCCATTACCTTCTTTAGAATGCTCGGTAAAACGCTCAATGAGGTGTGCCAAAGTACAGAGTATACACTGAAGCAAAACCGTCCCTCAGGTGGTGCAGTCAGCTAAAGCGGGAATCAGACCACTTGGCAAACTCATTGTAACGATCCTGTGTTTTTCAGTAGGGGTCATAAGTGGAAAACTAGCTTTGAGTTGTTTAAAATGGGAAGCTATCACGATCCTGAGGACGTTTGCCCATCACCAAATTAATCATGAGACTAATTACAAGTCCACCAACGTGACCCTGTGGCGAAGGAATAGCTCCGGCTGAAGCCACTTGAAGTGCATGTGACATATATTGTATGACACTTCTGTGTATGTTAATTAAAGATGTATGTGGCTGACTCAGCTCTGCGAGAGTAAGATTAAGATAATTCGGATGTGGTGTTAAACCTGCAAACACAGGCCAAGTGGCCCTTTCAATAGACAAAGGGCCCATTCGAAGACCAGTAACAGGGTGTGGAAGGGAGCCATTAAACCAAATGGTATGCTCCTAGGCTGTCATAAAAACTTTCAAGTATTGCATATGGATGATAAGCCGCCGGAACAGCGGTCCTTGTATATTTATGAAACAAATTATCATTCCCATCCACTGCGGGAAATGTGACTCAAGAATAAAAGACTTTGAAGTAAAGAGCAGGGTTCGATAACAAAAACAATGTTAGCCCCTGCATTTAGGATCCCATGTCGAGTCAAGAAAGTTGTAACCGCTGCACTGTTTGGTGCCGCAAAAGCGACTGATTGTGCCAAAGTAGATATGGAATAAAGAAACTAAGAAAATGGTAGCGCAAAACTGGGTAAAGAAGAACCTTTTAAACATCAAGCTTGAAAAACCTGTAAACATAAAATATAGGCTTCTAAGCCTCCCCACCACAGATGTCTCTGGAAACCGGTGTGAGGGTATCATGGACAAGCACAAGCGCTATTCAGGGGTCTCGCGACTAAATACCAGGCCAATTGTTGGCGGCGACATGTTATATGGATTCTTCCCAAGAACAGAACTATGCGCAGGATTATAGGACCTTGCTGTATAGAACTGAGTCCTCCTACCACCTTAGAACCCAGAAGCCCAGAACTGACTAGCAGTAGTGTCTCACTTGCTCTCCTACTCCCTCACAGAGAAACAAGTGATTAGACACCCCAGAATATAACACTCCCGGATCTCTCAGGAATCACAGTGAAAAGACACACCCTTTCGCTTGCACTCTTGTACAGTTTAAAATATGTATTTTAACAACTAACGTACCCTAACATGCAGTATACGTGCCACAACAAGCAGGAAAATGCATAGTACAAATACAGTCAGCATAGCAGCTAGTCCATATATCATGAAGGGAGATGTCATCATAAAAAGACAATGGAGGACAGGCAATAGAGGCTAACCTCCCTCCCTTGCTAAGGAAAAGTATTATTATTTATTAGAATATCTCTGTACTTTGTCAGCAGACGCCATACCTTAGCCTATAGATGGTGGATCTACATCATAGGTGCTGTCTCGCTCTTCTCTCTGGAAACTTCCCTTTCCAAGTGTGTGTTACCTATTTGTGTATCCCCATAAGACCAAAGTATGTTGTACCAAACAGCAGCTGCATCTGTATGTTTTGTTTAGATGCTAAGGCCTGACCAGAACAGAATAACAAGGGGCATTGTTTATCGACCTTGCTCACAATGTTCGGACCAAATTCTGAGAACTGGTAGAAAAAGCACACAGCAGACTGTTCTCATGTGAAAGGTGTGAAGAAAGTCCTTGTAAAAATAAATCTATGTAGTAACGTGCGCAAAGCTGTGTAATGTCTGCAGAACTCATGCTAACTTAGTGGAGACGACAATGCCCCCAGGGGCCACGTGACAGCAAAGAGGGCCCTAATGATGAAAGGGGGTAGCTATGATAATCCCAGTTTCTTAGACTTGCCACCACATGCTTTGTTAAGCAAAAGGAAAATCTGCATACACCTAGAAATAATTGAGAGGGGTCAAATAAAGGTATTCAGTGAAGTGAGTTTGAGGGATGAAGCGTTTTCATTGTTGATCTAATGTGTATCTTTCTTAAAAGACTAGTTCTCAATAGAAGCTGAAAATGGCGTGTCTATGTAATAAATGTAGGCGAGCATGAGACATGAATGATTGAAGACTTAAATGAACATTCCTGTAGGGCTTACTGTAAGTCTCTCGAGTTCAGCCTTTTAAAATCATCAGTTTTTCTACTTTAGGACCTCTGTTTTTTTGGACTCCAGCTTTGATGTGGGACCCCCATAAAAGAGTCCCATCCCACTCACAGTAATACTATGTTCAACATAGATTTGAGCGGCAATCAACAATGCCATACATTTTAAAGTGAGCTGCTGTGAACAGCCTTGTTAAGGGGTGCGGAGCATGTTGGGCAGGAGGTGTGTCATATGTGTGTGCACCCAGGAATAAAGGAGACTGTTGTCTGACACTGTGGCAAATGGGACCCAGTCTAAATAGTTACAATTTATTCTGAGACTTAGAAAAATGGCACTGTTAATTTTGAGCAAAGTGTATAGTGCAAGGTGATTTTCACTTTGTGCTTTTTATGTTTAAACTGCACTAAAATTATAAATATGGATTGGGATGTGGTGCAAACATCAGAGTTGCTGTCTGGAATATGTGTGCCTATGCACTGAATCCACCTCTATGATTATTTTTGCCAAGTGTCATCCCAAAACATAGTATGTTATAACTGCATGACTGAATTAGTTAATTACTGGGCTCCAACTTTAGGCAGATCAAAGAACCCAAAAGACAGGAGGCTCATTCCGGGGGGTGGGAGTGAGTTAAGAATCTCATGGTCTTGGAAGTCATGCAATTGAAATGTCCCTACTTTTTTCTTTAACAACGTGTTTACTAAGAATCGGAAAGCAACCATGGTTAACAACGGAGAAGGGTCAGACCCCTGTCTCTGGTGCCCAGAAGTAGGTAACTTTTTAGATTTTGGTGGAAAACACCAGGGATTGCATGGGCAGAGAGGTAAGATCAGACTCTAAAGTGATCAGATTTTAGAGAGAGGGCACAGATTGACTGTTAAATGATCATGTTTTATCCATTGAATCTGAAAGTTATTTTTGGGGTGCAGGCGACCTTTATTTGCCTGTTCATAGTGATATGCCTCCTGAGATGCAACAATTTCTGGGCTTCTGAACTAATCTGATTCGCTGGAACATTAGTGGCATGAGCTCTAAGCGGTCACATCTGAACTGATTCAATTATATTGTAAACTATGATATTGCAATGTTACAGGAAACCAGGAACCTGAGGGGCATCACCTGGGGTGGGTATGAAACTTTCACTGTACTCATTCTGCTAGGCCAGAGACTAGGGAGGGCTGGCTATGACGGTCCGAGTGTCTCAATTCTTTATGTTAATGTCAATTGCATACAATCTTCCAGAGGTTCAAGTTCTGGGGATTGTTCTTCCCAGTATGTTTAGTTTTTTTCATAGATTTTTACAATGGCAGTATTGGGCTGTCAAATTAAGGTATTGGTTAATGTAATAAAAAGTTTAAGAAATAGCACGGATTGCATTTTGGGCAAGTGTTTTAGTGGTTGTTGGGGGCATCTTTTTTTTCATTTTTTTTTTAAGTTTTAAAAGAGTTTATTGCATTTGGTCAGCTGTACACAGCTTTGTTGTGCCTACATCTCCTGCGGGGAGAGGAGCTGGCCTAACGGCTAGGGCGCTCGACCTCGGACCTGGGAATCTGGGTTCGAGTCTCGATAACGACACCAAAAACCTCCTGTGATTCTGGACAAATCACTTAATCTCCCCGTGCCTAAAATGAATGCGTGTCCTCATGTAACGTAACTGGTGCTATGTAAAGCGCTCTGATACCCGATTCAGTTCGGGTCTAGTTCGCGCTATATAAAACTCTGTACAAAAAAAAAAACATGGGGCTGGCAGCGTGGAATGCCATCAAATTATAATTAAACAGACAGCACGCCGGGGGGCCAGCAGCGAATGTGAGTTGAATCTGTACGAAAGCGTCTGTAGCCACAGCATTGAAATAAATGACCAAAGTAACATCCGGTTCAATCTTGCGAATATCAAGCTTCAAGAACCTAGTACTTTTATACACCACCCCCCTTTCCCATCTGCCAGCATCCTGCTCATCCTGTCCATATCCAGTTCCACTTATCATATCTGGTTACCCGTGATGGACAACCCTCATATCTGGTACTTGCACTACTATCCCCTATACCGGGTCCAGGGGTGACATCGAGATATCCCTATTGTTCACCTTCCCGACATCTTTCGCTCCCAATCCCCCGCTGAATTATGCATATCCCGCAGCAGTGTCTGCACAGTGATCAGCACCTCCCAACTCCAACCATGTCACGTATGGCTCCCAAATATCTACTGGCCTGGACCGGCTGGGCATCAGCTCCCAATACCAGGTCAATTGATCCTTACAGTAAGTGACTGTATGTAGCCAATCAGCAACTGCGGGTGGCCGTGATCTCTTCCAGTGTATCGCCACTTGACATTTAGCCAGCAGTAGTAGCATTGACACCAGCTTTCGAGATCCTTTTGGGACTTCCTGGACATACCCCAATAGCGCTACCAATGGTGTGAGTTGAACCTTAACGGTGGTAATATCTCCAATCGGTCTGCAGGTCCACGCCAAATGTATGAATGTATGAATATCGTATCTCGGTGTCCACATCTCCAGCATGTAGTGTCTGTGTATAGGCCCATTCGTACAGCTGTGTCGGCGTGCGGTACACCCTATGTAGAAAGTTGAAGTGTATTAGCCGAAGTCTGTAATTTGGTGATAGATGCTCTAGCTGCAAGCAACAATATTCCCACTGTAATTGATATTGCAGTATCACTTTCCCAATCTACCTTTGAAGTATATGACATTATGAGAGATGTATTTTGTGTGATGCTGTATATGTGTGTGATCAGTTTCTTTGGAGAGGGGTTAGACAAGATATTCTGTAATGCAGGAAGGACCTGTGGTTCCTGGGGGTATTCAGTGTACCGTGCTTTGCAAGCTGCCCTAAGCTGATAATACAGTAGTTTGTCTGAAGCTGAAGGTCTCTGCTCCGAATGTAGCATCCGGATATAGATCACTGCCCTTTACCAACTCGTGTGCCTTTGCTTGCAAGGTGGTTGTCTTGTCCTTCAATGGAGTCAGCAGCGGGCTGCCCCCTATGGGCATAGATGGTGCATACAATACTTTTATTCCTGCCCTTTTCGCTATACCCCGCCATGCCCATCGTGTCCCCTCAACTGTGTCAATTTCTTGATGAGGTCGTTTGTAACTTTGGTACACCGCCGCATTCAATAGAATCGGAGCAACTTTATCTATCTCTATCGCTAGGTGCGGCTGGTATGCTGTTGGATGATGCCAAAAGTGTAAAAACTGTGCCTGTGCACTATATGCGTAGAGTTCAAAATCAGGGGCACCCAGTCCTCCTTGGTCAAAAGGCAACATCAGCAAATTCCAGGAGACACGGGGGTTCTTTGCCCACCCATACATGCTCAAGTACGACTGTCCTGAGTTGTTTGAAGAAATGTACAGTAAGCGGCATTGGAATATTTACAAATAAATATAGTAGTTTAGGTAATAGGTTTTTTGTGCAAAGGTAACAACCCAGGCAGACAAATAGGAACAAAAACTGGCTAATGAAAGAGACACATATTTATAAACAACTCATTAAAAATGCAATAAACTGTATTGATATCAAAAAGATTGATTTTAATGTAAGTATAAAAAATATATATATATATATGTGGATAAATTTGATTCAATAAAATACAATGATATGATTTGAATAGACATGAATCATTTAAATAATGTATGGCAAACAAACATATCAATATACATAATACTAAAAATAAGACACTTTGTTCTTAAACATAATTTCTCAAGTACAAGATGTTTCTAAGGCTGTGAGTCTACGCGTTTCGACAAAACATTTGTCTTCCTCAGGACGGTTTGATATCAGCCACAAATTCTAAAAAAGATAAAACAAAATCACCAAACATATAACAGTACATTGCAAGCACTACTATTAACATATATTTGAAAAAGCAAAACTTGTTTCTTTTTCTATTTTCTCTTTTTTCTTTACAAAGCCAGAATTTATATGAAAGAACACTTATATTTTTATAGTGTTCAATTCCTTGATAAAAAGTCACATTAAACCAGACATAGGGTAAACAATTCGGGAGGTCATATGATACAGGAAACATTAATAAAATATAAAGCAAGTAGGGAAATCTGGGAGAATTTAAAAATTCTGAAAACTCAGAAAAATCAGAAAAAAGTCAGAAAAAGGCGTAACATTTTTGGTAAACTAATATTACTGGAAATTCCTATAGTTCCAAAGTATTATACCTAATTAATTGCTAGAAATATTCCTTAATTATTAAGATTTCATACGTCGTATTTTATGTGTAATATTATTTTAGAAAACAGAGTAGTTCTATTTAGGCTAGAGTAGTTAGTAGTAGTCTCTCCTGTGGAAACTACTGTTCCAATTATATAAATGGCAAGTCATGTTAAGGTGAGGAAACTCCAACCATTCATTAACATTTTGGATTAAATTGCTAAAAAACCTTACCTAAATAGAGAAGATATAGAGTATTCGATACGTGGTAGTTTGGGTAGATAAGGCACCTCTCCCTTTATGGATAGAGACGGTATGTGATGGCTATTTAAATAAAAGAAATACATATATTGGAATATGGTACAGTTCCACTCTAGCTTGATGTATTAATTGCAGTAGATAATATTTTTACCTGTTGAAACAGCAATCACTGCTATCTTCCTATCGATACCCACATCTACTCTTCACAATTTGTTTGTTAAAAAGTTAATTAAAAACCGGAATCCATCGTTGTTTTCAAAATTGTTGGTGTAATACTGAACTACAGAGAGAAAGGAAATAAGCGTTCTTTTAATTTAATGGAGATGTACAGGATTACGAGCTTAGTCTGAGTACAATGAGAACAACAGACTTAGTCTGAGTGTTAGATCCAAACTAAGACTCCTAAGTACTGTTAGTTCTAAGAACCGACTCATAATTGTGGTTCATTACCTTTTCGGTCGATGATATACCAAATGCTGGGAGTAGAGAGCAGTAGTATGTATTTCCTTTGCTATACTCTTCAAAAGAACCCGGCTTTATCATGTAAATCAGCTACAAGTTATAAAAGAGATCAGTTATTGTCAGAGGCAAAAATATATCAAAATGGTCTCAAAATGCGTAATGCCGCTTTCTCACTGTAAATTACCTATTGCATGATGCTGTTTAACATATTACTGATAGTAGATGCCGAGCTATGGAAAACGGCTTCTCTCTGCGTCCCTTTCGTTCTTGTTAAAAATGATGGTGGACAGAGTTCAATATTAATCGCCGGTTTTGAGTAAAGACCTAATGGATGGTGCAAATTCAGAGTTAGTTTCTATCTTTGATGCAACATTAGTCAATTGGAAAACACAAAGTATCCTACGTTCGCTTTACCTATCTCGTAGCAATCCTTGCTGTCAGCGAAAAGCGGAAGACAGAGTGTTTTTCGGATTCAGTCGGCTTTGAAGGGGCGGTTCCGGTATAATGGTGGAAAACGCCTGTTTAGACAATATGCAACCCCAATTACAAGAAGTTTAAGTCCAAAATCATGAACTTCAAGTTAAATATTATCAGTTTACCTGTTTTATAGGATTTCTTAGAGCGGGAGATAGGCGGAGAGCAGAGAGACTGGCGGCATCATTCGTGTTCAAACGGGGCAGTTACGGCTTCGTGATGGAAGCGCCTATTTAAACAAGGTAGAGCCCCAATTATAATATATTCATGCAAGATCGGCGGGCGAAAAATATTACAAGCATACTCTCGTTTTTTATTAAAATAGTGCCTGTTCAGAGGATGGCAACTATGAGCATGCTATCCCTAAGAGCCTAATAATCGGCTTATGCAAATGGGCCTCTCAACAAGGAATGCCCGGCGAAAACCTTACCGGTATCCACGACGCGGGATTCGAAAATAGCTCCGTCTTCCTCAGCGGTGTATGCAGGAAACAACGATTTCCAGTAGTCCGTTTTCTATTGCCTTTTATACTTTAAGGATATTTCACCTTCAAGTGTGTCACGCCTTTATTTAAAGTGACAATGTCTTTTTTTACAAGTAGTGTATTTTCTACTTGTTTGGAACAGGTTGAAATGGACAAACGTGGGATCCCTATTATTATAAGGAGACAGATACAGATATCATAAACTGAACAGAATAAACATGTCAGCGCCATCATTTTCATAGGGAAGGTAGAGCTATTATTACCTAATTAAGAAGGACCAGATCACAATGCGGAGTTCTAAACCATTATTCATGGCATTTTATTGATAAAAAAACCCTGAATTGCCGCAATGTTATATGATTGCGTTTTCCCAAGGCAGATCCTGATTTAATCCATGGGCAAACGTATCAAGGGAAAAGATCCAGAAAACTTCACGCTTTCTGCGAATGGCATCTCCCCCTTGGTTCTGCTGCACGTGGATCTTTTCCAAAATGCGCCATTTTAACTCCTCCGGTTTGTGATTAAATTCTAAAAAATTATTGACTAAAGGAGCTGAAACCTTTTTTGTTTTGATTGTTGACCTATGTTGGGTTAGCCTGGTTTTAATCATTCGTGACGTCTCTCCCACATATCCGAGGTTGCAAGGACATGTGAGCAAATACACCACGTTTTTTGTGTTGCAGGTCCAAAATTCTCTTGCTTGAATCTTTATTTTGTTAAAAACCATAGACTCGCCTGTTAAAATGGTCTCACACGATTGGCAAGAACCACAGCGTGAGGTCCCCTTGATGGCAGATGCTCCATCAATAGATTTCTGAATAAAGGGAATATTCATGGTGTTACCCTTATATCGTGAGTGGACCACGTAATCTTTCAAATTTTTGTTTCGCTTGTGTGCGAACATTGGTTTTGCTAACTTGCTCTGGTTATCCGTGACGTTTAAAAGATGCCAATTTGAATTTATAATCTATCTAATCGTAGAGTTCAGGGTAGAGTGTTTAGTAATGCACACTAATTTTGGATCTGTTTTTTGTTTCTTTGAATTTAAAAGGGTATCGCGATCATAGAATCTTGCTCGCTTATAGGCACCTTTGACTAAACGGCGAGGATAACCTCTTTCTATGAACCTTTGTTTCATCAACTCTGCTTGAGTATCATAGTCCCTAATATTAGTACAATTCCGCCTTACTCGCAAAAATTGCGAGAAGGGGATACTGTCCCTCTGGCAGCGTGGGTGATAGCTCGTAAAGTGTAGAAGGGTATTACGAGCAGTAGGCTTTGTATATAAGTCTACTTCGAGGGCACCATCCTTATTTTTAATATTAATGTCTAGAAACTCAACCTTACTTTCATTGACGTGTGCCGTGAACCGCAGATTTTCATCTGCCAAGTTCAGCCATAATAAAAATTCTTCCAGAGTCTGTTTCCCATCGGTCCAAACAAAAAAGATATCGTCAATGTAACGGTACCAATGGGAAACAGACTCGAAGAAGGGTGCTACCTCATTGAAGATAAATTTGTTTTCAAACAAGATCATATAAATATTAGCTATTGATGGGGCTATTGAAGCCCCCATGCTTACTCCTTTAATTTGCAAAAATAGATCCTTGCCGAACTCAAAGAAGTTTTCCTTCAAAACTAAAGAAAGACATTCTCTAATAAATGATTTAGAACAGGGAATCTTGTGGACATCGATAAACCACATTGTGGCCTCAATTGCTTCTGCCTGTGGAATATTGCTATATAGTGACTCTACGTCGAGAGTCACTAAGATGTCATTATTTTCTTTGAAGGCTAAATTCTCAACTTTCGCAATGATGTCACCAGTGTCTCTTACATACGATTGTGAAAGAGAGATATATGGGCGTAAAATTTGGTCTAAATATTTGGAAAGAGCTTCTAATGGAGTCCCAATTGTAGAAACAATTGGACGATATGGAGGATTTTTCTGGTCCTTATGGATCTTAGGCAATCCGTATATGCAGGATACCTTTCGATCAGAAGTATTTAGGAACTCACATTCTTTTTTGTTTATTACGCCGTCATTTAATGCTTTCGTAGTAAGCCTATTGATGGTTTTCACTATTCTATCAGTTGGATTGGTTTTGATTTTTTTTATAAAAAATAGGGTCATTTAACATCTTAATCATGTTTTCCTCATAGGTGCTACAGTCAACTAGAACTATCCCTCCACCTTTATCACAACTTTTTATGACAATGGTTTCGTTATTTTTAAGGCTTTCAAGGGATTGATGCTCTACTTTTGAAATGTTATATTTGGGTTTTGGTATAAACCTCAAGGCTTGTTCTAAGCGTTTCAATACAACTTTTTCAAAAATACTCACCTCTGGGCCCACTTGTTGTAGAGAAGGAGTAAAAGTGGAGGGTAGAGATACAATGTTATTCCTAGTATTGTCTAGTTCTAAAGGGTCAGTCTGTTGGAAGAATTTTTTTAATCTTACTTTTCGAAGAAAAGAGTGAATGTCACGATAAAGTTCAAAAGTGTTTAAATTGGCATGGGGGACAAAAGATAAACCTTTGGAAAGTAATGATAGATCTGGAGCATTCAGCATATGGGAGGAAAGGTTGAATATTGGGATTACATCCCGTTCCTCCAATACTGTTTGCTCCTCGTTTCTAGGTATTGCTGAGGTTCCTGGGCGTATTGGTTGGATTGATAATTGCCCCTCTGATGATTTTGAAACCTCACTTTCTGACGGCCACCCCTCCCCCCTCGGTGACCTAAAAAAGGACGGCGAGAATTTCTTTGACCATTCCTTGGATCAAAGGGTCTGTCATCTTGGTAACCCACATTGTCTTCCCCTTCTGATTCAGAATTTGAGGCTGAAGAATGAGAGAAGTTGTTGATTCTATTCTGAAAGGTATGGTTGTTCGTTCCTGGTTGTGATTCTGGATTATAGTAACCTTCCACAATATAGGGATATGTTTTCTCTAACGAATAGAATCGCTTATCTTTGACAAATTTATCCTCTTTCCTTTTTTTTTAATATTCAGAAAATGATAATATATCTTTTTTAATTATCTCTAGTTGTTTTTCCGCCTCCTCCGAGGTGGTTGATTTCTTCAATTTGTCTTCAAGTTCTTCTATCTCTTTTTTTATTTCAGCCACTAAATCTTTAGATGTGGAAATAATAAGAATCATAAGGTCTCTCGAGCATCGGCTGGCAATCATGCTCCACTTAACTAGAAAAGTTTTTATATCCACAAAAAGACCTGGGATGTTACGAATCCTAAGACCCATAGGGATTATGCCATTCTTAAGGTAATTCAACATAAATTCCCCATGGGCTTCCACTCTAATTAATTTCTTCTGAAGATCTAATAATTTATTATATTCATTACTATTTTGTGGATTACCCGATTGGTTACTCCCAAAATTTATATTAGTGCCCACTAGCGTAGCAAAATCCTCATCCGAGAATCCAAACGTTTGGAGGTTAGACATTATTAATTCAGAAGATGGATCCTACGGATCATGTGGGGAAAAAAATGTTACGCCAAGTTCTAAAGATTATTTGCAATATATCATATAAGTTTCAAAAACCCTAACGAACATCAATATGTGACAATGGAATAATTTCCAACAAACAGATAATCTAACTAGAGAAAGAAAGTCCCACACGGATCAACCGTGGGTAATATTTTGTAGGTAACAAGGACCCCCTGATTTGGATTGTGCTCCTGGGTCAGGGAAAACAGTTTTTTGTGCAAAGGTAACAACCCAGGCAGACAAATAGGAACAAAAACTGGCTAATGAAAGAGACACATATTTATAAACAACTCATTAAAAATGCAATAAACTGTATTGATATCAAAAAGATTGATTTTAATGTAAGTATAAAAAATATATATATATATATATGTGGATAAATTTGATTCAATAAAATACAATGATATGATTTGAATAGACATGAATCATTTAAATAATGTATGGCAAACAAACATATCAATATACATAATACTAAAAATAAGACACTTTGTTCTTAAACATAATTTCTCAAGTACAAGATGTTTCTAAGGCTGTGAGTCTACGCGTTTCGACAAAACATTTGTCTTCCTCAGGACGGTTTGATATCAGCCACAAATTCTAAAAAAGATAAAACAAAATCACCAAACATATAACAGTACATTGCAAGCACTACTATTAACATATATTTGAAAAAGCATAACTTGTTTCTTTTTCTATTTTCTCTTTTTTCTTTACAAAGCCAGAATTTATATGAAAGAACACTTATATTTTTATAGTGTTCAATTCCTTGATAAAAAGTCACATTAAACCAGACATAGGGTAAACAATTCGGGAGGTCATATGATACAGGAAAAATTAATAAAATATAAAGCAAGTAGGGAAATCTGGGAGAATTTAAAAATTCTGAAAACTCAGAAAAATCAGAAAAAAGTCAGAAAAAGGCGTAACATTTTTGGTAAACTAATATTACTGGAAATTCCTATAGTTCCAAAGTATTATACCTAATTAATTGCTAGAAATATTCCTTAATTATTAAGATTTCATACGTCGTATTTTATGTGTAATATTATTTTAGAAAACAGAGTAGTTCTATTTAGGCTAGAGTAGTTAGTAGTAGTCTCTCCTGTGGAAACTACTGTTCCAATTATATAAATGGCAAGTCATGTTAAGGTGAGGAAACTCCAACCATTCATTAACATTTTGGATTAAATTGCTAAAAAACCTTACCTAAATAGAGAAGATATAGAGTATTCGATACGTGGTAGTTTGGGTAGATAAGGCACCTCTCCCTTTATGGATAGAGACTGTATGTGATGGCTATTTAAATAAAAGAAATACATATATTGGAATATGGTACAGTTCCACTCTAGCTTGATGTATTAATTGCAGTAGATAATATTTTTACCTGTTGAAACAGCAATCACTGCTATCTTCCTATCGATACCCACATCTACTCTTCACAATTTGTTTGTTAAAAAGTTAATTAAAAACCGGAATCCATCGTTGTTTTCAAAATTGTTGGTGTAATACTGAACTACAGAGAGAAAGGAAATAAGCGTTCTTTTAATTTAATGGAGATGTACAGGATTACGAGCTTAGTCTGAGTACAATGAGAACAACAGACTTAGTCTGAGTGTTAGATCCAAACTAAGACTCCTAAGTACTGTTAGTTCTAAGAACCGACTCATAATTGTGGTTCATTACCTTTTCGGTCGATGATATACCAAATGCTGGGAGTAGAGAGCAGTAGTATGTATTTCCTTTGCTATACTCTTCAAAAGAACCCGGCTTTATCATGTAAATCAGCTACAAGTTATAAAAGAGATCAGTTATTGTCAGAGGCAAAAATATATCAAAATGGTCTCAAAATGCGTAATGCCGCTTTCTCACTGTAAATTACCTATTGCATGATGCTGTTTAACATATTACTGATAGTGGATGCCGAGCTATGGAAAACGGCTTCTCTCTGCGTCCCTTTCGTTCTTGTTAAAAATTATGGTGGACAGAGTTCAATAATAATCGCCGGTTTTGAGTAAAGACCTAATGGATGGTGCAAATTCAGAGTTAGTTTCTATCTTTGATGCAACATTAGTCAATTGGAAAACACAAAGTATCCTACGTTCGCTTTACCTATCTCGTAGCAATCCTTGCTGTCAGCGAAAAGCGGAAGACAGAGTGTTTTTCGGATTCAGTCGGCTTTGAAGGGGCGGTTCCGGTATAATGGTGGAAAACGCCTGTTTAGACAATATGCAACCCCAATTACAAGAAGTTTAAGTCCAAAATCATGAACTTCAAGTTAAATATTATCAGTTTACCTGTTTTATAGGATTTCTTAGAGCGGGAGATAGGCGGAGAGCAGAGAGACTGGCGGCATCATTCGTGTTCAAATGGGGCACTTACGGCTTCGTGATGGAAGCGCCTATTTAAACAAGGTAGAGCCCCAATTATAATATATTCATGCAAGATCGGCGGGCGAAAAATATTACAAGCATACTCTCGTTTTTTATTAAAATAGTGCCTGTTCAGAGGATGGCAACTATGAGCATGCTATCCCTAAGAGCCTAATAATCGGCTTATGCAAATGGGCCTCTCAACAAGGAATGCCCGGCGAAAACCTTACCGGTATCCACGACGCGGGATTCGAAAATAGCTCCGTCTTCCTCAGCGGTGTATGCAGGAAACAACGATTTCCTGTAGTCCGTTTTCTATTGCCTTTTATACTTTAAGGATATTTCACCTTCAAGTGTGTCACGCCTTTATTTAAAGTGACAATGTCTTTTTTTACAAGTAGTGTATTTTCTACTTGTTTGGAACAGGTTGAAATGGACAAACGTGGGATCCCTATTATTATAAGGAGACAGATACAGATATCATAAACTGAACAGAATAAACATGTCAGCGCCATCGTTTTCATAGGGAAGGTAGAGCTATTATTACCTAATTAAGAAGGACCAGATCACAATGCGGAGTTCTAAACCATTATTCATGGCATTTTATTGATAAAAAAACCCTGAATTGCCGCAATGTTATATGATTGCGTTTTCCCAAGGCAGATCCTGATTTAATCCATAGGCAAACGTATCAAGGGAAAAGATCCAGAAAACTTCACGCTTTCTGCGAATGGCATCTCCCCCTTGGTTCTGCTGCACGTGGATCTTTTCCAAAATGCGCCATTTTAACTCCTCCGGTTTGTGATTAAATTCTAAAAAATGATTGACTAAAGGAGCTGAAACCTTTTTTGTTTTGATTGCTGACCTATGTTCGGTTAGCCTGGTTTTAATCATTCGTGACGTCTCTCCCACATATCCGAGGTTGCAAGGACATGTGAGCAAATACACCACGTTTTTTGTGTTGCAGGTCCAAAATTCTCTTGCTTGAATCTTTATTTTGTTAAAAACCATAGACTCGCCTGTTAAAATGGTCTCACACGATTGGCAAGAACCACAGCGTGAGGTCCCCTTGATGGCAGATGCTCCATCAATAGATTTCTGAATAAAGGGAATATTCATGGTGTTACCCTTATATCGTGAGTGGACCACGTAATCTTTCAAATTTTTGTTTCGCTTGTGTGCGAACATTGGTTTTGCTAACTTGCTCTGGTTATCCGTGATGTTTAAAAGATGCCAATTTGAATTTATAATCTGTCTAATCGTAGAGTTCAGGGTAGAGTGTTTAGTAATGCACACTAATTTTGGATCTGTTTTTTGTTTCTTTGAATTTAAAAGGGTATCGCGATCATAGAATCTTGCTCGCTTATAGGCACCTCTGACTAAACGGCGAGGATAACCTCTTTCTATGAACCTTTGTTTCATCAACTCTGCTTGAGTATCATAGTCCCTAATATTAGTACAATTCCGCCTTACTCGCAAAAATTGCGAGAAGGGGATACTGTCCCTCTGGCAGCGTGGGTGATAGCTCGTAAAGTGTAGAAGGGTATTACGAGCAGTAGGCTTTGTATATAAGTCTACTTCGAGGGCACCATCCTTATTTTTAATATTAATGTCTAGAAACTCAACCTTACTTTCATTGACGTGTGCCGTGAACCGCAGATTTTCATCTGCCAAGTTCAGGCATAATAAAAATTCTTCCAGAGTCTGTTTCCCATCGGTCCAAACAAAAAAGATATCGTCAATGTAACGGTACCAATGGGAAACAGACTCGAAGAAGGGTGCTACCTCATTGAAGATAAATTTGTTTTCAAACAAGATCATATAAATATTAGCTATTGATGGGGCTATTGAAGCCCCCATGCTTACTCCTTTAATTTGCAAAAATAGATCCTTGCCGAACTCAAAGAAGTTTTCCTTCAAAACTAAAGAAAGACATTCTCTAATAAATGATTTAGAACAGGGAATCTTGTGGACATCGATAAACCACATTGTGGCCTCAATTGCTTCTGCCTGTGGAATATTGCTATATAGTGACTCTACGTCGAGAGTCACTAAGATGCCATTATTTTCTTTGAAGGCTAAATTCTCAACTTTCGCAATGATGTCACCAGTGTCTCTTACATAAGATTGTGAAAGAGAGATATATGGGCGTAAAATTTGGTCTAAATATTTGGAAAGAGCTTCTAATGGAGTCCCAATTGTAGAAACAATTGGACGATATGGAGGATTTTTCTGGTCCTTATGGATCTTAGGCAATCCGTATATGCAGGATACCTTTCGATCAGAAGTATTTAGGAACTGACATTCTTTTTTGTTTATTACGCCGTCATTTAATGCTTTTGTAGTAAGCCTATTGATGGTTTTCACTATTCTATCAGTTGGATTGGTTTTGATTTTTTTATAAAAAATAGGGTCATTTAACATCTTAATCATGTTTTCCTCATAGGTGCTACAGTCAACTAGAACTATCCCTCCACCTTTATCACAACTTTTTATGACAATGGTTTCGTTATTTTTAAGGCTTTCAAGGGATTGATGCTCTACTTTTGAAATGTTATATTTGGGTTTTGGTATAAACCTCAAGGCTTGTTCTAAGCGTTTCAATACAACTTTTTCAAAAATACTCACCTCTGGGCCCACTTGTTGTAGAGAAGGAGTAAAAGTGGAGGGTAGAGATACAATGTTATTCCTAGTATTGTCTAGTTCTAAAGGGTCAGTCTGTCGGAAGAATTTTTTTTATCTTACTTTTCGAAGAAAAGAGTGAATGTCACGATAAAGTTCAAAAGTGTTTAAATTGGCATGGGGGACAAAAGATAAACCTTTGGAAAGTAATGATAGATCTGGAGCATTCAGCATATGGGAGGAAAGGTTGAATATTGGGATTACATCCCGTTCCTCCAATACTGTTTGCTCCTCGTTTCTAGGTATTGCTGAGGTTCCTGGGCGTATTGGTTGGATTGATAATTGCCCCTCTGATGATTTTGAAACCTCACTTTCTGACGGCCACCCCTCCCCCCTCGGTGACCTAAAAAAGGACGGCGAGAATTTCTTTGACCATTCCTTGGATCAAAGGGTCTGTCATCTTGGTAACCCACATTGTCTTCCCCTTCTGATTCAGAATTTGAGGCTGAAGAATGAGAGAAGTTGTTGATTCTATTCTGAAAGGTATGGTTGTTCGTTCCTGGTTGTGATTCTGGATTATAGTAACCTTCCACAATATAGGGATATGTTTTCTCTAACGAATAGAATCGCTTATCTTTGACAAATTTATCCTCTTTCCTTTTTTTTTAATATTCAGAAAATGATAATATATCTTTTTTAATTATCTCTAGTTGTTTTTCCGCCTCCTCCGAGGTGGTTGATTTCTTCAATTTGTCTTCAAGTTCTTCTATCTCTTTTTTTATTTCAGCCACTAAATCTTTAGATGTGGAAATAATAAGAATCATAAGGTCTCTCGAGCATCGGCTGGCAATCATGCTCCACTTAACTAGAAAAGTTTTTATATCCACAAAAAGACCTGGGATGTTACGAATCCTAAGACCCATAGGGATTATGCCATTCTTAAGGTAATTCAACATAAATTCCCCATGGGCTTCCACTCTAATTAATTTCTTCTGAAGATCTAATAATTTATTATATTCATTACTATTTTGTGGATTAACCGATTGGTTACTCCCAAAATTTATATTAGTGCCTACTAGCGTAGCAAAATCCTCATCCGAGAATCCAAACGTTTGGAGGTTAGACATTATTAATTCAGAAGATGGATCCTACGGATCATGTGTAAATGTAAATGTAAATGTATGAAACTTATATAGCGCAGGACTTACCCTGGGGCATCTCCGCGCTTGCTTAGGGAACCCGTCCTGGTATTCCCCTGTGAGAAACCCCGGCAGGGTATCCACAAGGTGAAAGCCAGGCATCCCGCCGCGAGGGGCCGATGTGGAGATTAAGCAAGCTATTGCCCAGAGTCGCAGAGTGTGACCCCGTGAGTCGAGTAGGCACCAGAGCGAGAATTGTCGAGGCCGTGGAATTTATGAGCCCGAGACCCGCCGAGGCGGGGAATCGAACCCTGGTCCACGGTCGATCTCAGATTCCGGGTCTGCCACCTCTAACCACTGAGCCACACTTCTCCACTATCATGTGGGGAAAAAAATTTTACGCCAAGTTCTAAAGATTATTTGCAATATATCATATAAGTTTCAAAAACCCTAACGAACATCAATATGTGACAATGGAATAATTTCCAACAAACAGATAATCTAACTAGAGAAAGAAAGTCCCACACGGATCAACCGTGGGTAATATTTTGTAGGTAACAAGGACCTCCTGATTTGGATTGTGCTCCTGGGTCAGGGAAAACAGTTTTTTGTGCAAAGGTAACAACCCAGGCAGACAAATAGGAACAAAAACTGGCTAATGAAAGAGACACATATTTATAAACAACTCATTAAAAATGCAATAAACTGTATTGATATCAAAAAGATTGATTTTAATGTAAGTATAAAAAATATATATATATATATATGTGGATAAATTTGATTCAATAAAATACAATGATATGATTTGAATAGACATGAATCATTTAAATAATGTATGGCAAACAAACATATCAAAAAAAAAAAAAAAAGTTTAGGTAATAGGACCATTTTTGCAATTGCTATACGCCCTAGTAGCGAGAGCGGCAGATGTTTCCATTTCTGTACCTTGGTTTTGATCCAATCTATAACCCTCCCGTAGTTCGCCTACTAATTACAATACCTAGGTACCGTGTCTCAGATTCCACCCACTGTATGAGGTAGTAAGTATCACATGGGTCAGTCCCATCCGTGAATGCTAGTATCGTAGATTTTGTCCTGTTGATTTGGACCCCTGTAAAGCCGCTGTATCGAATCAATTCCCTCATGATAACATTAAAATTATCCTTTGGGTTAATCATATAGATAGACATGTCATCCACATACATCGAGATTAAAAGTCCTCTGGATGTGAAGCCTATGCTCCTGTGAGTGTGATGTTGGCAAAGTCTCGCCGCCAAGGGTTCAGTAGCTATGCAAAAAGCAATGGCGACAGGGGACAGCCTTGCCTCGTGCCAGTGTAATGCTAAAGGGGTCCGACACCTGTCCATTAATCCGCACTCTCGCCGTAGGGTTTGCGTATAGAATTAGAATTTGCTGGATGAAAGCATGGCTAAGTCCCAATAGGGCCAACAATATGAACAGAAATTTCCATTCCAGTGAATCAAAGGCCTTGGTTGCATCTAGTAATGCCGCCACAGCCTGTACATGAGGGGCCAAGTAGTGCAGGGTTCCAAACAGCGTGCGCAGGTTATGAGCAGTCGACCTCCCCGGTATAAATCCAGATTGGTCTGGGAGCGCGATCTGTGGGAGCATTGTCTGCAATCTATTGGCCAGGAGCTTTGCATATATCTTAGCGTTGAAATTTATAAGTGGCAGCGGTCTATAGGAATCAGGGGAAGTGGGATCTTTATCAGGTTTTAGCAAATCTATAATCATGGCTTCTCTTAGGGTGGGGGGAGTGTGCCCGCATCGATTGCTTCAGGTACACATGTAATAAGCGGGGGCGAGCAAGTTAGCATATTCCTTGTAAAATGCAGCCCTCAAACCATCTGCTCCGGGGGCCTTATCATGCTACTAATGACTTGACATATGTCTTCCACCGTGATCGGTAGGTCCATGTATTCACTGGCCCCATTATTAAACCATGCAAGGGCTACTGTGTCTAAGTAATCCGTTATGTTTTCCTTCAATGGGTTCGTGATAGACGTTTATAGGCACCGATAGTAGCGGGACATAGTGGACAGAATATCTTGCGGCGTCCTGGCCACCTCTCCATCAGCTGTCTTCAGTTCCGTGATTTACTCAGCACATCTTGGGGTACGCAATTGGCCTGCCAGTGTCTTTCCCGCCCTGTCTCCCTCACCATAGCGCCTAGCCTGCGTGTATTTATGTAGATAGGCCGTTTCCCGCTCTGCCTCCTCCTGAAATTTTGTCAATTTGACCTGATCAATGCAGCCGTGGAAGGGGAGGGATTCGCTTGGAAGTCCCTCTCTAATTCCCCAATTTCTTTCTCCAGCCGTCCCAAGGTATGACGGATATCTTTTAGGACACCAGTTTTTAACGCTATGCAATTTACTCTGATAACCACCTTAAAAGCCTCGCAGAGCACCCCAGGTGAGTCTACCGATCCCTCATTTAGTGTAAAATATTCCTCTATTTTCTCTCGTAAGTCTTCTCTGAAAACTTGGTCCAACAATGCGCCCGATGGAAACCTCCAGGCAAAGGGCTGTATATATGGCTTGGGGATTTTCAATGTCAGCACCGTGGGTGCATGATCAGAGAAAGTGCGAGGGTAAGGTGTTGCATCTGATACCTAAGTATGAATATCTTTCGACACCAGCCAGTGATCTAATCTTGACCACGAGCCCCTGTGGTGTGTGCACGTGCCTTTACTCACAGTGGGATGTAGTGCCCTCCAAGAATCAATCAAATGCAGATCTAGTATGATATCTGATAGTGTCTGTGCGGCTCTAGGATGATGGTCTCGGGACACACCCTGTCTGTCAAATGTGGTTGATAATACTACATTGAAGTCTCCACCCCAAAGGATCGCCATTGTTCCTAATGACTGTAACCTCTGACAAACATGTTGTAAGAATTCGGGACTGTCCGTGTTTGGGCCATATATATTCATTATCAACATTGGGGTATCGTATAACTTGCCCTGTAGTAGGATGAACCTACCCTCATGATCTGCGACCATATGGTGTGTTTTCCACTGTAGGCCTCAGCGTATAAGAATGGCCACCCCCCTAGAGTAGTTTGAATAGCCCGCTACCACTATCTCACCCCATCTAGAATTCCAGAGAGTACCCAACGCTGCTGTTGGCAAATGTGTTTCTTGGAATAGACATATATCAACCCTGCGTCTCAATAGATAGGATTGGACCAATCTCACTTTTCTACGGTCATTTAGATCCCTTATATTCCAGGATATGCATTTGAGTAATGTCGTGTGAGCATTCTGTGTGTTAGAACCCGTAGTACCAGGTGGTGTTCTTGTGCTTGCAGTACCAGCTGTTGGGCAGGCGTGACCATGTGGCACTCATTCCTGATCAATTTAGACAGTTCGATGCAGTATGCGGCAAATCCAACATGTAAAACTGAACTTCCCTACCCCCCCACCCACACCAACCCCCCAATCAGGTTGTGACTTCACCCTTCCCATCCCAGAAAACGATAAACTACCGGCCCACAGCTGTGAACTCGTGGGACTCATCCCGTGGGGGTGTACGTGAGTCTGCCGACAATACTCCCTACACTTTTGGTAGGGTGGCCGAATGTATGACGTGCGACCTTAGCCCTCTGCGGCTACGAGTGTATTTCAGTCAGCTAATCTAGCAGTATAGAACCTTTGTTGCTGACCGTTGAGTAGAGAGCCTCCCAATCGTCGGACAGAGCAATCACAATTACATAAATATGCCACCCAATTAACCTAACATGAAGAACTATTTGCACACTTATCTGCATAACCAGCGATCACCTCCATACACATCAGTCATTATCGCTCAAAGTCCTTGAAGTCTGTGATTCAATCATTGCTGCTTGTTGTCTGTGCTCTTTCACCATCTGCTTTGCGTACGTAAGGGCGGCCTTTGCATCCGTGAAAAATGTGGGTTTCACGTGACTCTGAACTCTCAACTTGGCTGGGTAGATCAAGGCATACCTGGTGCCAATCTGTTGGAATATTTTCTTTGCAGGGAGAAACTCTGCGAGCAGCTTGCACTTGTAGCGTGAAATCCGGGTACAGAGCTATGTTGTTGCCCTTGTATTGAATAGCGCCCCTCTCCCTAGCAAGTTGTAAAATCGTGTCACTGTCTCTGTAATTTAGTACTCTCGCCAGAATTGGTCGTGCCGGAGCTCCTGGTTTCGGTCGCGGACCCAATGTATGGTGTGCTCGTTCTATTAGGAACATGGCGGAGAGGTCCTGTCCGAAGAGATCTTGCATCATCTCCTCAATATACTTCTCCATGTTTTGAATATCTGTAGTTTCTGCAATCCCTGTAATACGTATGTTGTTCCTCCCCCATCTTGCTTCTAAGTCTTCGTTCTTTTGTTTTATTAGCTGCAGTACACCGTCCATCCCCCGCAGTTTCTTGTCCATTTCCATCTGGCCCTCCTCTGTGTCTGTGATCCTCGTCTCCAGCACGCTCAAGCATCCTTCCTGCTTCTCGACACGTTGAGTGATCCTGTCCATCCTCTCTACCAGTGAATCCATTTTGGAATCTATCCCCTGAAGACTAGTTTTCAAGTCTTTAAACATTGCCCTAATATCATCTTCAGGTGGTTGAGTCGTTATGTGCTCTACGGGCTGTTCCTGTTGTCCGGCGTCAGTGTCCGCGGCTTTGCTGAATTTCTTATCAAAATTGATTTTTGGCGGTGTGTTTCTGGTTTACCCATGTCGGTGCTGCACAACTGCTGGATTGTGGGTTATGATGGTGGTAATGGAATGAATATATCCTGTGTGCTCCCGTCCTATTTAGTGGTACCAAAGGGGGTGATGATGGACGGAGCATCTGAACCAATCAAACACTCACACCCAGTCAACAGATCTGGGTTTAATCCATCACCGTTCTTTAGCCCACTCTGCCACCCCAGTTCAGACATGGACATATGCAAATCAGTCTGACCCTGTGCCTCATGGGAACAGTCCAGCCCAAACTGCCAAGCCATGCCTTCCCTGGACCGGAAACAATCTTCCTAGGACCGGTTTCTGGCATTCCAGCCGTCTTCAGCCAGGCTTGCATGAATCCAGTGGCAAAGTGAGCAAGGGACTCACGTCTGAGCATACCCTGACAACTTATGGCGACAAAGCGGTACAAAAGGGGGTGTTGATGGACGGAGCATCTGAACCAATCAAACACTCACACCCAGTCAACAGATCTGGGTTTAATCCATCACCGTTCTTTATCCCACTCTGCCACCCCTGTTCAGACATGGCCATATGCAAATCAGTCTGACCCTGTGCCTCATGGGAACAGTCCAGCCCGAACTGCCAAGCCATGCCTTCCCTGGACCGGAAACAAGCTTCCCAGGACCGGTTTCTGGCATTTCAGCCATCTTCAGCCAGGCTTGCTCGAATCCAGTGGCAAAGTGAGCAAGGGACTCAAGTTTGAGCATACCCTGCCAACTTATGGCGACAAAGCGGTACAAAAGGGGGGTGGTGATGGATGGAGCATCTGAACCAATCAAACACTCACACCCAGTCAACAGATCTGGGTTTAATCCATCACCGTTCTTTAGCCCACTCTGCCATCCCAGTTCAGACATGGCCATATGCAAATCAGTCTGACGCTGTGCCTCATGGGAACAGTCCAGCCCGAACTGCCAAGCCATGCCTTCCCTGGACCGGACACATGCTTCCTAGGACTGGTTTCTGGCATTCCAGCCGTCTTCAGCCAGGCTTGCTTGAATCCAGTGGCAAAGTGAGCAAGGGACTCACGTCTGAGCATACCCTGCCAACTTTTGGCGACAAAGCGGTACAAAAGGGGGTGGTGATGGAAAGAACGGTGATGGATTAAACCCAGATCTGTTGACTGGGTGTGAGTGTTTGATTGGTTCAGATGCTCCGTCCATCGCCACCCCCTTTTGTACCACTCTAAACTCCAGGTCGCTTATACTGATGAGGTAGGAGGCCTCGTCTCGGCAGTGCCGTATCTCTCGTTGCTGTGGACAATTTTCTTATAGCTGGCATAACATATCAGCAAGGTCACTGTCTTCGGCACCCCGCAGCACCGGGCCACAGTCTAGCACGTCTATGTCGGATATTTGCAGGTGTTTTCAGCTTCGGCCGGTGGAGCTGCTCTAGCGAGCAGCCATTCCGCAGCTCAGCGAAGCCTCGCCCCTCCTTGTTGGAGGCATCTTTGATGCTAAGTTAGATGGATATGAAATCCAGCACAATCCTTTTACGCTAATCGCTCCCACTCCAGTCTGTGCAATAGTAGGGAAAGTACTTCACTTCAAACTCATTACATATTTGAAAAGCCCTAATAATTTGTGGGGGGGAAATGAAACTCTTGATATACAAAATATTAATTTACATAAAAATATATATCAAAAAATAAAAACAACTATTTAAACAATTAACATTATTAAGAAACAATGTAATAATGAATTATCAATCAATATTATTCAAGTATTCCTTAATTAACTACCCACCCCCTACCCCTGCAAACCTAGCAGCCCACACTAAAAATATAACTAAAACAAATAGGTATAACACAATTTACATAATTAATAATCGATTAATAAATTATTAACAATGAATAGCTCATTAATTATTAATTAATAAAGTCCGCACCCTGTACCCTTACAAAACCAGCAGCCCACACCTAAAATATAGCAAAACGATATAAATATGATACAATATACATAATCATTAATCAATTAAAATATTAATAGAATCTTATTAACTAATGATATTTAATGATTTCTTAATTAGCTTCTCAGTCTAAAATATAAATAAAAATAAATCAATATGACATAATGTACAACATTAACCTCATAGCTGCGTTGAACGTTCAGCACCCAGTGCTGAACGTTCGAATAACGAGCGCTGGCCCGTCGGCCAACGGTCATGCGCAGCACTGGGGAGGTAGTGCTCGTGACGACCGTTGGCCGACGGCAGCGCTTAAGGGGTTAATATCAATCACCTTCATACGTAAAAACTATTAATTGAATAATATCTAATTGTTACTTAATTACCTTCCCTCCCGATCCCTAACAAACCCAGCAACCCGCTATGACACTATAAATTGCTGTTAGCAATTAAATTAAAAAAACTAAATCACTTAAAATTATAAACTATATTAAACAAATAACAATTATACAATCAATACATAAAATTAATATATGCACTAAAACATATTAAACTAATCAAAAAACAATATTTGTAACAACTATGTTATTGAAAACTATAATAAAAACTATGACATTCTTAATGATCATAACAACAAGATGGGAGGCAATATGATCACAAATGAAGAATTCAAAATATTTATGGTTTCAATCCACAGTTCCCTGTGTGAACAGGAGATTCGAATCAAACAACGTGGAAAAACCCGATACAAACACTTGGACATGAACTTTCAAACTATGGATGTGCGTTTACTTACGTTGGCCCGTCTCTACAGAGTATCTGAAGATAACATGAAATATTGAAATATATTCATCTGAAATATGCTTTTACAGGACTACTGAATTAGTAATACTCAGAGGAATTGAAGAACTGTGGCAGTAATCTGGCGTGCTTTACCATGTTCTACAATCATTGATATTACTTTACAGTGCCCTGAAGAAGCCCTTGTTGTAGGGTGAAACGCGTTGGTTGGCTGCGCCCATCTGATATATACAAATATGAATCTCCTGTTCGCATTGGGAACTGTGGCTTGAAACCATTGAAATTTGGACTCTTCATTTGTGATCATATTGCCTCTCATCTTGTTGTTATAGTTGTATTTGATTCATGACCATTTGGCGGCTAGTCATTTGAGATGGGTCATATAAATCGTGTGACTTAAGAGTGACTATACTGGGTGGTGCTGTAAATTGTGCCTGCCATTTTTTTTTCACATTCTTAATGATATTACATAGCCAAAAAAATGATATTCTTGACAACGATATTTCTGCATTACTATATTTCTGCATCACAAAATGTATTTTCCGACATGTCTATCTCGAGATCTTTTGTCCAAATTCCGGCCTCACAGAAGTGAAAAACTTATTTAAGAGTTGTTCATTACCAGGACATGTAAAACTTAAAAGTATAAGCCGAACTTTAAAAATGCACTGCACCTTGCAGTCTGGGCTGTTCACGGCCTTCCTAAGAGGGGATTTAAATATATGAAAAAGGTATTTACGTAGGTTTGGGGCTGGCAAAAAGGTTTATTTTGCCAGGTTGAGATTGCAGTTTAAAACTGCACATACAGGCTGCAATGACAGGCCTCAGAGATATTTAAATGTCGAATTAAGTGTGTGGCACAATGAGTGCTGCGGCTATATCAGTAGCATTTAATTTACTGGCCCTACGTACAGGTAGTACAACTTTACTAGGGACTTACAAGTAAATTAAAAATGCTAATTGGACGTAAGCCAATTTTAACATGTTCAAAGGAGATAGCACAAGCGCTTTAGCACTGGTTCTCCATGGTAAAGTGTGCAGAGTCATAAAGCCAGCAAAAAGTAAGTCAGCAACCCAGGAGGGTGGAAGGCAAAAGGTCAGGGGAGAACCATGCCAAGGATGCCAGGTCCAACTGCAACCATTTTACAACCCTTTCCAATCCAAGATGGAGGGCAATTGGGTTTGACATAATTTCTTACTTCTAGCCTGTAAAAAGAGAAGGACCAATCTACTCTTTGCGCCTCAACAATTTGAGTAGTGATTCATTGTGTTTCCTGACTCCAGACCTTTTTCTTGAGCATCAGTCCTGTCATCAGTTTGTTGCCTTCTTTTCTCCAGATTCCTCCTCTGCTCCTCAGTTTCTATTCAAAGATTCCTGATGCCTTCTTCGGATTCCAGGGGGGTCCAGTGTTTCCTGCTCAAGACACCACTTTGACTCTCATGCCTACTTCTTCCATCATTACCTGGGACCTAATCACCATCTTGGAAGTTTTTTCCTTTGGACATTTTCCCTCCTGTCCGGCTCCTTACGAAAGGCACAATCTACTGGGCATTTACTGGTATCAGTGGCAATGTGGGTACTAGAATTGGTTGCCATTACCTCTAGCAGACTAAGTATGTGAAGACCTGGGTGTCCATACCTAGATGCGGCCTGAGAGGCTCTACGTGTCAGCCTCGTGCAGTGGCTGCTGGTGAACTTTGGAAGTGGTGGGTTGTAAACAACCTCAATTAATTTCAGGGAGTGGAGTGAAAGAACATGACCTCTTATAGGGGAGTTCAGGGTGTGGAGGGTTCTGCCATAAAAATATTTAATAATAAAAGCGCCTCCAAATGATGCATTTTGTAGCATAATTTTTACAGAAATTTGGTTGGAATTCAGGAATATGTTTTTGTTACCCCAGGCAAGCCTGGCCGTATCCATGCATGTTGGGACTCACATTTCCTAAGAAGACATTGAAATCTTGATAGCAAAACAGTGAACATTTCAATTAAATGCAACCTAAAAACTGCCCAAAGAAAAAGATGTTTTACAGACACTAAAGAAAATTTAGTTATGCAGGGTCATATGACATCGATTTTCCACATGCTTTTAGTCTCTCTGGTTTACTTCGCATGTCTGTAGGAATAACTACAATAGGTGCCAGGCCACTATTCTGTTAATGCTAGCAAACATGTCCCAAGAAAGACCTAAAATATGTCTCTCATGGGCATTTTTATGTCACTATCAGCCAGTATATACCCAGGAATGCCAACCATATGACTTTAACAGGTCATTATTATGTCAGGGTTAGCAATCCTGTCCCACAGGATCCAGTAACATGTCTCTAATTGGTCTTTATTCTGTTAAAGTTGTTCTGCATATCTCCATAAGCACCAATAGTATGTCACTAATGGGCATTATTAAGTCACTGTCAGCTAGTAGGTTTCCAGTCATGTCAACAATGTTTTTTAATAGACATTATAATGTCACGTTTACCTAACATGTCTCTCCAATACCCAGAATATATTTCTGATGGGCCACTGTTATTTGAGGGGCTGGCTAGCCAACATGTCCACACTCATCATTACATGTCAAGATGACAATTTCCTCAACATTACGGGGCATATTATTAAGCGGCAGCGATAATTATCGCTGGCCGCTCTTAGCGCAAGTATAATTATCGCCGGCTATCACTGGATCATATTACAGAGATAGCGCATTATCAACAACGCTTATCTCCAATGCGATATAAAATCCAGCGATAGCGGCAAAATGTGCGATTATCGCTGGAAATCCAGCGATAATCGCACAGTGATAGGCAAATCCTTGTAGATAGGGCAGGGTGGTCTCATCCTTATCATCCACCACACATAGGCTATTATGGCTTAGTAAGATTTAGAGGAGGCGTAATGAAACCTGCAATAAGCTCGGTTAGTGTTACTTTTCTCATCGCTACACAGGTTAGTGAACAGATTGATAATTGGAGAAATGTCTGTTAGCAACATTTTCCATGTTATTTCTGTCAGTTATGCCCACTTTGCATATCATTAACATTGCAAAGCTGGGTGTTGAGGAAATGGGCGCAGAGGCATAGAAACATGCACTAGCATGTTCTTGCTGATGGTGCGATTAAATTATCACTGCTTTTCGCCCGAAAGCGGATGCTAAAGAAGCGATAATTTTATCACGGCCCTTTATAATATGTTCCCACATGTCTTAGCTTCAACTTATTTGTCCTGTAGGTACAATGTATGAAATGCGGTTATCGGGATCTGTAAATATATTTCAGGAACTGTTGGAAATTTGGTCTCTCCTGGTTAGACGTTTATCTGTGGAATGTTGTATTTTACTATAACAAATAAATAATATCACAAGATTGTTCTTTTTTTTTATTAACAAAAGTAGCATACCCTTAAGGGGAACTTAGGCTGCTAGCTCTTCAAATATAACTTCTATTCAGAATAATGGGTGAGGAAACATGCATGTAAAGGAAAACATGTACAAGGGCTTCACTCAATCTCTATGAAGTCTCATGTCAGCACACATCTAGATAAAACCAAAGCAAAGAGTGTATGTGGTGGTGGAAAATAAATGATCTTAATTAAATATCAGTTGATATCTTCCTGAAGGTGGAGCTGTTACTTTCAAAAATATAAATCAATACAACTAAATTATTTTCAGCACACCATAAAGAGATATACTGCCAATTATATTTAAAGAACTAGAAAAGAATAAAAGATTGAATCAACAGACTGCTTAAAAATGTTGTCACATCGAAAGTAGAACTGGCAGAGTTCAGTGTATGAAAGAGTCAGCCTTAAATGATTCTAAGAAACTGATTTAGCGTGACAGTTATTCAAACTGAATGAATATGGAAATTAAAATGTTTTATTGTGTAACAGCATTTAGGAACTGTTTCAAATGAGTCCCTCCTCATGACTCACCTTCACCAATCAACCATTCCTCATTTCCGGTACTGACGTGCAGTATGTCTTCAAGTAAAAAGTGAAGACGGGCTGTCGTAAAAGGAAGTTTAAGCATGTTTGTGTTTTGAGAGTTAACTAACAAGTGACGTGAGTGGCTGATCTCATCACGCAGGGCTTAAGCCACTGACGCCCTGTGATAACGAATAAAAAAGATTCTAGCTATCTCATCTATCATTTTCACTCCTATTAAGGACACGGTTGCGAGGATTATGCTTCTTTTCTTTCTCACAGCAGAAGTTGAAAACTTTAAACTACATAACCCTCTGAGCCCTCACAGCTCCTTCTCTCCACCAATCATAGAGATCATGCCTGAATATAAAAGTACATAGAACCTTAGTCCTTCCTCTTTCTTTGCATCAAATGACTGAAGTCTATAAATCCTCAAACCAGCAGAGGCGTAAATTAGACCAGTCACCACACTCCTTCCACCTACCAGCTCCAACAGGTGAAGACATCCCTCGCAATGAACATGGTACCGCGTGAGCCGCACATCAGACCCCTTCAAGTCACTTTGGCATCAGTGCCTTGAAAGAAGACAAAACCCATAACATCCCACTTCCATTAACTCCTTGTGGTATCTCCCTCCTCTGTTTCCCCCCCGGCGGCTACGCGTGTTTATGGTTGCTGCTCGCGGTGACATCACTTCGAATGTCACCGCGACCAGCGTTCCAAGGCGAGCGCCGGGGGCACTCTGGAGGCGACAGCTGCGAGGAAGGCTGTGGCTGAGGTCACAGGAGTTCGTACTTCAAATAAATCTTACAGTTCATTCACCACCCTTTGTTTCGTGCTTCTTTGGTGAATGCTACACTGGCGACGAGGGTCAAGAGCCTGTGACCTCAACACGCCAAGAAGAATACGGCCGCAGGAAGGAAAAGGAACAGCAGCAGCTGACTGGAAAAAAACACAGCCGGCCGATCGTGAAGGAAATGAGTCACGGTGTAACTGTCTAAAAAACGAAGGAGTGACAGATGAAAGGAGCAGCCCGGAAAGAGGACGCGTCGTCTACACGGAGGAAAGCGGAGGAATCGTAGGTGCCTGGGGAAAGACGTGAATATTCACTAAACGACTGTCATCCCGGAGGTGAGGTACAGCTGTCTGAAGCCCCAGCGCGCAGGTCCCATACCTCCTGCTCACACGATGTGTGGCGGACTTTGACCTAGACTAGCATAAGGTCAGGAAACCCTCCAGTTCACGTCAGTCCCTACCAAGTGCCAATTATAGCACAACCGGAGCTGCGGATCTAGCGAGAACCAGGCGCATAGTGTACAACCCTGCATTCGAGACTTTCACCGCGCGCACCCCCTACCTTCAACGGGGCAGTTCAGTGCCTCATCGCCACGGGGGTGTGGGTAGCCTGGCCTTCCGTGATTGCATCCTCCCCGCCCGGTCAGCGGTGTGATACTTCAGGCGTCCTGATAAGAGGAGTTTGTTCGCACAAGGGCAGCGCTGTGTTGTGTATTGTTGGCAAAGGGGTGTTTGAAGCCTGGCCTCGAGTGGTGAATTCTCTCTGTTTCACTGCCAGAGCCCCTGCGTTAGTGGTGCGTGGTTTTCAGCACGCAGGTGTGAAGAGCACTCACGGAGCAGCGCAAGTAGTGAACATTGAAAGTATAATCCTGTCGTTTTGGATGGTGAAGCAACGCGTTTCTGGGCTGTTGTCAGACAGGAACTTGCCAGGGCTGCAGAGAAGTTTGAGGCGTATTGGCTGTTCAAAGGAATATGAGTAGTATATCCAGGGGCCCCTGAGAGCGCGACGTGGAAGGTGCAAGGGGCCTACGAGCGCAGCGGAGTAGCGTTTCTCTGCCAGACTAACCCATCCTTGTGCCTGAGTGACTGTGGGTCCTATTGTCAGAACGGCGTGGAAAGTGAAAAACCATTTTGTGAACGCACTTTTGGGAGCACTGCAGTGAGACCATTTTGGTTGGAGTACTGCCCTGACATTCTTCACCAAGCATCCTTATCTTGTGACTTTGGGAGCAATGTATTGAAATGTATTGAAATTTTGGAGGGGCAGGTTTTATCTTTCTTCGTGTACATTTTGGCGAGTGGAAGGTGTGCAAGGGTGGTTGGACCTCTGTTTTTTTTTTTTTCAAGTGTCTCCACTGGTGGTTTTATTCCTCCTCCCTCTAGTCACATTGAGTCAGCTCAGATTTCTGGTTCTCACAGAACGCAGTTTGTTACTCGAAGGGTAGGTGCCTACCTGAAGGTTAGAGTTTCTTTCTGCCCACTGTGTACTAAACATGCAAAATGTGACCCCTCCACCCTTTTTTCTGACCAGCCCAGGGGACCCCACCATTCTGTGGAAAAAATGGAAAAAAGTGTTCATTAATTATGCTACTGTGTGTGGGCCCAACTTGGGTCTAGAAAGGAAAACTGCATTACTGTCTTATTACTTGGGCGCAGAGGGGGAGGAAGTCCTAGACCATCTCCCGGATTTGGGGGCACAGGAGGCAAGGGGTCTGAATGAATTTGAAATTAGTTTAAAGAAGTTAGACTTGCACTACCTCCCCAAGACCAGCACAATTATGGAGAGGTATCATTTTGGCAAGAGGGCACAAAAGGATGGGGAATCTATAGAAGATTTTGTGTCTGAGTTGAGGAAGTTAGCTGCAACGTGCAAGTTTGGGGGAGCGAGCGAGGAGAGAATTAGGGACCAGTTTGTTTTGACCTGCAGGATGGAGCGTGTGCGTGAGGAGCTTTGGCTTAAAGATGACCCGCCATTGAGAGAAGTCCTCATCATAGCCAAGCAAGTAGAACACATGTTGCAGTGTGTCAAGGAGATTAAGCAAGATGCAGGGGAGAAAAAGAACGAAGACAAGACCAATGTCAGCGAAGTGGTGACCGAATGTGAGACTGTGTCTGTAGTTAAGGGTCAGAAGACAGTGGGCAAGGAGCAGAAGGAAAGCAGACCGGGAGGGTCATTCAAAGGTACCTGCTACAGATGCGGGAAACAAGGGCACCTAGCCAACGACAAGGAGTGTCCCGCCCTCAGGTTCACATGTAACAGGTGCGGTAAGAAGGGTCATTTCAGGCAATTTTGCAAGAGTGGGCAGGGGGCTAGTAGACAGAGTAGAGACAGAACAAATGTGGTGAGCGACGAGTTTGTTGTGCAAGTACAAGAGTTGAAGGCGCCAGGTCCCAGAAACCCCTTATGTAAGGAAGTTACAGCACAGGTTGAAGAGGAACAAGTTGATAGTCCCAAGGACATCATAAAAGTTGGGAATGTTGACCTAGATGCATTGTTTGACTCTTGTTCCCGTATAACCATCATTAATGCCAAGGAGTTCTCACGTGTGTCCGGAGGCAAGATAACCTTGAGGAGGTTAGACCTGAGACCAGGAGGGTATGCAGGGCGCCCCATCTCCATGAAAGGGTACTTCCTGAGTAAAATTGAATACAGAAACAGGTCTACTGTGTCCAAAGTATATGTGTCCACTGTAGGGGACAACATTTTGGGGTGGCGTGCTCAGAAGGGGTTAGGAGTGTACCTCAACCCCAACAGCAATCCCCAGATCTTGATACAGGAGATACAGGAGGGTAAGACCAACATAACAAGAGAATTCGAGGAGGTGTTCAGGGAAGAGCTTGGGTGTTTGAGGAATTACAGTCACAAAATCAAATTGAAGAAGGATGCCAAGCCTGTTGTGGCAAAAGTCAGAAGACTCCCCATAGCAATTCAGGAGGAAGTCAGAATGGAACTGGAGAAACTGTGTAAGGCCGGAGTTATCGAACCTGTGGAAGCGACCGAATGGTTGGCTCCAATTGTGGCAGCCAAAAAAAAGGATGGGTCAGTCCGGCTCTGCATTGATTTGAGAGCACTCAATAAAGAAGTCGTCGTTGACCGGTACCCCTTGCCAAACATCACCCAGATGATGAGCCTGCTGGAGGGTGCCAAGGTGTTTTCCACCCTCGATCTCACCTCGGCCTATTTCCAGGTAAAACTTCACGAAGAATCTCAGGAACTTACTGCTTTTGTGACACCCATGGGTGCTTACAAATTCAAAAGGATGCCTTTCGGTCTAGTCTCGGCGTCTGCCGTCTTCCAAAGAATCATGGGCAATATCCTGAAGGGCATCCCGGGCGTCATGTGTTATCAGGACGACGTATTGATTTTCGCCAAGAACCAAGCTGAGCACGATGAGAGACTGAGATGTGTTCTGAGGAGGTTTTTGTCCCAGGGCCTTACTGTGAAGAAGAACAAATGCGTTTTTGGCTGTGCCGAGTTGGATTTCCTGGGTCACAAGATTACTGCAGAGGGCATACGTCCCAAGATCGAGCTGCAGAACACCATTGTGAACCTGTCACCCCCCAAAAGCAAAGACCAGATCAAATCATTCATGGGGATGTTGGAGTTTTATGAAAAGTTCATTAGAAACTTAGCAGGCAGGACTTACGCTATCAGGCTGTTGCTGAAGAAAGAAAGTGAATTCAAATGGAGCCAAGAATGCCAGAGCGAATTTGAGGACGTAAAGAGAGCTCTTGCGGAAGCCCCTAGTTTGAAGTCGTACATGCCCGGCCGGACAACGATCCTCACCACTGATGCTAGTGCAAAAGGGTTGGGAGCGGTTCTTACCCAGAAAGGTGTGGAAGGAGAAGAAACCGTGGCCTTTGCCTCAAGGTCACTCCAAAAATCTGAGAACAACTACTCAGTTATTGAAAAAGAGGGACTGGCGGTATCCTGGGCAGTAGGAAAATTTAGGGACTTCCTGTGGGGCACGCAGTTCACCCTCCGAACCGATCACAAGCCGCTAGTAGAAGTGTTCAGCAAGAAGGGTTTGGACGCCATCTCCAGTAGGATAAGACGCTGGGTGGTCAGCCTCCAGGAGTACACATTCAAGGTCGAGTATGTCCCAGGAACACAAAACCTTGCAGCCGACTGTCTGTCCAGACTTGTCAGCGATGCGGAAGCAAGCGAGAAGCAAGACAAAACCGATGAAGACGAAGAAGGATTCATGGTGGAGAATGTCTGCACCATCCAGAAGGCGTTGGGTGAAGAAACCTGGAGAAAGGCACAGGAAGAGGACAAAATCATGGAAGAAGTATGCAGAAGAGTGAAAGAGGGGTGGAAGCACGGAGACAAACGTGATGAAGACCTGCGGCCGTTCCAGGCCGTCAAGGACGAGTTGACCATCGTTGACGGATGCCTGTTCAGGGGAACAAGACTAATACCACCAGCTACTGTGAGAGACAACCTGATCGAGGTAGCGCACGAAGGACACTTGGGTATCACCAAGACCAAGCAAAGACTCAGGGAGAGCTATTGGTGGCCGAACATGGACCTGATCACGGAAAGAAGAATCAGGGAGTGCATCCCGTGCTGCAATAGCGACAAGGTCCTGAAACAACAGACACCTCCCATGGTGTGTAGGCCGCCCCCGTCCAGACCATGGGACGAGTTGGCTTTGGACATCCTGGGTCCAATGTCTGGGGAACTGCGTACACCCTATATCTTGGTGCTCGTGGATCTGTATTCTCGGTGGCCGGAGATTAAACTCGTCAGCGAAGTCACGACCAAGACCGTTATCGGGTTCTTGCAAGAAGTATTTATTCGTGAGGGGCTTCCCAGCAACATCCTCACTGACAACGGAGTGCAACTATGCTCAAAAGAGATGGAAGACTTCCTGGAAGAAAGAGGCATCAAGCACAAGCGATGCGCATTATACCACCCAGAAACCAATGGCATGGTCGAACGCTTTAACAAAACCATCAAGGAGAGCATCCAGCTGGCTAAAGCAAGTGGTATAAGTTGGAAAGAAGAGGTGTGGAGGCGACTGGAAGCATACAGGTTCACGCCTCATCAGACGACGGGCGTCACTCCGTTCGAATTGCTCTGCGCCAGGACACCAAACACAAAACTCACCCCGGGGTGGATGAAGTGGCACAAGGGGTGGTCTGACCGTACCAAAGAAAAGGAAGGTGAAAGGAAACATGAACAAGCCATGAGGGTGAGGAAAGAAGGTTACGACCAACGCAAGGCCGCACGGGAGGTCGGTTTTAAGGTTGGAGACAACATCAAAATCAGAGCTCCCACAGGGAAGGCGGTTTGGTCAGAGTACAGCAGTCCCACGAAAATCACAAAACTATTCAAGAATGCGGTCAAGACACAAGAAGGAAAGATATGGAATCTAGGGAGAGTTGTAAAATACCACCCTCCTGTAGTAGTCCCAGAAGGTGCAGGGGGGGGGAAGAGTGGTCGTGGACTAGATAGCGGCCTCGCCAGCAAGAGGCCGCCTGGTGTCCCTCTCCCAGGTTCCAGGCCCAGCAGGAGAGTGATCAGGCCTCCTAGACACTTTGACCAATATGTAATGATGTAACTATTGCCATTCTGCCTAGTGTATGTTTCCTCAAACTTTTTATTCCTTGGTGTAATTGTTCTATCCTATGTTTTCTATTTCTGCAGGGAAGGGGGATGTGTGGTATCTCCCTCCTCTGTTTCCCCCCCGGCGGCTACGCGTGTGATGGTTGCTGCTCGCGGTGACATCACTTCGAATGTCACCGCGACCAGCGTTCCAAGGCGAGCGCCGGGGGCACTCTGGAGGCGACAGCTGCGAGGAAGGCTGTGGCTGAGGTCACAGGAGTTCGTACTTCAAATAAATCTTACAGTTCATTCACCACCCTTTGTTTCGTGCTTCTTTGGTGAATGCTACACTCCTGCATAAAACACAGGGGGAAATCTTATCATGTCAACAGTAAACCCAAACTGCTATTACATCATAATCACAAATGCTTCAATCTGAATAAGAAAAACATCAGGCAGCAGTGTGAGGATAAACCACCTCCTAGGGCGTGATAATCCTTGCCTCTTTGCCCTTAATATAATGGAAAATTCTTGACACTATTGCTAGAAAATATTTTATTCTAGGTCAGGAACAGAGGCTCTGGATTAATCTAGTTAAAAGTTGAGCCATTACATTAAATACATCTACAATTAGATTATGATAGAATACTTTAAAAGTTGAATCAGAATACCAATCCGCCGCGGTCATAATGTCCTCCAAACGAGAACCGATGAAAAGAGGTTTTAGTGGTCATAACCCTGCTCATTGAATGAGCTTCCAAAAGGGAGACATAATTTCCAGCCTCACACAACAACCATTTAACCCAACTGGCCAAGGTAGCTGAAGAGACCAGGCAGAAAGTTTTCTGCAAAGAAATCAACACTTGACCTGCCACATCACTGCAAAGTTCATGTGTACAATCTTCATAACACTTCAAATATTTAACAACACCCATTTTTTGATGATGAGGAAATGCCAGATAACTCACACATCTGGAATTTGTTTTGGTATGTATAAAATAGACCAGTCAACCAAACATGTATAAGTGCATCGAAGCTGATTGCTTGAGGATCCGTTCTCTAACTGTAAAGAGAGGCGGTCGAGCGTTCAGGTGGGACGCAGAGAGGTTGATCGTGCAAGGGCCACATCACTAATTCAAAAGTCAAATGACTCTGGGATGAAGCCTGCAGTCACTAGAATTATGGAGGAACTGAGAGTTCCAGTCTGCCACCACATTGGAACTGTCCGGAATGTATTCCGCCGTTACCGATATGTGATATAGAAGGCAATAATGCCAAAAATCCTTGGCTATCTTTGCAAGTAGGCACAAATGCGTCTCCCTAATCAATTGATTTATCTGACAACTGAAACATTGTCCATGTTTAACTAACTACAACTCACTTTGCATGGGGATAAAGTCCGAATTGCAAAAGAACTCGCCAGGAGTTCCAAGAAATTTGATATGAAGACGCAGTACCTCTGGAGACCACCAGGGCCCCTTCTCCACAGAACTCAAATGGGTTCCCCCTCCCCACGACTGGCATCAGATTCCATTATCACTTCCGGAACCAAAGCAAAAATGGCCTTGCTGTTCTATGCTCACGTCAACAGGACATCTTGGTCCTGGCTTCCATTGACATAGCAATCTGTCCCAAATAAGCCAGATCTCTATGAAGATGCTTTATCTTCAACCATTGAACAGCCCGATAATGAAGGGGGCCTGGATATATTGCCTGAATGGAGGAGGCCAAAAGTCCCACCAGGCAAAGCGTGATTCTCAACGATTTAGGGCCTGATTCTGATGCGGGTTGGAAAGCTTCCCGACCAAATCGGTTTGGAAATGATTTCCAACCCACCCGGATCGGGAGAGTCCGACTGACGGAGTACGATGCATCCGGATGCTTCCTGATACGATTTGGTTGGACTCCCATTGACTTCAATGGGAGCATATGTTACTAACTGCATCCTAATTGGGCCCTCGGTTGGAAAGACATGTTCCTGATCCGATTTGGAAGGAGCAAATGCACTTAGGAGGTCTTCCTAACCGCATCAGAATCAGGCCCTAGGTGGGCATGCTTTCCTAACCGCATCAGAATCAGGCCCTTGGTGTCCGATTTTGATCTTGTCTGGAAAGCCCTCTGCATGGTTGGGTTCCGGAGGGCTTTCCGGACGAAATGTGCTCCATGAGTCCAAACAAGCGAGTACGATGCGTCCGTAAGCATACGGACTCGGTTCGCTCGGACTTCCATTAAACTCTATGGGAGCCTGCGTACACAGTCTCCCATAGCCAAAAAGGGGTGGTTGGGGAAAAGCGTACACCCTGTGGAAGACCCCCACAATGCGCATCTTTGGACCGGGGGGCCCAGGGACACCCCTGTGACAGATTTGGAGGGCCCCGGGTAAAGAGGAGCCTGCTACAGCCCCCGAAGTATACTTCCGACAGCTGCTTCGCCACCCTGAGACTGAGGCAAAGCGTCTGTCCGAATTGTGCATCAAACTCGCTCAGTCAGAATCTGGCTGCATTGCGTGGCATGATTTGTTTACGAACGAGTCGTACAAACATGTTCGCGTTTGGAAACTATTCGGTCGACGTATACGCAATCTTCTCATTGTACTTGCTTGTTCGCAACAGTGTACGATTCAGTCGTAAACCACGGCTACGAATAAGATCCGGTAAAGCCAAAGCCAATTCGGCCGATTTCCGAACGACATCAGAATCGGGCCCATATTAGGAGGGGCACACACTCTCCTCAACTCTGTCTTGATGGAAATCTTCTTTTTCAACTGCAGCAGAAGCTGGTTCAGGATGAAGCCCACCTGAAACCACCAAATATTCTATCGTCTGGGAGGGAATCATAATTGACTTGTCCAAGTTGAGAACAAACCCCAGATCCTGAAGGAGCTGAGTCATCCAAGACAGGTAAAGAAGGACCCAGTCCTTGCCCTGTGCCAAGACCAGAATGCTGTCTAAATTTATCACTCGAACCCCACGCTTTTGGAGGCATTGGACCACTGGTCGAAGTAGCTTTGTGGAGCACTAAGGAGTAGAAGATAAGCCAAATGGCTTGGCAGTAAACTCGAACCACTGAAGGCACCACTGACACTGAAGAAATATGCGCCGAGAGGCAAAGATAGGGACTGCTACATAAGCATCTTTGAGGTCAAGGTGCACCATCCAGTATCCCTCTTGCAACAGATCTTGCAACAGGTGTATAACTTCCATCTTGAAATGGCCATATGCAATCCACACATTTAATTTCCTGGGATTCAGAACCAAACAAAACCCCTGATCATTATTCAATACCAAAAATATTGTGTTGAGAAAACCACGAGGGTTTGATTCTGTTATCGACCCTTTCTACAAAAGAGCAGAGACTTCATCGGCTATCAAATTACTCTCTCTGCTTGGGAAAAATGGAAGGAGATGACTGCTCCCTTGGATAGGGGAGGAGTAAAACTCCAGTTGAAAACCCTGATCAGTCTGCAACACTCACAAGTCCTGAGTAATCAATCAATCAATCATAGCATTTATATAGCACACTACTCACCCGGAGGGTCTCAAGGCGCTTGGGGGGGGGGGGGTCCGCTACTGCTCGAATAGCCAGGTCTTGAGCTGCTTCCTGAAAGCGAGGTGGTCTTGGGTCAGGCGGAGGTGGGTCGGGAGGGAGTTCCAGGTCTTGGCGGCCAGGTAGGAGAAGGACCTTCCTCCTGTGGTGACTCTTCGGATGCGGGGGATGGCGGCGAGGGCTTGGCTGGTCGATCGAAGCTGGCGTGTGGGAGTGTAGAAGTTGAGGCGGCTGTTGAGGTATCTTGGGCCTTGGTTGTGTAAGGCTTTGTGTGCATGGGTGAGGAGGCGGAAGGTGATTCTCTTGTTGACCGGGAGCCAGTGCAGGTCTCTCAGGTGTCCGGAGATGTGACTGTGTTGGGGGATGTCGAGGATGAGTCTTGCTGAGGCGTTCTGGTTCCGCTGGAGTCTCTTCTGGAGCTTGGTGGTGGTTCCGGCGTAGGGGGCATTGCCGTAGTCCAGTCGGCTGGTGACGAGGGCCTGGGTGACCGTCTTCCTGGTCTCGGTGGGGATCCACCAGAAGATCTTACGTAGCATGCGTAGGATGTTGAAGCACGACGAGGAGACGGCGTTGACTTGTCTGGTCATGGAGAGGGAGGAGTCCAGGACGAAGCCCAGGTTGCGTGCGTGGTCTGTTGGTTTGGGTGCGCTGCCAGGGCGGGGGGCCACCAGGAGTTGTCCCAGGCGGAGGGTGATGATCCCAGGATGAGGACTTCCGTCTTATCTGAGTTCAGTTTCAGGCGGCTGGTCATCATCCACTCGGCTACATCTTTCATCCCTTCGTGTAGGTTGGTTCTGGCGGTGGCGGGGTCGTTGGTGAGGGAGAGGATCAGCTGGGTGTCGTCGGCGTAGGAGATGATGTTGAGGTTGTGTTGGCGTGCGATGGCCGCAAGGGGGCTCATGTAGACATTGAAGAGGGTGGGGCTGAGCGAGGAGCCTTGAGGAACGCCGCAGATGACTTCGGTGGCTTCTGATCTGAACGGGGAGAGGCGGACTCTCTGTGTCCTTCCGGCGAGGAAGGAGATGATCCATTCTAGTGCCTTCTCCTGGATTCCGACATTGCTGAGGCGCTGCACTAGGGTGCGGTGGCAGACAGTGTCGAATGCTGCGGAGAGGTCAAGGAGGATGAGGGCCGCTGTTTCTCCGTTGTCGAGCAGGGCTCGGATGTCATCGGTGGCTGCGATGGGGGCGGTCTCGGTGCTGTGGTTGGCCCGGAAGCCAGACTGCGAGAGGTCGAGGGATCCGTTCGTCTCGAGGAAGGCGGCCAGCTGCTTGTTGACGGTCTTCTCGATGACTTTGGCCGGAAACGGGAGGAGCGAGATGGGGCGGTAGTTTTTGAGTTCGGTGGGGTCCGCTGATGGTTTCTTCAGCAGAGCGCTGAGTTCGGCGTGCTTCCAGCTCTCCGGGAAGGTAGCGGTGTCGAAGGAGGTGTTGATGATGTCCCGTAGATGGGGTGCGATTACAGCGTCGGCCTTGTTGAAGACGTGGTGGGGGCAGGGGTCGGTTGGAGATCCGGAGTGGATGGAGTTCATCGTGCGTATGGTCTCCTCAGTGTTGATCGGGGTCCAGGCGCGGAGGGTGGTGGTGGGGGGCGTTGGTGCGTCCGTGGGGTGCGTCGGTTGTGTCTTGAAGCTGTTGTGTATGTCTGCAATCTTGTTGTGGAAGTAGGCGGCGAGGGAGTTGCAGAGGTCTTGTGATGGGGTGATGTCGTTGATTCCGGCGTTGGGGTTGGAGAGCTCTTTGACGATGTTGAAGAGTTCCTTGCTGTTGTGTGCGTTGTTGTCCAGTCGTTCCTTGAATGCTGTTTTCTTGGTGGTGTGGATCAGTTGGTGGTGTTTTCGGGTGGCGAGCTTGAGGGTGGTCATGTTGTCTGGTGTTGGGTTTCTGCGCCAGGCTTTCTCGAGGGCTCGGCAGTTCTTCTTGGAGGTCTTGAGTTCGTCGGTGAACCATGGGGCTTTCTTGCTGCCGGGTCTGCTGGGCGGGGTCCTCAGAGGGGCGAGGTTGTCTGCGCAGTTGCTGATCCACTTCGTGAGGTTGTTTGCGGCCTGGCTGGGGTTTGCTGAGCTAGCGGGGGGGTCCTGGCTCAGGGATGCGGCGAGCTGGTCGGCTGTGATCTTGTTCCAGCTTCTGCGTGCAACCTGTTGCTGGTGGTGGTGGGTCGTGTTCTTTCTGAAGCTGAAGTGGATGCAGCTGTGGTCCGTCCAGTGGAGTCCGGTGGCGTGGCTAAAGGCGATGTCCTTGCTGGATGGGAAGACGGGGTCGAGAATATTTCAATTGTGTAGGAATAACCTGATCCTTCCCCCCAACATAAGTTTTGAGATGGAAAAATCTTTACCTGAATAGAAGGCATCACTGGTGTTATTTCCTCCCTTGTAACCTCCTCGCTGGGCACGGCCCCAGCTGCCTCTGTTGTAGGTGGGATAGAAGTTGGAAAATAGAGTGCCACCTTTTCCTCTGGGTGCATTTCCTATTGAAGCCAGGTAGAACCCTCAGCCAGGTGCCTGACCTCGGAAGCCTCCGGCCCTGACAAAAAGGCCATTTTGAAAAACTTTCTTCAAAGAGTTCTGAGTTTTGTCCAGGGAAGAAAAAGTCGGCACATAGTTGCCCAGGTCCTTTACAAACTTGTCTCCAAACAATAAGCTGTTCGCTAGGGTGCCCGCCTCCATAGAGGGCAAATGTATTAGTTGAGGATCAATCCGCATAAGTAAGGATTTACGTCTCGCCGTAGACAAAGCACAGTTAGAGTTGTCCAAGAAAGAGAGTGCTCTTTGAGCCCATTTGAGAATCTCATTAGGGTCAAGTTGAGAGTTGGTATCCTTAGCTTGGACGGCTAAATCATATATTTTAGTGAGGGGTCCCGAAACATCCAAGAGTTAGTCCTGATACCCGCACAAGGCCCTGTCTAGCCCCTTATTAGGATACTTTGCAAATTTCTTTAGAAATGTTGCGATATTGTGGTGTAGCTCAGAGGTCTCAGCCACTTTGCATTAAAGACAGGGCCAAGGACATTCTGACTTCAATATACTTCGCACCTCGCACTGAAAGCCCCAATAAATATTATCCTGCACATAGTTTGCGACCTGCATGCAGGGCACCCATTCAGTAGATCTGGGATGTACTATATTTCTACAGTCAAAAAGGAGGTTTTTATTGGTCCGGCCTCTGACTCAACATGATGGGTTTTGGGTTAGCGCTTAGTTAAAGTGTAACTTCCTCCGAGCCTGCCCTCTTGAGTGAGGGCGGTAGGTTCATGCAGAGCAGGAGGCTCATTAACTATTCCAACTCCACCCTTGCAATATTTAGGGGACAGCGGCACACGCACCAGGTGTTTTCCGGAGGGGTTGGGAAGTAGTGATTTCGCGCTGGGACTCGTCGTGCCGGAAGGGCGTCGCTGACGGTGAAACACGAGCAGAGCTGCCCGAGAGTGTCCCGGCATCGGCCCCGGGTATCGATCGCTCCCCGTTATCGGGAGTCGGCAGGCGGGAGCAGGGCGGCGTGTAGCGAGGCCATGTTTCCTTGGTAATGGAGGAAACACCTTTCAGTGGTGATTGACAAGAGCGAGGAGCCTCGCTACACTTTCTATTAGTAACAGAGCACTCCTGAGGCGGAAAGCCGGGAGTTAGGCCCCTGACCCATATTTTAAATTGCTTATTTTGCACAGAAATATTGTTTTTAAAAATTGCAGTCTTGCTGTTTAAATTGCACTGTTTTACTTTCCTTGCCTGGGACACCTGGGACGCTCAATTTCTCCCGCGTCCGGCATTCTGAGGGCCGAGTCAGGGCCACACTCGGATTCAGAGAGGCTTCCCGAAGGGCGACGACTTTGGCCGCCATCTTTGGGGGAAAAGCACGGTTAGCGCTCTAGCGGTCGGGCGAATTACGGCCCGGGCGCTTAAAAGCAATTGACAAGAGCGAGGAGCCTCGCTACACTTTCCATTAGTAACAGAGCACTCCTGAGGTGGAAAGCCGGGAGTTAGGCCCCTGACCCATATTTTAAATTGCTTATTTTGCACAGAAATGTTGTTTTTAAAAATTGCAGTCTTGCTGTTTAAATTGCACTGTTTTACTTTCTTTGCCTGGGACACCTGGGACGCTCAATTTCTCCCGCGTCCGGCATTCCGAGGGCCGAGTCAGGGCCGCACTCGGATTCAGAGAGGCTTCCCGAAGGGCGACGACTTTGGCCGCCATCTTTGGGGAAAAAGCACGGTTAGCGCTCTAGTGGTCGGGCGAATTACGGCCCGGGCGCTTAAAAGCAATTGACAAGAGCGAGGAGCCTCGCTACACTTTCCATTAGTAACAGAGCACTCCTGAGGCGGAAAGCCGGGAGTTAGGCCCCTGACACATATTTTAAATTGCTTATTTTGCACAGAAATATTGTTTTTAAAAATTGCAGTCTTGCTGTTTAAATTGCACTGTTTTACTTTCCTTGCCTGGGACACCTGGGACGCTCAATTTCTCCCGCGTCCGGCATTCTGAGGGCCGAGTCAGGGCCACACTCGGATTCAGAGAGGCTTCCCGAAGGGCGACAACTTTGGCCTCCATCTTTGGGGGAAAAGCACGGTTAGCGCTCTAGCGGTCGGGCGAATTACGGCCCGGGCGCTTAAAAGCAATTGACAAGAGCGAGGAGCCTCGCTACACTTTCCATTAGTAACAGAGCACTCCTGAGGTGGAAAGCCGGGAGTTAGGCCCCTGACCCATATTTTAAATTGCTTATTTTGCACAGAAATATTGTTTTTAAAAAATTGCAGTCTTGCTGTTTAAATTGCACTGTTTTACTTTCTTTGCCTGGGACACCTGGGACGCTCAATTTCTCCCGCGTCCGGCATTCCGAGGGCCGAGTCAGGGCCACACTCGGATTCAGAGAGGCTTCCCGAAGGGCGACGACTTTGGCCGCCATCTTTGGGGAAAAAGCACGGTTAGCGCTCTAGCGGTCGGGCGAATTACGGCCCGGGCGCTTAAAAGCAATTGACAAGAGCGAGGAGCCTCGCTACACTTTCCATTAGTAACAGAGCACTCCTGAGGCCGAAAGCAGGGAGTTAGGCCCCTGACCCATATTTTAAATTGCTTATTTTGCACAGAAATGTTGTTTTTAAAAATTGCAGTCTTGCTGTTTAAATTGCACTGTTTTACTTTCTTTGCCTGGGACACCTGGGACGCTCAATTTCTCCCGCGTCCGGCATTCCGAGGGCCGAGTCAGGGCCGCACTCGGATTCAGAGAGGCTTCCCGAAGGGCGACGACTTTGGCCGCCATCTTTGGGGAAAAAGCACGGTTAGCGCTCTAGTGGTCGGGCGAATTACGGCCCGGGCGCTTAAAAGCAATTGACAAGAGCGAGGAGCCTCGCTACACTTTCCATTAGTAACAGAGCACTCCTGAGGCGGAAAGCCGGGAGTTAGGCCCCTGACACATATTTTAAATTGCTTATTTTGCACAGAAATATTGTTTTTAAAAATTGCAGTCTTGCTGTTTAAATTGCACTGTTTTACTTTCCTTGCCTGGGACACCTGGGACGCTCAATTTCTCCCGCGTCCGGCATTCTGAGGGCCGAGTCAGGGCCACACTCGGATTCAGAGAGGCTTCCCGAAGGGCGACAACTTTGGCCTCCATCTTTGGGGGAAAAGCACGGTTAGCGCTCTAGCGGTCGGGCGAATTACGGCCCGGGCGCTTAAAAGCAATTGACAAGAGCGAGGAGCCTCGCTACACTTTCCATTAGTAACAGAGCACTCCTGAGGTGGAAAGCCGGGAGTTAGGCCCCTGACCCATATTTTAAATTGCTTATTTTGCACAGAAATATTGTTTTTAAAAAATTGCAGTCTTGCTGTTTAAATTGCACTGTTTTACTTTCTTTGCCTGGGACACCTGGGACGCTCAATTTCTCCCGCGTCCGGCATTCCGAGGGCCGAGTCAGGGCCACACTCGGATTCAGAGAGGCTTCCCGAAGGGCGACGACTTTGGCCGCCATCTTTGGGGAAAAAGCACGGTTAGCGCTCTAGCGGTCGGGCGAATTACGGCCCGGGCGCTTAAAAGCAATTGACAAGAGCGAGGAGCCTCGCTACACTTTCCATTAGTAACAGAGCACTCCTGAGGCCGAAAGCAGGGAGTTAGGCCCCTGACCCATATTTTAAATTGCTTATTTTGCACAGAAATATTGTTTTTAAAAATTGCAGTCTTGCTGTTTAAATTGCACTGTTTTACTTTCTTTGCCTGGGACACCTGGGACGCTCAATTTCTCCCGCGTCCGGCATTCCGAGGGCCGAGTCAGGGCCACACTCGGATTCAGAGAGGCTTCCCGAAGGGCGACGACTTTGGCCGCCATCTTTGGGGAAAAAGCACGGTTAGCGCTCTAGCGGTCGGGCGAATTACGGCCCGGGCGCTATAAAATGAAGGCTATTTCCCATCCGCGCAGCCAGAACGGGCCAAGGGCCAGCCACTATGTCCGTTGCTCCTCCGGGACCAGCGAGATTTTCAAGGGAGGAACTTCTGGCGCTACGACATTATGGGGACCCAGGGTGCCATCAGCGGGACTGGACTGACGCCCCACTCTGTCGCTGCCAATCCTGCCCTGACCCTATCACTGTGGGGATTAACGGCAAGAAGACTGGTCGAGTACTGAGGATGGCATTACTCAACTGCAGATCTCTGCCAAAGCACGCGGTAGAGATCAATCTGTTGATTGAAGAATGTAACCTCGACCTGCTCTTCCTTACGGAGACATGGCTATCCCCTCATACAGATTTCGACATCATCTCTGCCCTTCCTAGCGGTTTTAATATCCAGACTCAGAACAGAGATGAAGGGAAAGGTGGGGGTCTCGCTATAATTCACAAAGACTCCCTGACTTGTAGACTTGAGGAAGGCGGAATTTTAGATGCAGAAAGTGCATGCTTCAATATCCAGCTAACACCTACGTATTCCCTTTCAGGATTCCTCATCTACCGCCCGCCGGGTAGTTTAAAACATTTCTCAGACTCCCTATTAGAAGCTACCTTAGCAGCAGCAGCCCGGGCCTCCAACTTTCTGGTTCTGGGAGACCTGAACCTGCACTTCGACGATCTTAACGATAAAGTAGCTGCTGATCTTATTACAAACCTTAAAACCTTTGAACTAGATCTTCTAAACAAGGAAGCTACTCATAATAAAGGCCACCTTTTGGACCCTATCTTTTCAAACAACTCCCAGCTTGTAGTTAAATCCCCTCTGCCCTTACCATGGTCGGACCATTTTGTAGTGCCTTTTTCCTGGGAAATCCGTCCTGAAAAGATTAGGGCCACCCGTCCCCGTATACTTCAAAGAGACTGGCCGAGGCTATCGGTGGAAAACCTGAAATCTGCCCTCGAACAATCGATTCCCGATGCAGAATCTGATGTCCTGCAAGCAGATGTAAACTTCAATAATTGGCTTACTAATTCCCTGAACACGGTTATGCCTCTCAAATTGAGTACAAAAAAGAGCAGCACTTTTAAATCCCCCTGGTTTACGACCAAATTAAGAGATCTCAGAAAAGCCTGTAAAAAATCGGAGCGTAAGTGGAGGAAAGACTGGGCACTCAATAGCAAAACCTCCTACCAGGCTGCACTGAGACTCTATAAAACCGCACGGCAGAAATCCAAGGCAGACTTCTTTGAGGAGAAAATTAAAATGTCAGCTAACTCCTCCAGGGAAACGTTTAAAATCGTCAAGCAGCTGCTCAAAATCCCAGCCCCAACAATTTTACATAAGGACCCCGAATTAAGATGCGACCAGCTAGCAGAGTTCTTCGACGGAAAAATACAGAACATTCTCGAGAGCCTTCCTCAAACGCCCGCAACACTATTTATTGAATCCCCCTTTCCCGTCTCCACCAGCCCCCAACTCGAGGCGTTCTGCTGCATCACCAGGGAAGACTTTTGCAACACGCTAGCCAACATAAAAAGTGGCTCTCCTTCTGACCCAGCCCCTATGCACATCCTCAAACAAATTTTGAGCACTATTTCATCAACGGCCACAGAGCTGTTAAACACCTCATTTACCACGGGCATAGTGCCCCCGAGCTGGAAACAAGCAAAAATTAAAACGCTCCTAAAGAAACCGGGGCTAGACTCTTCTGATCTAGCCAATTTCCGCCCGATCTCCTTGCTACCGGGAATGGGCAAAGTGGCCGAGAAGGTGGTGAATAGGCAGCTCTCAGAGTTCTTGGAGAGTAATGGCCTACTGAGCGATTCCCAAACGGGCTTTCGCCCAGGCCAGAGCACAGACACCGCCCTTATAGTGGCTACAGAAGAGGCAAGATGCATCTTAGACTCGGGGGGATCAGCGGCCCTGATCCTCCTGGATCTAAGCGCTGCATTCGATACCGTTGACCATGCAACCTTGGTCCAACGTCTCGCCAAATTGGGCATCACAGGGTCAGCCCTCGGATGGCTGGAATCGTTCCTCGATAAACGATCCTTTAGGATTTGGGAAAATGGATCGATGTCCAAATCCACTCCCCTTCAGTGTGGGGTCCTCAGGGCTCTTCCCTGAGCCCCACATTGTTCAATGTTTATATGGCCCCGCTAGAGGAGGTAGTCGCCCCCTTCGGGATCAAATCCATCAGCTACGCAGACGACACACAACTTATCGTCTCGCTGTCGCAACAAGGGGGATGCCCATCCGACCTCTCAAGATGCCTAACCGCTATTTCCTCTTGGATGACAGATTCAAAACTCAAACTCAATGGAGCTAAGACCGAGATCATGGTCATGGGCCACCAATTGACATCCCTGTCTTCCGAGCATTGGCCTCCCTGCATGGGTGAATTACCCCCGCCCAAGGAGAAAGTTAAAAGCCTCGGGGTCTGGTTTGAACCTCAATTAACATTCAAGACCCACGCGCAGAAAGTGGCAGGAGGGTGCTTTGGATTGCTGCGGGCTGTACGGAAGGTCCTCCCCCTTTTGCCTTTTCAATCGAGAAAACTCCTAATCCAGGGCCTAATTTTGTCCAGACTGGATTATGGCAACGCCCTCCTCCTGGCCGTGCCTCAGGCTTCGATTAATATCTTGCAGCGAGTACAGAATGCTGCAGCCAGGTCACTCATGGGGGCCCCCAGACGGGCCTCAGCCAAACCATTGCTGAGAGCCCTTCATTGGCTCCCAATTCAGGAGCGAATTACCTTTAAGTCACTCTGCATTGCCCACAAATCACTGCAAGGTAACGGCCCACCGGCCTTGAGAGGTTTGATTCGCCCATACAAACCGGCTCGGGCCCTTCGGTCCTGACGGAGAAAACCTGGCCATCACACCCAGAGTGAGGAAAGCCCGCACCGGAGGTCGTCGGTTCTCGTTGAATGCGGCAAAAAAGTGGAACGCACTTCCCAGGGACCTACGGATGGAACCCTCCTACCTGAAATTTAGAAAAGCACTTAAAACTTTTCTTTTCCCCAAGGCCTCCTAATTTCTTTTCCCTCTTGTGTTCTGTTATTAGTTTACCAGCGCTGGGACGCTCTTGGGCAGCAATGCGCTTTATAAACCCAATTTCATTTCATTTCATTTCATTTCATTTCAGTTGCTGGCCGCTATTTCTCCCGGTCATTTTCTGAGTCAGAAGAGGGAGGAGAGGATGGAGAGGACACATCCGCCATCCCAGGGCTGGAAATTGTGGAGTCCCGGTTCACTCAACTTCAACCCTTTCAACGAGGAATCCCCTAAGGGTCTTCCCAACACACTTCTGCCATAACTTCTCAATGGTTGAGTTAAGGGCTGCAAAGCCTTATTCAAAGCACGAATCACTGAGTCTTGCACATGAAAGTTCAATGCCTCTACCAACTGCTCTTCCATGTGGCGGTTATAGGGCATCTCTTCATACTCCACATATTCATCACCCTCCTCGTAGTACACTATCCTGAGAACTGGAGGAGTGTAAGAGGTTCTGGGAGAGAATAGGTCCAGGGATGAATGGAAGTCTGTAGAGACTTACAGTGCCAGGAGCCCAAACCAGCAAATACTATTTGTTAAAATATTTATTAAAATAGTGCCAAGCCTTTAAACGATAAAATGTGGAGAGAGCCACCCCAAAACTCTCCTAGGGCAAAGCCTTTTGTCGTTTATGCACCCCGCCAGGCGTTCAAGAGACAGGGAAGGCACCGGCTTGAACAGACGTAGCGCGAGAAGCCAATCGGACTATAATTACTCCAATCGACTACCTGAACATGTGCAAGCCCAAAGGACACAAAAAGAGGACTTCCTGTCTTGCACGCAAATCAAGACGGTCCCAGCTCCTGCTCCACCACTGGCCAGGCCATCAGAAGAATACTCCTAGATCGCAAAAACTCAGTCACCCATAATGAAAACCCTGTAATCGAACTGCATAACACACACATTCAATTGCAAAAACAGTAAAACACAGCGCAGTGGAAACCAATGGAAATTACACTTAACTCAGCTGCTGCAGCAGCAGAGAAAGCCGAAGGGCTTAGGTTATGTGGACTTTAATATTCAGACATGATCCCTGTGATTGGTGGAGGGATGGGTTATGTAGTTCAAAGTTTTCATTGGCTGCTGTGAATTCTAAGTAAAGAAAGCGAAGCATAAATCCCGAAGCCTCCATTCCTGACAGAATTCCACTGGTCCCCTCAAGCCTGTGCTGAAGCACCTTTTTGTCATGAGAACAAAGGGCTGTGAAAAGGTAACCGAGACATGCGCAAACTGAATGAGGGTGTTCTGAGCCATGGAGTGGCTGAACAGGGAGTGCAGATATGAAGTATCTGCTCTATTATAGTCAGCCAAACCAGTTTTGCAAATTGGAGTTGCTTGGTCCTAAGACCTAATAAAGAAGCTGCTACTGGCCTCCTGACACGTATAGGATTTGAAGGGAGGGTCCCATTCAAATTTGAAAAGGTAGGCTAAGGGGTTTCTCCACAGCGTATAATGTTTCCACCGTGAAGAGAAAAAAAGAATTTAAAAAAAGTGCAATTGCTCTATGGGGACTATATCCTAAGGGTGAAAATGTGCGATATGTAGAAATCCAAAATTGGCAAATGAGAGTTAGGCAATATGTCGGTTGACAATACCAGTAGAACACATGGGCCGTATATATGGCCGGGGAATTGGTCATTACGAACTCCACAGCTCCATAATGGCTTTACTAAAAACTGGGAAGTTTGGTAGCAAACTTCTCAGCACATTAAACCTGCACTGATGCCTGTGTGGGATTTAATGTAAAATGAACTCAGAGGGCACCTTGGAGATACCCCCTGAAAAATGACCAGCCCTGTTGTGATTCCTGAATGGCTGCCTACCAGTTGCCACAAACAGACAGGTTTCTGCACCCCTGGATACAGAGCCTCTACTCCATGGGTTCAGAAACAAAGCCCATCCTGGGCAGAGGTGTCTTGCTTCTGCCCCAGGATGGACTGGGTCCATGAAGGAGAAGCTTCAAAGGTCTGCCAACTTTGTGAGCTGTCTCTGCCTTTTGCTGCCCCCAGCAACTGGCCCCCACCAGTTCTACCCCCACTTTAGGCAGGAGAATCAGCAGGAAAACCAAGCTAGGAGGAGAGGTGTATCCACCTTTGCAACCCCACCCTTCAGGTAGAGGAGGCGAGGTGAAGCACACAGCTCAGTCACCTCCATCTTGAAGATGAGGGGACCCAACTAATCAGGGAAAGGATCATGCCCCCACCCACTGGAAAGTGGCATAATAGGGTGTTTACCCACACTAAGGGAGCATCCCATTGGTCCCAACCTGAACACCCCTTTTAATGCCCCTAAATCTAGTATCTAGAGGCCACCCTAAACCTTGACTCCTCTTATTCAAGGAAGAAAGAAGAAGGACAGAAGACCTGTGCTGACCAAAGAGGACACCTACTTTTTTTGCCATAGCCCTACCTGCCTGTCTGGCTCCGACCTGCCTACAGCAAAGAACCTGGCGTGTCCAGCAGCCAGCAGCCCCCTAGAGCATGGAGGACCTGTCCTGCAATCATCTTATAGACTCTGTCTCCCATGAGCACCGGATTTGCACAAGCCAAGATTCACCCACAGAATCCGGATTCTGGTGACTTGACGATTCTGCACCTAACGCCCACGGCACGAGTTTGTGTGGCCCAACACCACGAGGAGGTCTCCCCAGTGATCCTGGCCTGGGATTTGCTGATCCTGACCTCCCTCAAGCCTCAATACTACGCCTGCAGCTTCTACCTGAAGGGTCCCCCCCCGACTGCGACGAGAGCTGGTAAGAAAAACCCAACGCCAGAAAACAGCCCTGCAGCAAATGCCCCACGGCCTTGGGTGGCCCAACCAATGGTGTGCGGGCATCACTCAGGAACCCAACTTACCTCTGCCACTGGTGGTCGCCTTCAGGAAGCCCCCCTGCCCGAGCCTGCAGCAACTTGGCTGAACCGAAGGTCTCCATTGAAAAACTGAGGGCCTCAAAGTCCTCTTGGCACACTTCACCCAGCCGCCCCTGTGCCGCTAGTGATGCAGCTCTAGAGCGCACTGTTGGCTCCTGCACAGCTGACCCTGACCCCAGGAGCTTTGCTACCACACCCGAGTGGCCCGCTCGTAAGCAGTCCCTAACCGAAGGCCCCCTTATCCCGATTGGCTAACATTGGGCCCCTGCACTCTGCACCCGGCCGCCCCAGTGCTGCTGGTGGTGCAACATGAGTGCCAACCTAGACTTTGGGGAACCTTGGTCCCAACCCCCAAAACTCCCACTTGTAAGTCGTTTACTTACCTACGAAACCATAGGAACCCTTGTTCATGTCCAGTAACTAGAACTCAAGCATAGGGAAGTCATACTTACCTTGTATTGTGAGATCCTTATATATGGTATCTAGGCATACCACCCCCAGTACTCCAATTAATCTTAAAGTAACTGAAACGTATTCTCAAAGTAATTCTTATGTAATGTAAACAGCTTTTTGAATCAATACCAACCTGTAACTATTGCAAATTCCTTGTGAAGTCTTGCAGTTTGAGAGTTTGTTTTACTTACCTGTGCCAAGTGCTGCTTGGTTCTAAAAATAGAGCATAAGTATACCTTTTTTATACTTATCCAAATGGTCTGGATTCAGTCTCTGAGTGTGTGCCACAAATCTTGATTGAGTGAATACAATAAATGCTTAACACACCCTCTGGATAAGCCTAACTGCTTGCCCACACTACCGCAAATAGAGCTGTTACTACTTATCTAATTTAGCCTCTGCTATAGCTCTGGGGACTCCCTCGACTATGTGCACACTATACCTTACTTTGGCATTGTATATACAGAGCCAGCTTCCTACATTCTCTGAAATGGGTGTCACAATAATTTTCTTCCATTCTAGCATTTGTAAGTGGAATTTTAGGCTGTAATAACTAACATGTAGTTTGACCTGCCGTCCCATGCCCTTATTGTATCATGTAGTGAAAACTTCAAGACTCATAAGAGTGCACGAGTAATCTACCATCCAGAACGAGGTCTGATTATCTGTTTGCTAATAGGTATCATAAAACACCCCATTAATCACAGATGTCAAAGAATGAAAGTCATCCAATATCTCACAAGCGTGGCCAGGCTCATAGAGACAAATTCCAATTCCCCTGACTTCAATTGGCTGTACCTGGTATGGACCACCTCTGGTGTTCTACCCCTCTATTGCAGGCGTTTGTGCCATTGAATGGCTATTTTTTTACAGTATCTAGCCTCTGACACTAAACAGTCAACATTTTCCAGCCAAAAAGAAATACCGCAGATTATGATTGCTAATATGAGCAGGCTCCCCCCACGTCTAGAGGAGGGGCCCCCTTAGAAGCGCCACGGGACCGAGCATCATCCTCCGGGGCCAAGAAAAAGACTCTAGTTGAGGAGGGGGACTGGTGACGACACTGGACTGGCGCAGAGGAAAGAAATTAAACCGAAACATGGTAGTAGGCTATTTAAGGCTGCGCTTTAAGGGTCTCATCCTCTTTGTCCTCTTGGGCCCTGACAAAGCTGCAGGAGCGTAGGCAACGAGAGCCGGTTGACGCAGAAGGAGTGTACCAAGGTGGGTTCTAGGGGGTCGTGGCACAAGGTTGCTTCCTATAACAGGTTAATTATTATTAAATATTATAATCATGCTTCGATTACCTGATTAGGAGGCTGCTCGGGGAGGTCGGAAGACAAGTGAGGGCGGCCAGGGTCAACCAGGAATTTCAGGTGTGTTCAGATCCTGCCGAATACGCAACAATATGGACTTCTTATTTGAGATTCTGCATTAATATGAAACTATAATATATCAAGCAAAGTGTCGTAGCCTTCCGTTCTCCTTCCCTCAGGGTTGTGTGATGCTATATGGGGGCCCACCTCTTAATCGACCCAAGTCCGGTTTGCAACTAGCACGGACTTTTGGGCGCGATTGAGCGGGGTAAAAAACAGGAACCAGGGCGGGGACTTCTGGGGTGTGCCCTGCAAAGGAGACAAAAGTAAACAACAAAAGATCAACCCTTGTGTCTGCCGCCCACTCTGTCTGACCTTGATATTCAATAGATCTAGCCTATTACCTGTTTGTATGCATGGTCTCTTCCAACTAATAACCAGACAATTTGTACAGGAGATAGATTCACGCACATGAGTTCAATATCTCTGGAATAAGCTCTGTCTGTAAATAATCCCCAAAAGAGACTTGTGTCCATTACCATCCGGTTAACGCACGTTGTCTCTAAATGAAAGACGGAATCCTTAATACGCAGGACTCCCAGCAATGTTCACCCCAAGATAGAAAACAGTGTCAAACTCAGAAAAAGGTTCTGTGATACTGATAAGCCTTAGCACACTGATTTGTAAATAAAGCACCATAGAACAAACAATGACTGGATATCACTAGGCTAGGTATGAGGGGTGTTTTCCTCTCTGCACGAGACCGTCCGTCTCCTCCAACAGAGAGTATCACCTCCCCAGCGCCGCTATGTGCGCCCTCCTCCTCTGCACGAGTACGCCGGAAATAGGCGACTCCTCCAACAGAGGAGAATACAGGCGTTTAAACATCTCTGCATGAGACCGGCCGGTCTCTTCCAACAGAGAGAAAAACAGCCTAAGCGCCTCTACGTGCGCACTCCTCCTCTGCACGAATACGCAAACGTGCGTTTCTTCCAACAGAGGAGAATACCTTTCTGCCTTGTTACCTGATCACGACGGAGCAAGAAAACAGAAGCCGGTTCCGGAACCTCCGGACGAATGCTCTCTCCTCCGGGACTTTGGCTGAATCAAAGAACACTCCGCTGTGGACCCTCGGTACTGCAAAGCAATTATCGGCAGCGCTTCTAGCGTCCCTGCCTACTTATAGCCCCTGAGATTGTTTGTGCCTTCCTTATTGATTCCACCTGTGTTCCTAGCGCTGCTCGCGCTAAGCTCCATGGGTATTGTAGTCTTCCGTATTGCGCTATGCTAATTCCCACGCATCGCGCGTGAGTTGTCTTAATTTCACTCACTCGGTACAGCTAGCGGAAGCACCCTAGCTCATCCGAATGCATTTGTGACAGTACATTTCCCTTCTCCGATGACGCTAGCTGACAGTGGGTTTCTCCGGATGCAGTCGATGAAACTTTGCCACTAGTCTCGGGGCATGTACCCCCTCCCATGGCTCCCATGAGTCTTCTTCCTGACCATATCCCTTCCAGGACACCAAGTACCACACCTTTCCCCTTACTAACTTGGCATCCCTGATGCTCTCCACCTCGTATTCCTCTTCCCCCCGAACCGACACAGGTGTGGGTCTGATCGGGCAAGCTCCATGTAGGGGCTTCAACAGAGAGACATGGAATACAGGGTGTATTTTCATGTGTCCCGGTAGTTTAATTTTGACCGCCACAGGGTTCACTAGTTTGGACACCCTATACGGACCTATGTACTTTGGACCAAAGGAGCTGGTGCGCTTAAAACGTATGTTTCTAGATGACAACCAGACCCAATCCCCCACCTTGTACTCCGGACCTGCTCTGCGGTGTCTGTCTGCTTGTTGTTTGTACCTGCTCTTGGCTCTTTGAAAATTTGCTCTCGTGTTCAGAATCACTTTGCGCATGCTCTGTAGCCTTTGTTTGAGATCAGGAAGTTTCCCTACTTGTTTAGGCAAGACCACAGGGTTGAACCTCGGATGAAACCCATATGTACAATAGAAGGGAGAGTAAGAAGTGGATGCATGTTTTGCACTGTTATATGCGATTTCTGCCACCCACAGCCACTCCACCCATGACTCTGTGTTGTTGTTGACATAAAATCGGAGGTACTGTTTCAGGGTTTGATTGAGTCTTTCGGTTTGACCGTCGGTTTGTGGGTGAAAGCTCGTAGGCAGTGTGGTATCGATTCGGAGAGCCGCACACCATGTTTTCCAGAATTTTGCTGTGAATTGGGCCCCTCTGTCGGATACGATAGTCCTGGGAATTCCGTGCATCCTCACCACGTGTTGCAACAACAAGGTGGCTAGTTGGCTAGCCGTAGGTACTTGTTTGCAGGGTAGAAAATGACCCATTTTGGTAAGATAGTCCACTACCACTATTATGGCCGTGTTTCCCTGACTCTCCGGCAACCCCACGATGAAGTCTATGGAGATTCTTTCCCACGGCTCCTCTGGGGTAGGCATGATTTGTAGTAGGCCCGCTTTCCGATGATGGTCAGTCTTTGATTGAGAGCATATTGTGCATTCTTTTACCCACGCCATCACATCTCTCCGCACCTCAGGCCACCAGAATTGGCGCAGCACCCGATCCAGCGTCTTGGCTTCTCCTTGATGACCTGCGCTAGGAACTGTATGACACCATCCAAACACGAGTTTCCTCGAAGATACTCCAGGAACGAGGATTTGTTTGCCCTTCAGAGCGATCCCGGTCCTTCTTCGCCATTCAGGATGTGAACGCAACCAACTCCTCCATACCCTGGATCGCAGGTCTTGCCGTACTCTTTGAAGGAAAGTCTCTGGGTGCGTCGCACAGAGGACTTTGCCTGGTTCGATGATGGATACCTCTGGGGGTGTCTCTCTCATGGGAGCAGTGTCTTGTCTGGTCAAGGCGTCTGCTTTCTTATTGTCCCTACCCGGACGAAAAGTCACCAGGAAATGGTATTCCGCAAAAAACTGCATCCATCTCAACTGTCTGGGCGTGAGATGTCTAGCAGACCGCATGAACTGTAAATTCCGATGGTCAGTATATACAGTGACCTGATGCACTGCTCCCAACAGCAGATGTCTCCATTCCATAAATGCGTCGCGAATGGCCAATAGTTCCTTTTCTGCTAAGGCGTAGTGTGTTTCTGCCTCGATTAAATTTCCGTGACATGAAGGCGATAGGGTGCAAATAACCCGTGGTGTCCTGCCTTTGAGAAAGAACCGCTCCAATAGCGACGTCTGACGCGTCTGCCTCTACGTTATATGGCAATGAGGGATTAGCATGCGTGAGAACTGGGGCTGTGGTGAACACTTTCTTCAACCTCACGAAAGCGTCTTGAGCTTCCTCATTCCATAGAAATTTGATTCTTTTTCGGGTGAGTCTAGTTAAAGGTAGTACCATGTCCGAAAAATCTTTGATGAACCTGCGATAGAAGTTCGCAAAACCTAACAGGCTTTGAACCTCTTTGATGTTTTGTGGCCTAGGCCAGTCTTCAATAGCCTTTACTTTCCTCTTTGCCATGACTTGACCTGAAGGAGTCAGCATTACCCCTAGGAATTCCACCGTGTCCACGTGGAAATCGCATTTGGTTATCTTGCAAAACAGATGATGTTTCCGGAGGGCTTGGAGTACTAAACTCACGTGTCTCACGTGTTCTGGTTCATCGTTGGAATATACCAGGATATCATCGATATATACAACAGTAAAGACGTCCAAATACTCCCTCAAAACCTCATTGAGGAAGAATTGAAACGCCGCTGGCGCATTATAGAGGCCAAAGGGCATCACCAGGTATTCGTATAGACCATACCTGGTCTTGAAGGCCGTTTTCCATTCGTCGCCTTCTTTGACTCTAACCAAATGGTATGCCCCCCTTAAATCCAGCTTGGTGTAAATAGACGCAGCTCTCACCTGCTCCAGAAGCACGGGAATCAATGGTAAATGATACCGATTATTTATCGTTATGTCGTTGATCCTCCGAAAGTCGATACAACATCTCAGCTCTCCATTGGCTTTCGGTATGAAAAAGAGAGGCGATGCTGCAGGCGATCTCGAGGGACGGATGTACCCTACCTTTAGAAACTTGTCCAGGTATTCTCTTAGATAGTTGTTTTCCGGTATAGTGAGAGAATATATCCTGCCACAAGGTATCTCTGATCCCGGGATCAAATCAATCCGGCAATCGTAGTCTCTGTGTGGTGGTAACACATCTGCCTGGGTGTCGTTAAACACATCCTCAAATCCTTGGTAACAGTCAGGAAGCAACACCTCTTTTTCTGCGGCTGTAGCGACTAGGTGCCTAGGATGGTCCTGACGTGTTTCAGGTTGTGATTGTGGCATACAGTGATTTAAACAATACTGCGAGTTGAACCTAATCGTTTTGTTTCCCCAATGCACTGAGGGTTCGTGTTCCCGCAACCAAGGAAGGCCCAATATGGCTTCGTACATAGGAGCCTGGATGATGTTAAACGAGATTCTTTCGTGATGGCTGTTTTCGTAGATCATGACGCACTCTTCGGTGTGATAACGGATAGGACCAGAAACCAACTCCTTTCCGTCCACTGCATAAACCAGTTCTGGAACTTCCTTCCGCTCTAGTGTCACCCCTAACCCCGAGGCCACCTCTTTGTCCATGAAACATCCGGTGGCTCCAGAATCTATCATGGCGTTTATTTCCCTGGCCACTTTACCCACCATGAGTGTCATGGTTACTACGAAATGCTCTTTCGCCCTTGTCTCTCTTGTGTTCAAGGAAGGGATCACCTTACTGCCTGAAGACCTCCCTTCTGTGTCTTTCAGGCATTGGCGTTTCCCTCCTCTTTCTCCGCAGTCAACACCGACGCTTGTCCGACCCGTGGTTTTCCGTACTTGGGTTTGACCGGACACTCTCGTAAATAATGCCCTTTCTTTCCGCAGTAAAGGCAAAGACCCTGTTTCCTGCGATGGTCTCTTTCGCTAAGGGTCAGTGAGGCTCTCACGGTTCCGATGTCCATCGCCTCTGTGGCACTGTGATTCTTGTCTGGACCTGCTGTCTTCTCACCATATGGCACGGTTTTATCTTTCTTCCTCACATCTCCTTTTCTTTCGCGCAGCCGATGGTCTAAACGTAGGGTTAGGTCTATGAGAGCGGCACACGTGACTGGTTGTGGATCGATCTGGGCCAGCACGTCCTTCATCTCGTCTGTTAACCCCCTATAGTACACTGCCGATTTCTTGGCCTCAGGCCAGTCCGTTTCGGCCACCAGCCTCCGAAAGCTGTTTAGATAAGCCACCAAATCCTGGCTCCCCTGGTGTAGATCGAAGAGGTCTCGATCTGCGGAGAACGTATCCGCTCTTCTATCAAATGTGTGCTCAAAGCTGACTCGGAACTCGTCCCAATCATGTAATAGCGGGTCGTCGTTACGAACTATCGGGACAGCCCATTGAGCCGCTTCCCCTCCCAAATAGGATATAAGAAAAGCTACTCTGGCTTGATTCGTGAGAAACAATTTCGGTTTACATGTGAAATGTAATAGGATTTGGGTCATGAACACTTGGACCTTTTTTATGTCCCCATGGAATCTTTCTGGTGGAGCTAGAGGGACCTGTGTAAGCATCTCTACGACTAACGTGTTGGGGCGAGCAGTTCCCCCTATATCAAAGGGATTACTCAGTAAGTGATCTACTCTCGCTTGTAAGGTGGCGTTCTCCTGGCGTGATGCGGCTAGGTCTGCCTGCATCAATGCCAGAGCTTCCACCACGTTTTCTAGAGTGGCCATGCTTCACACAACCGGGAGAGAGTAATACGTGGGCCGATAATTATGTCGTAGCCTTCCGTTCTCCTTCCCTCAGGGTTGTGTGATGCTATATGAGGGCCCACCTCTTAATCGACCCAAGTCCGGTTTGCAACTAGCACGGACTTTTGGGCGCGATTGAGCGGGGGAAAAAACAGGAACCAGGGCGGGGACTTCTGGGGTGTGCCCTGCAAAGGAGACAAAAGTAAACAACAAAAGATCAACCCTTGTGTCTGCCGCCCACTCTGTCCGACCTTGATATTCAATAGATCTAGCCTATTACCTGTTTGTATGCATGGTCTCTTCCAACTAATAACCAGACAACTTGTACAGGAGATAGATTCACGCACATGAGTTCAATATCTCTGGAATAAGCTCTGTCTGTAAATAATCCCCAAAAGAGACTTGTGTCCATTACCATCCGGTTAACGCACGTTGTCTCTAAATGAAAGACGGAATCCTTAATACGCAGGACTCCCAGCAATGTTCACCCCAAGATAGAAAACAATGTCAAACTCAGAAAAAGGTTCAGTGATACTGATAAGCCTTAGCACACTGATTTGTAAATAAAGCACCATAGAACAAACAATGACTGGATATCACTAGGCTAGGTATGAGGGGTGTTTTCCTCTCTGCACGAGACCGTCCGTCTCCTCCAACAGAGAGTATCACCTCCCCAGCGCCGCTATGTGCGCCCTCCTCCTCTGCACGAGTACGCCGGAAATAGGCGACTCCTCCAACAGAGGAGAATACAGGCATTTAAACCTCTCTGCATGAGACCGGCCGGTCTCTTCCAACAGAGAGAAAAACAGCCTAAGCGCCTCTACGTGCGCACTCCTCCTCTGCACGAATACGCAAACGTGCGTTTCTTCCAACAGAGGAGAATACCTTTCTGCCTTGTTACCTGATCACGACGGAGCAAGAAAACAGAAGCCGGTTCCGGAACCTCCGGACGAATGCTCTCTCCTCCGGGACTTTGGCTGAATCAAAGAACACTCCGCTGTGGACCCTCGGTACTGCAAAGCAATTATCGACAGCGCTTCTAGCGTCCCTGCCTACTTATAGCCCCTGAGATTGTTTGTGCCTTCCTTATTGATTCCACCTGTGTTCCTAGCGCTGCTCGCGCTAAGCTCCATGGGTATTGTAGTCTTCCGTATTGCGCTATGCTAATTCCCACGCATCGCGCGTGAGTTGTCTTAATTTCACTCACTCGGTACAGCTAGCGGAAGCACCCTAGCTCATCCGAATGCATTTGTGACACAAAGTCCGCACAGATCTGGAGGCCGCTGGGGTATGCAGGGGGTGCGTCTAATGTACAGGGCAGTCGAATTTCCAGTTAAAAGGGTAGTGTAGTGTAGACCTGCTATATTATTGCGGTGCGGGTGGCTTACCTGGTAGCGCGGTCGACTCAGGATCGGGGATCAGTGTAGACGTGGCGTGTGAAGTTACTTCGATTATTTTCATTGCATTGTTTTACGGGCGCGCGAGGGCGAGACCGCGCTGTGCATGGAAGGGTTGGGCTTTGACCCAGGAGTCCCGGAAGTGGTTGAAGTGGGGGGGGGAAGTAGGGGAACTGTGGGCGGAGAATCATTGAGTGGGAATAACCAGTGGATTGGGTCAGTAGGCGGAGTCAGAGGTGTGGCAGAAAGAGCAAAATATCCCACTTTTTAGTCTTTTTTTTCCCATTTCACTAACTGGTTACAGCTTGTTACGTTACTTAATTTAACCAATAGATACACATGTTTATTTAAGGTTTAATATGAGTTATTGACATTAAAATACATTCACAAAGACAGATACGTTTTCAATCACTGAATGTCCCATATATCCTTAAAAATGGAATTGCATGCACTTTGTCTCCTAGCCATGGAGTTTCTGTCATCAGCACTTCTCCTTTTTTCCACAAGAGCAGTTAAAAAATGAATGGCAAAATATCCTAGTTTGCAAAATAGTTTCCACATAGCTATGGTTTTGCCATATTTGCCACATAATACATCATCCACTTTAGAATCTGATGATTTTAACTAATAAATTGTTTATAGCTCAAACTGATCAAAAGTTACTAAAAAATGTGACTTGTGCTGCTGTGAAGTGGAGGGCCCTTTGCAAAGGTTGACTGGTCACCTTTCTCACTGCTGCAGTTGTATGTTCCACTAGTACTAATAAGGAAATATCTTTGCAGAGACTGTTAGCTTTGTGTAAACATTTCAAAATAATAAAGTATCAGAAAATTTACAGCACCACTAATACCAGTGTAGGGTGTCAGAACTCTTTATATCACACATATTACACAGAGACAATCAATCATACATGTGTAAATCACTGTTTAGGAAATGTTACATAAGACAAAGGACTACAAGGTGTAGGAGTCACATGACAACCATACTAGTAGGCAGCATAGTTTAATAGTGATTGGTCTGGAGAAACACAAATTCAGAATTTTAAACGTAATACCATGGTTGGGGGTTCTCTTTAATAATCAGAATTGATTTATACCCAAATGAACCCTTTTTTGCAACATTAGGATAATCGAAGACTGGGGAAAACACCATAACCCTCTGATTTATACCTTGGAGTCTGCATGCAGCTTTTACATGACAGTTAATAGCTCACTGTTCTATGTTAGAATTTTAACTTATTACCTGCAAGTAACAATAGGGTCTCTCTGACAAAAGCAGTAACCCACTGACCTATTCACTTTATGTGCACTTTGTGATCTGCATGGTAAATGTTCTTAGCAGCAGGTACATTAAACCTCTGCCGTTCCTATTCATGAGTCAAAACTTCCACTAGACAAAACACCATCTCTCTCTACTAAGAACATTTATCACTGGAGTTATCTGACATTTTTATTTTTGCTGAAAATTGTCCGAGGCCAGGATGGTGGCAGCAAGTACTTTTAAAACCATATTATATTTACAAACACGATGCCCCCACCCGAAGTTAGCCCCCGGCGTGGTCGCACTGCCCTAGAGCCACCCTGCTCAAGGGTCCTGAGACCTCAGTGACAGAGTCACTGTCACTCTATGGTGTGCTGCTTCTTAAGTCTGTCCCCAAGACTGGAGGTGAACTTCATGGATTGTGGTGGACAGGCCTTCAAGGTTAAAATGCACTTGCCACCGCCAGGGTCCACCTACGGGTGCTAAGACACCAGGGCTTCTAAGGTCTTGCGAAGCCTTCTAAGGTCTAGCATGGAAATGAGCTTTCTCAGTAGAATGGTCTGGTGGACTGGTCATTAAGGCTGAACCTGGATCCCCAGTTCCAAATCCAGCAGCTCTGACCATAGTGCCACATCCTTTCCCTCACTGACACCATACTGCCCCACTGAGAGAAACTTGCACTGCACTGACCCGCTATAAAAAACTGGATATGACTCAATTCAAATTGCGCACTAGACAAGAGCAATATGCTGCCTAAAAAAATGAACAACATCTTAGAAAAAGCAAACACTCATTGGGAATGCAAGATTAAGCAAACATGTGAAATGTAAGCAGGAACAACATGGTTACCTTTTTCCTTTTCCACTCATTATTCAGAAATTAGTGAGTGCTTTTACATGAGAAGTTAAGGCCATGACTACAGGGCCCGGAAGGGACCCGTTTCAGTGCCCATTGCGTATATCTTTTCAAAACATAGGCAGTATGGTTTTAAAAAAACACATTTGTGAACACACAGCCTTTGTACACATTTTGATTTCCAATTCACCCATCAAGCAGGTATTTCAGTACCTCCAGGAAAGGTGCACTTTCCCACCCAGGGAAAACAACGTTGTTGAAAGAGAGAGGAGACAACAAAAGTAGCGCTTCACTGGCAAACACTGTAAAGTGGCGCTAATGTGTTTAGGTGGGAATACATCAATCTGGCCACCTTGCAACCACTCTGTCTTGCTTTAATTAGGTAGTTATTTATTTTTCATAGTTGGAATGTCTTATTTCACTACACTCCGAGACTGTACTTAGATTTTGAAAAATGTGAGTAAAACACAATGTTTCCAGCAAAAATATTTTTCTTTTTTAGATCCATTTCAAAGGGGAGCAAATAAACAAAAGGAGGAAAGAGAGGGTAATACCCGTTTCTTGAAGTCTCGGTTTTCACTACCTGATGAGAAGCGAGACAGAAAGAGAGGGAAGAGGGGAAACAAAGAGGGGGTGGTGGTTGCTGCGAGCAGCAGGAGAACTGGACACTGTCCTTGTCTCTGTGGGCACGAAGGAAAAGACAGAGTCTTTTTCCTTCTCTGCCCATTCCGCCCACCCACAAAAGCAGAGGCTTAACTATCGGCCTTGGCAATTTCTGGCATTCGGGTCGTATTGGGATAAAAAAAATTGTCCGGGCATCCCGAAAAAAAGTGGCCCACAATTGCAGTTTGCAAACCTTCATCCAAAAAAAAAGGCATAAATAAAAACCTTTGTGTTTCTTGATCTGGGCTCTCATTCAATTGCTTCATTCCATTGCACAGTATTTAAATTAAACTCCTATCCTCAATGGGAGAAAACTGGCAGCAGGCACCGGAGGCTTGTCTGTCTGATGGACGTGAGGATTGTCTGTCTGATCCGTGTGACCTGCTGTGGGGGACAAAAGCTTCCTCCTCACACTGGCGACTTGTTAATTGCGCTGCTCCAAAGACACACCTCTCTCAAAGGTTCACTGACACCTTCTGTGGGCCCAGGATGGAGAGAGGTGCACCACATGATTCAAGTCTTCCTGATGCTGTATTGTCATTTCACAAGTAACAATGAATGGCCTGCTCAAATTACCCTGACGCTGGAAAAAGATTGGAAATTGAACCGAGTTATACAAAGTTGCTTGAGCCACAGGACTAAGAAAATCGGCCACACGCTTGCCTTTGCCACAGGCCCCTCGGGCAGAATTGCCCGCCCTGCTAATCCGACCCTGCTGGGAGGCATGTTTAAAATAAGAAAGTAGGGGAACGGAATCGGTGAAATTAGAGAAGTAAGAGCACGCCGTTTCCTGCCGATCCCACCCACTTCTACCACTGGGTCCCGGGGGTCCCGGGCCAAGTTTCAGTGGTGTTGCAGATGGGGCGTCACTGTCTCAGTGATGGTTGCATTAATGTTATGGCCGCGCGGGGGCCGGGACGCGTCTGTGTAGATAATGGGTTATAGCCCAGCGGGTGAGGCGGTCGTCTTTAATCTGAGGGGCCCAGGGTTGCAGCCCAGCGTAGGCGCAAGTGTGAACAGGCTGCATCAATTTTAATGGTTATAGCATTGTGGATGGTAAAGGCCACACAGGAGCAAGGACATGCCCAGTTGTGAAATGGGGGTGTAGCCCAGTTGTTAGGGCAGTCGATGTCGATCCCGGAGACCAGGGTTCGAGCCTTATGGTTGGCCATGTGGCTTCTGGAACGCTGGCAGCATTATTTATTTTCATTTGCACAACACGTAATATTGGTGTGCTTGGGAGGAGGCCTTTCGCGCGGGCATTAGGGACGATGTGGTGAATGTTTGAAATGTATTGCTTAGAGCTCATGTGACCAAAGTGTAGATGTGTTGCAAATCACTAAAGTGCCCCATGCAGAAAAATGCAGATTACATCCATAGGTATCCTCTGTGCCTTTCCTTCCTAAAGGCTCAATGTTATTCTAGGCCGAGCTCTAGTTATAGTGCAACACTGGTCCCTAGCATTGGGAACCAGACATATGGTCTGTTTGCTTACCAGCGTGACACTTAAAAAAAAAAACTCACAGGGGAGAGGAGGTGTCATTACGGCCAGGGCTGCCTACACTTGGTCTGGGGAACTGGGTTTGAGTCTCAGTGCTGGCTCACCATCCTGTAATTCTGGGCGCATCACTTAATATCCCGATGCCCTGTCCCTAAAATAAAAACATGTCTCCTGTACTTAGTGCTCTGGTAAAAAGCTACTTCTGATTTGGTTTGCAATTAATGCGTCAACCACCTCTATGCAGAAGAGGTCAATACATTTCTAATGCCACATGCCATGGGTGGGCGGCGGTAGCAGCAGTACTGGGGAGGAACATGGCAAGCGCACTAATTAGCGTGTTGTGCAGGTAATGGGTGTGGCACGAATTGAGCATCAGTCCATTTCGAGTTGGGAAAGGGTGGACACCTGGGGACGATAATCATTCTGTGGGAAGTGGGTATAGGGGGCATAGTTTGCAAAGTATTGGGAGACTAGGTGTTTTACATCTTGTCTTTTTTTTCTGGCTAGTAGGTTCAAGGCATGGCGCATAAGCGTGCACACACCAATTCCGGGAAGTCTGTGACCCAGGAGGATTTCCATGCCCTGAACAAGCTTTGGAAGGTGGCAAAGTGGCATGGCATGGAGGCAGCGCTGCGGAAGTTGGCGGGCAAGCCACAGCCAGATGGCAGAGCACCAAAGGGGCAGAGGAAGATCCTGGTTCAGTATAGGGAGGGGCTGCAGGACAAGCCTCGTACACAGCCTGAATCAGTAGCCACTGTGGGGGGTGAGTCAAATGCTCAGGGCATGGCCGCTCCCAGCTCGGACCAGGGGGCATAGGAGCCTGTACTTAACATAAGTGTGGGGGCAGTAGGGCAGAGCATTATGGCGATCTCAACCACATCGGCATCTGTGGGGGCACCACAGGTAAAGGGAGTGCCAGTAGTAACACAAGTGGCAGGTATCTCTGTGGCCCTACAGCCCCCGGGGAATATGGCAGGGGTGACAACACCGCCACCACACAGGCCAGGCATGCAGTCAGGAGCACTAAGGGGGTGGCAAGCGGCAGGGAGCGCTGCCGACCATCAGGCCCCCGTAGTGTTGGGAGGGGCATCAGTTCCACCACCACCCGGACCAGTCACAGTGACAGGAGCACAAAGGGGGTAGCGGAACAAGTGTGGACACAGACTGATGGGGCGCCGGCGATGGTGGGGTTGGAAGTAGTGCAGCCTTCTACCACACTAGCGACGGTGGGGGCGAGCATAGTCCAATCGCCTCCAGTGGTGACCCCATTGATATTTGGGTCTACATCTTTGGTGCTGGCCCCTCCTTCAGCAATTACATAGCACGGCCCATCGGAGACGATGAAAAAAAGTCACAGAGTGGAATTTGTGAACGTTTTTGACTTGATCAATGCGGGATGGCCCAGGGAGGCAAAAGAGGGCGAGTTGAAGCCAAAAACGGTATGGGTTGAGTGGTCCTTGAGGAACTGAGTAACAGGGTTTTCCATTTACGCAGCGATACTAACAGAGAAAACACCATTGTTAGCCCCACAGTTATTCAGGTACATGTCCATCATACATAGGCAGCATCTGAGTTCCAAGGGTCTGCGTGGATGCAGTAGGATATTAAGTTTAGGCAGATGAAAGCGGTTAGGCCTGAAATAGCATGGGACCAGAGGGAAATCAATATCTGGCATGAGGAGTTCAATAATCAATATGTCTCATGCGACGGGGAGGGTGACTCAGTCCTTTCACTTTAATGGAAGTTTGGGAGGCAAAAAATTGGCCTGCTGGCAGTTCATTAAGAAGGAATGTAGCAAAGGGGCAGCATGTACGTTTAAACACATTTGCTCTTTGTGCAGGGGACAAGGACATCCAGTGTTTAAGTATTTCAAAAAGCATGGCAAGCAGAGAGAGCAAACAGCACTAAGAAGTCTATTGCCCAAGTAATACTGTGAGGCGCCCTTCCTAAATTTGCATTCATGTTCTCACGTGCCTGCTCAGTAAATACAACAACAAGGATGCCCACATGCTGTACTACGGATTTAAGGACGGGTTCCGCATTCCTTCCTGTGCACCCCCTTCATCAGTCCCACCAAAGAATCAACAGTCAATTCAGCAACTGCAGGAGTTGGTCCAGGACAATATTATGAGAAAGGTGCATGCAGGGAGGGTAGCTGGTCCTTTTAGTTCGTCACCATGTGCATCCTTGGTGTATTCGCCCCTTGGGTTGGTTCCAAAGAAAGAGCCAGGCAAATGTTGATTGATTCACAACCTGTCTCACCCCACTGGGTTATCAGTAAATGATGGATTGAACCAGGCACTATGCACAGTGCGATGCACCACCTTTGACAAAGCAATTGTGAAACTACAGAGATTAGGCAGGGGGGCTCTGATAGCGAAGTCAGACAGCGAGTCAGCTTTTTGCCTTTTACCCGTCCACCCGAGGATACTCGCTTGCTAGGTTTCACTTTTGAGGGTCAGTACTTCCTTGACTTGTGCATGCCCATGGGGTGTGCCATAGCGTGTTCAGTATTTGAGACATGCAACAGATTCCTGAAGTAGGCAGTGAAGTTCTTGGTGTCATCAGACGATGTGGCGCATTACCTAGACGACTTCCTGTTCATGGGACCCACAGGTGACCAGGCATGTGTGAAGGCCCTGCAGTGTTTCCAATAGCTTGCTCAGGCTTTGGGGGTTCCATTGGCTGAAGAAAAGACAGAAGGCCCCAACACCAGTTTGTGTTTCCTGTGTATTGAGATAGACTTGGTGGCAATGGAGTGTAGGTTGCCGCAGGAGAAGGTGAGGGCATTCAGGGATGCGACTAATGCCTGCATAACTGCCAGGAAGGTTACCTTACATAAGCTGCAGGTTTTGGAGGGGCAATTGAATTTTGCCTTGAAAGTAATTCCCATGGGGAGAGTTTTTTCAAAGAACATAGCAAGAGCAATGACTGGCCTACGAGCCAAGCACCACCACACGAGATTGTCCAGAGAGGTCAGAGAGGACTTGGAGACATGAAGGGGGTTTCTTGATGAATACAATGGAACACTATTGTGGCAGCAACCAGCGCAGAGCAACAAAGACATTGCCCTCTACAAAGATACAGCGGGCAGCATTGGTTTTGGAGCAGTGTTGGGCTCTAGGTGTTGCATGAAGCATTGGCCAGGGGAATGGTTTGCGTCTGGGCTCACTCGCAACTTTATCTTTCTAGAATAGTTTCCCATCATTGTTGCCCTACACATTTGGGGGGCATCATTAGCGAACACCAGAGTAATGTTTTGGTCATGGCAATCAATAATCAGAGCGCAAAATGCATTTGGGTGCTGCGGCTGCTGAAGACTCTTATTGGCCTATGTCTCTTGCATAATGTGCATTTTTCTGCCAAACATGTACCTGGTGTAGATAATACAGTGGCTGATGCTTTTTCTCGATCTAAGTTGGCAGAGTTCTAGGCACGGTGGCTGCAAGCGGATAAAGTGATGGCGGAGTTCCCAGAGGAGTTGTGGAGGCTTGGTGCTCCATTGCTGCAGACCTGATTGCAGCAGTGCTTGCACCCCGGACAAAACTTATGCACGAGAAGGTTTGGGGAGTGTACAGAGCAGCGTTCAAATCAGGCGCGGAGGCAGACATATTCACACTAAAAGGAGTACGGGGTTTTCTAGTGGAGCAGAGAGGCCAGGGAAAATTGCTGTCCCTAGTGCGCTGGCAATTGTCCGCCACTGCCTTCTTTGCTGGGTTGCAAGGAGTCAAGGATCCTACCAAGGACTCTAAGGTACGAAAGGCCATCTGGGGTCAGGAATGCATGGTACCCGGAGTACAGGACTATAGGTGACCTACAAATGTATAGAGAGGCTGGAGAGGCTGTTGGGGGTCTTACAACAGGTGTGCCTGGCCCAATTTGAGGTAGAGCTATTCAGCCTTGCATATGTGCTTGCCTTTTTTGGGGTTTTGCACATCTCCAAGTTGGTGGCCTCATCCACAAAGGGGGAAGGAGGGTTATTATTTTTATTATTATTATTAATAAATTAAATTGATATGGCGCACAGCTACCCAGAGGTTTACCGGCGGATGTCCTTCTGGAGGTAGGAGCGATCCATCTTAGGATCCAGCAGTCAAAAACAGATTCGCTTCAAAAGAGCACATGGGTGAAATTGAACGCTGTTTACTATGCCGCATACTGTCCAGTGGCAATGGCGAGGGAGTACAGTGAGGGACGCCCCGTGGTGGCCTCAACTAGGCTGCTAGTGCACAAGGATGGGACACCAATGGCGCAATACCAGTTCACTCAGGTGTGTAGGAGGGCGCTGGCCTACCTGGGCGAGGATTCAACACAGTTTAACTCTCATTCCTTTTGCATAGGGGCGGCCACCACAGCAGTGGCGATGGGCCTGCCAGCAGAAGCAATCAAAAGGGTGAGTCGATGGCAGTCAGCATGTTTTGAACAGTACGTGCGGTCAAGTCTTGTAGAAGGAGGAATGATGTCCGGGGAGCCCACCAGTCATGGTGGTAACAGCAATTTGTTCTCTATTTCAGTTGATTCCAGCAACCCAGTGCATATATGTTGATGTGGCCGTTTCTTGATTTGCAGAGCAGAGCAGCAATTCCGCAGGTCCAGTCTGGAGGAAGAACAAGGGGCCACTGGGTTTGCGCACCATTGGATTGGGGTAGGGGGTCTAAAATTGCAGGATCTGTTTGATCGACTTGAACAAGCAATAGAATATAAAGTAGTGCCCCGCCCAGTCATTTTAGTTATTCATGCTGGCGGGAATTACATTATGCCACTAGGCAGGTGAGGGATAAGAGAGGCCTTGATTTCATTCTTGTCTAGGATTAGACAATACTTACCGACTATGTCAATATTGTGGTCGGAGGTTATACCGCGGGCAGTATGGGCTGGAGGGGCTCTGGTAAAGGCCATAAATAAATCTGGACAGAAGCTGAACTATTCGATAAAAAGAATCTTAGTGGGTTCTACAATGGGCACAATTCAGCACAAGTTGCTCCATCCTGGGAAAACAGAGTTGTTCCATTAGGATGGGGTGCATCTGTCGGCAAAAAGAGGATAAAGATCTTTATCCAGACTATACTGGGGGCTAATGTGGAGCACAGTCAGCCCCAGGGGAGGAGGGCAAGTGCACCAGGCAGCTTCTCACCCTGTGGCATAGCGCTGTCAGTTAACAACAAAGGGGCATGCACAACAATGGATGTTCAGCGACTGAATGGACCCCAGGAGGCGGTAGGAGTGTAGTGTGCAGAGGGTAGGCGGGAAGGGGAGACTGACCTGCTGGCGGTCATGGCCTCTACTGCCCTAACCGGCAACCTTTGGACTGAGATGAATCTTGGGGAGGCTACCTGTTTTCAGGTACCCCGGTGGGCCGGTGAGCTTTGCGGTGCCCTGGATTTCAAGTTGTGCAACTGTTTGCTGTAGCACGTTGGGGCCTGCTGGCACAATGTGCGCAACAGAGTGTTCAAGTGTATGGCCAAGTTGAAGTTCAACTGTAATGTCAATTCTAATTTCTTACTGCCGTTGACATGTTGATGCCGCTAGAGTGTGATGCCATGAAGATTGATATATAGATATCCAAGTTGAATACTTTCACTCTCGTAGTGGTTTGTGGTGAATTACCTAATTGATGTGAAGGAAAATCTATGCCTTGGACAATGTCACCTGATTCTGAGAGTTCATGGGCACAGCAGGGGAGAGAAGGGATGGAAGTGGGGTGGAGAGAGTGTCACATTGTGCGCGCACTATGAGTCTTCAGTATGTCAAAATCGAGTAATAGAGGGACTAATGTCTACACAATACAAATAAAAACAACGATTCTAGTTTCCCCTCAGGGAGCGTAGGGAGGCTCATATTGGTTGACTGAGAAAATGGAACAGGAATTAACTAGGTTCCATCTTTCCATAGCCTCCAAATGAGTGAGAGTTTGAGATTTACTTGCTTTCTTAACTGGCCCAATATTAGTTTTCTGGAAGTTGATCAAGGACAAAACAGGTAAGTCCACATGAAATTTCAGCAACAGTAATATTAAAAGCACTAACCAGTAACACATCTGTAGCACTAGCCAGCGATTCTCCAGTACATGATTATAATGAAATCTGTCTAAAATATCTGTAAGGCCAGTAACATTTGCTATATATATCAAAATTATCAGTGCAAAAATGAACAGGAATAACCATGGTGACATCTTCAATTATTAAAATCAAAACCTGGATATTAGGTAAATTTGTTGGAACCACGACTACTGCTCAATTCACTGACAGAGTGCGAGTGTTAAGAAGCCACCCTTAGCTCTGCTATGAAAGGATGGGGTGGCAGGAATATGGTAAGAAACAAACTTGCTGATGCAACCCTTGTCACTAACCCACATTTCATGTAATAGATCGATGTGCTAATTGGTAGCAGACTTAACCACTCAGACTCCCCTAGTTTGGATCATAAACCCGTAAAATCTCCAAATTAATTTTTTTCCTTTCCTGGATGGACAGACTTCCAAGGCAGAGGGGACTGGTAATCTGAAGTTGATTTAGTATCACTAATAGACCAGAGGCGTCAATCCAACTCCTTCAGCACAAATATAAGCACAAGCCTATTGTTAGTAGCACACATGCTACTAAAAGGGATGTACGACGGTACGACGCATGGTTTTACCACGCGTACCGTAACAAACGCGTTTTTTACAACGCAAGTCGTTACCACGACTTGCGTTGGACGGGTGCAGACTTAGGAATTTTTTAATTTACTATTCCAATACCAGCCTACGTACAGTAGGGAAGGTGTTGGATAGTAAATTAAATTATTCCTTGTCCTGTAGCGCCCTCCAGCGCAAGTCGTGGTTACGACTTGCGTTGTAAAAGACGCGTTGAAAGGGTACTGCGGAGTAAAATCCGCGTAGTAAAGGATGTTCCCCTACTAAAAGACGTAGGATCTGACATGGAAAGCAAAGTCCCCGAAACCTTGCTGTTGGGAGAAGAAATGCTAGGGGGATAAATGAACATTGACAATATAAGAACTGTTTGGAGGCTTGCTTCATTAGCAACAGGCCAAGGGGCTAACTCTACGTCTGAAAAACACAAAATATTCATTCCATGGGGTTGTGGGTTAGAGGCAGACTTTGAAGATGGTATATCAAGAACAGCTTGGAGGGTTTCAACCTTCTAATAATGGAAACAGGAGGTTGGTCTCGTGTGGTAGGTCAAGGCAAGATGGTATAGTGGTGCAAACAAAAAATGACTGTATAACTGACAATCCCGACTCACAATTAGATTTATAAAATGTCCCAGCTGAACCACACAGATCGCATTAGGGATCATAGCCTGGACTTGAAAGGGATTCAAGATAAAAGACACAAGTCTGGCGTTTGTCAGGGTAATTACAACACAAGCTTACCACCCCACTTGAAGTATTCTTCCAACCAAGCCCACAACTCTGACCATGTTGATATCACTGTGCCTACCCAAAATTCCACACACTGAGCCATCCTGCTTGTTCAAGCAGAAAAGCACTTGGGGGCATATTTATCACCCGTTTTTTTAGTCGCAAACGCTGCGATTCGCAAAAAAGCACCGTTTGCAACTAAAAATTTGGAAAATGCGAAGTATGATTGAAATCGCATCGCAAAATTAAGGAAACACAAAATTTGCAATTCCTTAATTTTGCATCAGCATTTAGGGAATTGCAAATTGCGATTCCTTAAATGCTATGTATGAAGCACCCAAGTTGTGCGATTTCTCATTAAGAAATCGCAAATTACCACCAACTTGAAGTTGGTGGTAATTTGCAATTTCTTTCAGAAATGCACATTTTGCCATTTGTGAAGGTGCCATGTGGCGCACAAACATGCTCTTAGGGCATGTATGTGTGCCATATGCGCACACATGTAAATTTCAGGGGTGCATCAGGGTGTCCTTATGACACCCTTGCACCCTTGAAATTATATTCAATATGCGATTCTCAAATTGCGAATCGCAAATTGAGAATAACTTCCCATTCATTCCTATGGGCCTCCTGGCCCATAGGAATGAATGGGAAAGTATTACTTAATTGTGAATCCGCAATTTGCTAATCGCAATTAAGGAATATTAAGAAATCGCTAAAAAGTGCTATTTTTTACATACATCCCTTTTTGCAATTCTCAAATAGCGATTTCCAAAAAATCGCTATTTGAGAATCGCAAATGAGGGTGTTGATACATATGGCCCTTGATTCACTAAAAAGGATATGTCTTCAAAAAATACCCTATGTCATATAGGTAACTTTCTTTAGAATAATAAAATGCGGGGAAGCAGTAAGAGGCAAAAATAAAATATCCTTACGGGGAATAATGACATGATCATCAAATATCTCGGGTAGAGTAAGATCGCTGCAACTATCACCAAAATGAGACAAATTTGGAGGAATAGAAAGAAAAGCTTCACCTGTACTTACAGATTCCCCCAACGAAACAATAGGAGAGCACACATAATTTTCATAGGAGAGGTCCGTCTGGGTTGATTAATTGAATAAAATAGCAAATGATCGGGGTATGGATACATTGGAAACACCACAAATCAGGCAGTCAATTTTAGTGTTAATATTGATGTTGAAGTACACAATGATACATGTGTGCAAAAAAACTAAATCGAATCACTGTTATCTAAACCACCCGATATGCCTGCTCTATCAACCCCGAGTAAGAAATACGTGGTCAGGCAGGCCCTGCGACCTGATTGACAGATTGATAAAGACAACTGATTGACAGAGTCTACTGATTGACAGATCACAGGTGGGATGTCACGTAACCAGCAGAACAAACATGTGAACAGGATAAATCCAGGTGGATCCCACAAATAGGCTGCAACACTACAATGGTCCAGGAGATAGGCCCATATTAAATGCACAAGACCAGAGGAGAGCACTTTTCCAAAAACACCATAAAGTTAGATGCCATAGGAAATTAGGAACACTCAGTCAATAGGGACACAGCACACACAGTGATCACTTGTTCCCCATGCCAGACATCCGGACACGTAACCCACCGGCCCTCATTGTGTCTACATATTTGTTGTCAGGTGGGAGTAATTTATGACTCCATGACTAGGCCCACATTCCTCTTCCTAAAAAGGATCTATGAATTTTTTATGATGCTCCAAGAAATATATATAATGGAGCTCAAATAATTTGAACTTTGATACAGTCCTCAGACCAATTTCTGTGGGTTGTACTCCCGGCAGAAGTATTTAATTAAACCAATTGTTCCTGTTTGCCAAACACCTCTTGTCTTAGTTTTTCAAGGTCAATTTATATTCTAGCACCATTTGCATGTAACTTGTCAAACAAAGGGCATATTAAGAATGAAATGCATGAGGCTAACATAGAAGTTAACAAATCATTCATAACTCTTGTTTTGACCTTGCCTCCTTAGGATTCTGGAATGGGGCAATTGGAGAAGAGCTCAATGACTGAAAAGGTATGGAGGTTGCGTCTTGAAGATGGTGGCGTCAGTCGGCAAAAGTAGCTGCATTAAAATGTCTGTCAAGATGGGACAACCTGGTTTGTCCCGAACAAGCCTCATTGAGCCAGTGCATTGAAGAGACACACTCCACAAGGTGCAGGGTGCTTTCAAGGAAGATTCAATTATTCTTTTCCCCTTGTAAGGACATTTGCGACCTTAACATAAAGCTTATCAATGGAGGAAGTTGTGAGGTACTTGTTTTAGGTAAATTCAGGAGCTGGTGATGTGACAGCATTGCGCTTAGCTATAATGAGGATGTATTGGTCAACAAGCTATCAATTGAAGTGGTACAAAGTCAGATAAAAATACCACAATCTCAGAGCGTGAGTCTGGCACAATCTAGACCAGCCACTAACGAGTCGTGGGCATGCCTTCCCTTCCCTGGTTTCACCCAGGCATGAGTCAATCACGTCCCGTGCCACAGGAGGAGTTCAGGCAATTCATAGTGTCACCTGTAAGCATCATGTGAGGTGTTATTTCTGCCTTCACACATCATGGTAGGGATTAAACCTGCCTTCATCCTCCTCTTAGTGTGGTTAAGCCGTCTTGGAAAGTTAGTTTATACTCCTAAAAAGCATTTTGGGACTGATTTCACCTGCCTCCACCCTCATACATGCGTGTTGAAGTCTTCGGGAAAGGTAGATTGAATTCCCAAATAGCTGGAGTCCACTTCCTGATAAAAGTCCAAGCGCTTTTTAGCACCAGAGAACCAGAGGGAAGCGTCATGAGACGCATACTGCCTCAGTACTGCTCCTAACATGGTGAAGAATAATGAGAAAGGTCATCTGCACCATCAAGTAATCTGCATCCAAGCGCTTTACACCTCCATAGGAAAGCGTTGTGGGAGGGATTTCTCCTGCCGCCACCATTCCCCTAACGTTCGGGGGATGGTAGTTTGCGCGCCCACGTAGGCAGGTCTTTAAATGATTGTACTTGTCAGATTAGCAGGATTATAAAGACTCTTCTAAATCACAAAACAATATTTTACAGTCAATCTCTCACAAGGAAGAGAACAAATATAAAAATATTGTAGAGGGAGCACACGAAAAAGATACATTGCCAAATGAATATTGCTGGGTTAGTATTTCGAATGAAAGTCTTTGTGTGATGAGGCGAGAGGAATCTTTTCATACCTGCCCGGTCGTTTGGAAGATATTGTATTTACAGAATCTAATGGTACAAATGAATTAAGCTTTAATAACGCTAATCCCTAAGGCAGATGTGCAAAGATTTCACCTGGAAAAAGCAGAAGTACTGAACGACAGAGATGTGGTTCTGATAGTCAGCCCGAGGGATGCCTCTGCTCAGTCACGCGTTATTGTGGGTTCTACTTTTTAACATATCACCGCAAAAGAGGTCGGGTTGAGGCTCCCACTGAAGGTTAAATCTCCTGACCTTTCCCGGGAGTGATCCAACAGCAGAAAGGTGAATGAGGCCCTATAGGCGCAGATCACAACTTTCTCAAACACTCCGGTTCCTCACTAAAGGATGAATGGGTGGGTAGCAGATGGTGCAGGCGCGTGAATGCAGAACTACAATGCTAGCTAGGGGTGGCTGGCACAGGTAAGAGCGGTGGGGAGCGTGGTTTGATTGATTTTTTAAATAATTTTACCGGTCCCGTCATCTGTCGACTCATACCCAACACCACCCTGCCCTTCCCGCTCACCGCTCTTACATATATTGGCCGCCACTGAAAATGCTATCCCTCAATTGTGTCTACCTGCGAGAAACAAGCACATTTGTTCGGCTGCCTCTGAAAAGCCAGAGACGTACCGGTTGGTCTACTCCCTAAGGGGACATCTTACGAAAGCATCCGTCCTAGATATGACAAACCTCCACCATCTGCCCTGGTGCTACAAAAAGTAGTTTAGAAGTAGAGCGGAGATCTGTTTGTTCTAGATAATTCTGGAATCTAATTACTATATGATATCTTTCAATCATATTGATTTCTTTGAGCATCAAGCACAGTGTTTTGAAAATAAACCCCTGCCTGATAGGAAGTCAATGCACGTTAATCCTCGGCTGAGATAAATAATCAAATCCTTCAGTCCCCATGCCTCCTGGAAAGATACGTTCTGAATTTTCTGCAAGGCTGTCAGATATGCCTATGGTCGACCTAAATGAAGTAATTTGTAGTTACCAGTTCTGGACAGCATACTTTAAAATAATGTAGATGCTTAGATATGGAAGGCAGATTTTTTTATAATATCACTAAATTGAAGAAAACGCGACGAGGAAACCTTGGAAAAGAATGTGCAGGAGAAGTGAGTGCAGGGGTACTCAATTTACATGCGGACCATAAAGGAAGAAACACAACATCTTGTTGCAATCCCCCAACATCTTGTTGCAAGATTCACATGGATTGCCTGAATCAATGGAATGACACGTTGTGGTGCTATTTGTTGATGCTTTCATTATGGATATCCTCAAACTCAAGACCCTTTCTAAGGTCTTCTCTTAGTAATACCCTGTTCGGTCTCTGGTCCTCCCTCATTGTCCAGGGGTGCAGCTGCAGGGCATATTAGCTCAGCTGCTTAACATCAGAGAAAGAGGTGTAGTCCTGCAACCCTCTGAAATTCGTCAATGAGGACCCGATTATGACTTTGGCGGTGTGGTGCCGGGTCCGCCCTGCCACTGCACCTCCAAAGCCGTGGTCAGACCGTCCGCCAGATTAAGAGTTTCCTCCTGTCTGTAGGGCTTTGTTTTTGACTTTCCTACAGCAGTTCCTTGAAAATGGGCAGCGCAATGGAAAAGCCAAAAACAGTTCCGGCATGGACTTTTCAGTCCATGCCAGCAGGAACTGGTGTGCATGCACATAGGGGGGCTATACAAATTTTGAACTTGAACTTGAACTTGAACATGTTGTGCCTGCCTGTGTTCATCCACAGGGCGTGAGGCACCAGGGTGGTCAGGAGACTGCCACGCACTCGCAAGCCTGGCGGTCTGAGTGCCTCCTGTTTTTCCCAGACATCACTCAGGCAGGGCAGAACCAGCAAAGAAGATTTGATGCTGTAAAGTGAGAACTGAACAGCAGAGATATTCAATATGTTTTGATGCTGCAAATTCTGATGGAAGCGAAATATCACAATTTTACCTCCCTAGCTGATGTATCGAACTAATCAGAAGGTTGGCAAGTGACAGGGAAGGAAGATCGTTGCCTCACGGTCCCCATGATGATGGGGTTGAAGGGAGGATTCTCATTTTGATATTTCTGCCTGCTGCTGTCTGTTGCTCACTGGGGGTGATGCTGTGGAGAAGCTTCTCCATTCTTATTGATTTCTCACTTAGTGGAGAACCGGAGTAGATTTTGCTGAGACAGGAAGTCAGGCTCCATTCTTTGACATTCCCAATGGAGTGGCACCAAGGTACAACCAGGCACTAACCTTATTTAATATGGTAAAGATAAGGCGTCAGCATTCTATGAATTGGTGCGTTGAGTTCAGGGCCTAGGGAGCAGATCTTTCAGGAGGAGTGCTGGATGATGGGTGTTTTTGTTTATGGCTCGTGTGCTGAACTGCCAGCACTGGGTTTGCTGGGAAACTTGTTATTGGCTTGCTTTTTCATGGATATAATTCAACGGGCATGAGTTCTCGTCGCAAAGGAGACACAAGCAAACTTAGATTTATCACCTGGAATGTTAATCACATGTGAGATAAAATCAAGAAGCCTTGGTGATGCACATGTTACAGACCAGATGTTGTTTTGCTTAAGGAGATGCATTTTAAGTGGGCTAATTGTCGCATACCTAGAAGGAGAGGTTGTAAGTCCCCTGTGCATAGTGGTTTTATGATAGGTTCAAGAGGAGTAATCATTTAACTGAAGACGTCCACCTCCTTCATACTTGATTACATTTGGGTAGGGTCAATAGGCTATGATGCAGTGTGTTGGAAATGGCCCTTTTTGCAGGGTGATCCCCAAACTTTTAGCTTCTTCCTCCTTTATTTTTCCTGACCTGTGGTTGTTGGCTATAGGACTCTGGGCACTTTACCACTGCTGATCAGTGCTAAAGCGCATATGCTCTCTGCATAAATTGTTATTATGATTGGTAATCCATGATTGGCATATTTGTTTTACCGGTAGGTCCATAGTACAGTGCACTGAGTGTGCTAGGGCTGGTGATTCAAATGCTACTAGTGGGCATGCACCACTGATTGTGCCATCCACATAAGTAACCCTAAAATGGTGTCTCAGGCCTGCCACCACAGTGCCTGTGTGCAGTTGCTAACTGCCATGCTGACCTGGCCTGTGTCCCCACTGGCCAGGCCTAACCCTTCTCCTTCTGTACACATTGGACACCCCTATGGAAGGTCCAAGGAAACCCCCTGGGCAGGGTGCAGTGTATGTGCAAGGTAGAGCATGTACTAGTGTGGGTGACATTTTCACTATTGAAAGGCTATCTTGCCCATAAGCTATAATGGGGAATGCTGTGTATAATGTTTACCTGCATATCTTCCCATAGGAGCAAGATAGAAAATTGAAGTCTGGTATCCCTGAACTCAGAATTTAATACCCATCTTTTAGGAGGGATGTTTTTTAAATTCTGTGTTTGAAAACAGCCCTTTTAGCGGTTTTCTTGTCTAAACTTTCTGTGTGTCTTTGCCTGTTTGTGAATTGACTGTCTGGTTTGTCAGTGACAGGGGCTGTGGTGGCTCCAGGAGGCTGGACGAGTCAGCACTGGGCTGAATATCTCCATCTGCATCTTGAGTGGTGGGAGGGGATAGCACTTGGACCTGAATAGGGCTGGGCGGCTGACAACCCTGCCCCTCTCTCTAAAAAGAAGGAAGGAGTACTTCAGGACTGACCAGCACTGGTTTGGAGTAGGCAAAGGCCTCTCTGCCCTCAGAGAACAGAGAAAATATTGGTATAAAAAGGATACACAGAGCCCAGAATGTTAGACCATCCTGGAATCAAGAAGGAACCTCCGCCAAGGAGAAAGCTGGAAGACTGAAGAAGAAGGACTGACCTGCTGTAAGGCTCACCTGCAGTTGTTTTGCTGCCAAGGAGAGGGGAAGGACTTTGCTGTTGCTGTGTCCCCTTGCTTGAAGAGATCTCCAAGGGCCTGAGGAGATCTGGCCTCCTGTTAAGAAGTCCCAGGAACAAAAGGACCTTACCCCCAGCTTCCCCCTGAAATCTGCTGTGTGAGTTCGGAACTGCCTGCAGAGCTTGATCCATTTGTGGGGCCTCTGGAGGTTGTTTCCTGCTGTTTGGGGAGCTGGACAAGAAGAAAAGAAGAAGAGCTACAATTTGCATGCATCACTTGTTCGCAGAGCGCATCGTCGCCGTGAAGATCGTTGTAGCGCCAGTTGCCGCTGCAAGAACCGACGCATCGTTCGCTTGCGGACTACATCCCCCGGTGCGGAAATCTACCTGTCGCTCAGAGTATTGTCACAGAGCCTGTCGTTGCTGAGAGAAACCGTCGCACGACTTGCTTGTGGACTGCATTCCATCATTGCGAACATCGTCGCAGAGTCCAGCGTAACGAGGGGCCGCAGAAGAAGAGGATCAACGCTGCGCCACCCATCGCCGCTGCACCGAAGATCGTCACCGACCCGAAGATCGTCGCATCGTGCCTTGCGAAACACATCCTACCGGAGAAGCTGCGCGCCGGAATCCACACAAGGTGAAGCATTGAGCCCCATACAGACCAGATTTGTCGCAACACGCCCGCTGCCTGCAGCTGGGTTGTCGGATCGCCTCCCCAGGGTCTCAGGAGTGACGCCTCGCTTGTTTTTCGACGCTGCAGTTGCCTTTTGGAATTTTTGTCGCATTTACAAGTTCTTTGGGCTAAAAGTGACACAACTGTGGATTATTTTGATGCAAACACTTGAACTCTTTTAAAATCATATTCTTGAACTGTGTATGTTGGATTTTTGCTGTTTTGGTCTTGTGTAGTTTAGATAAAGATACTTTATTTTTCTAAACTGGTGTTGAGTCCATTTGTGGTGTTTTCACTGTGTTACTGTGAGTGTTGGTACAAATACTTTACACATTGCCTTTGATAAGTCTGTCTGCTCATGCCAAGCTACCAAGGTGGTGAGCAGGGGTTATCTAAAGAGTGTATCCCCCTAGCCCTGACTAGAAGCAAGGGTCCCTATTTGGACATTGGTACCTACCTCTGCTAACTAGAGACCCCCAGATCTAACACAGTGGCAACAAATATCCGGTTGGGAGAATGGATTGATTGTCTTTTTTTTATCACTCTACAAGACTCCAATTGATTACATTAGAAAGTCTTGGCTCTAAGTTTTTAGGACACTTTGATAGAAGGTGATATGAATATGCTTATGAATGAAGGCATGGATATGTCAAGGACACGCAAAATAATTGACTTACAGGAATAAAACCTGTAGCGGCATGTCCCGCCTGAACAGGAAACAAGCAATCCAAGACTAATTAGTTCAGGCTGGACTGTTCCTATTAGTGCCGAACCAAGACTGATTTGCATATGGCTGGAACCTGTTGAGAGTGGCAAATGGGCAAAAAGGACCTGGGATGATAGTTCAATCGCGTGTGGAATGGGCACCAATGCCTTGTTGAGGTGGGAAGTCCTTGGGAGATAGAGCCTGTTATACTGGAGAACACTGGTGTGCGTAGGCGTTGGAGGTGAATAACGGAATGCAAGTGTCCCGATAACCCAAGCTGGTTTATGCACTTACTAGGTACTGGGACAAGATGCTCTACCAAAGGGTGCACCATTGTGGTAGCCTCCAGATGACAGTATTGTGACTGGTGTCCATCTCTACCCTTCTCTGCCTGTTCCCAGAACCTGTAAAAGGCTGGTGGAAGCTATGAAAAGCTATATGGCTGCGCCAGTGTATTCCGCCCATGGTAATGCTGAATGCCAGTCCTGAAGCTGTGTGGAAAGAAGGAATGCAGAGTATGCCCCATCACCTCTCCATGTGGACTACTGACCATCTGAAACAATAGGGGGCCCTTAAATGTACTTTACTGTGTTCATTGTGAAAACAATATCTATTCTTTCTCACAAAGAGAAATCTGACACAGAATTACTGGATCAACAACATCAAACTCTCTTCTTCAGCCAATTAGTTGGATTTAAAATTATGGCCCTGCTACATCCAAGGAAATGCTCAATTGGGTTGTTCTGTTATAGATGTCCCTCCTTTTTGACTGGCTGTTATAGATATCTCATCTCCTAAAACCCACCTATCTTCAGCAGTGCCACCTTCCCAAGCACCTGGAAATACACCACAATTACTCCCCTGCTCAAGAACCCGTCCACGGACGAAGCTACGCTTGCCAAATACAGAACAGTCTCCCTCCTATCTTACCCGGCCTTAGAGAAACTCATCCACAGATGCCTCGCTGCCCATCTCATCAACCTCCAGCTCCTCAATGTAATGTAGGTCAATTCTAGGCCCAACCTCAGAACATATACAGCACTCATCACCACCACAGTCAACATCCACATGATTCTGGAAAGAGGAAGAGTTTGGTATCCCTTCCCCTTTGGCAATGTAAAAAACAAAAATTAGGGTCAGGCAGCTGGGATCACTACCTACACTTAAAAAATGAAACTTTAAAGTTTCATTTTCCACTTTTTAAATGCATCCCTTTTTCCTTAAAGGAAAACAGGCAACATAGAAAAAAATGCTTTATAGAAAGCAATCATGAAAATGGTGGTCTGCTGACCCCATCAGGCCACCATACCTGTGATGGCCATCATTCCTAAAGGGTCGCAAACTGCAGCCTTCCTCAATAATATTCACGATGTATGTCAATTCGTGAATTTCTAGGAATGTCTATTCAAAAATTGTACATTTTCTTACATTGGGAATTGTAATTTCCTAATAGCGATTCATAAGAATTGCAATTAGGAAATCACAATTCCTACTTTTTGTGCATATGGCCTCATGGTTATATAATGTAAATGGATTTCTTCTGTATTTTTATTCATGTCTGGAAAAAGTAGCAAATCACAGAGCTGCTGTGAACTTAGGTGAGGTAGGCATAGTAAAGGTAGACACTTACTTATATATATTCATGCACTCACTCATCCACCCATATATTCCCTAATCCACTCACCTATTCATGACCTTATTCGTCAGTTCAATCACCCATGCATGGCCTCACTCACATCTTCATACTTAGTTGGCCTCTAAGGCACATGAATTAATTTACCTGTGCACTCAACTATTCATCCATGTACTCCCTCATCCATTTATTAATTTAGGCATTCAGTGAGTCACTTAGGTCCCAATTCATTCATCCACAATTATTCTCTCACTTGTCCATGCACACATAAATTCGCAAATTAATGAAGAGTCACTTTCACTCCAACAAGTGTGACCTATTTGCCTTTTCTGTGCTTGTTTTCACTGCTATAGAAAGCCTTCTCGTCAACAATTGGTTAAAATCAAGCGTTTTAAAGTCAACTGTTCTTAAGGGACACAAATGGAGACCACATTTTTGCCAAAAGCCTTATTGTCATCATTTTTGTAAAGCCAGGATCACATAAAAGATACTGCATAACCCACAGCCTCATTCATCCAACGTTAGGAATGGAGGATCCAGGAAGAAAGAGCAGAATCCCCATTCATCCTTCCATTCTTTTTTTGAGTTGGCTAAATGGCAGACATCCTGCCAGAGGTTTCATTGTGGTGTGGCGTTAATGTCGCCAAAGGTGGTGGAAGGTCTGCGGCCCCATCTATAGTGCCAGGTCCCACCACCACCTTTGGTAGGTGTTGTCTAGTTGAAGAATGCAATAGAAAAGGTGAAACACTTTCATAGAATGGTCAAGTTTTGAGTCCTGGAAATACTGGAATCCCTCCCCTCAAGATTGTTATTGCAACAGTATTTGTTGACAGTAACAATGTGCCCCACTTTACAGTGCCCAAATTGGTTGTGAAAAATCCACCAACCAACTCAGGAATAGGCGTTCCAAAGGAGCACACCACGTGGGGGGTACAGTTACTTTTAGAAAGGAACCAGCTGTACCAATGCACAAGATTGAACATGCACTAGACTTTTCACCATCAGTGTGGCCGAGGACATAGGGACATATGTATGAAGTTTCCAATTTGTGATTCGGAATCTGCGATTTTTACCGAATCCCAGATTCAGAATCGCAAATCGGAATGTATCAACATAATCGCAAATATTTAGCGATTCGGATAAAATCGCTAAATATTTGTGAGAAACACAATAGCGATTCCTTAAATTGGAAAAATCACACATTTGCGATACCTTAGCGGGAAAAATCGCAAATTTGCGATTCCTTAACGGGAACAATCGCAAGCTTGATGCAGTTTGATGACATCACCATCCAGGAAGTGACTGACTACCCATGCTGCAACAGTATTGTTTGTGAGAGAGTGGGAGAGTGAGGATTGCTACTGAGGAGCCATGGCTGAGAGTGGGAACAAGGAATTGCCTGCAACCCAGCAGGAGCATCAAGAAGGAGAAACTTCTAGAAAGAGAAAGATGAAGTTCTCAGAAGCTGAACTGGAGACACTCATTACTGAGATGGTGCCAAACCACGAATTGTTGTTTGGAAAGAGCTCACACAAGGTGTCTGAGGCAAGGAAAAGACGCATCTGGGAAGGCATACAGGCGAAAGTCAATGCCCTGGGAGTTACACACAGGAGTGTGGAGGTACTGCGCAAGCGCTGGTACGACCTGCGCCAGCGCTCAAAAGAAAAGTTGGCAGCCAGGTTGGAGCAGTCACAGCTCACCGGTGGAGGGACCTCCAATGTACCAGATTTTACACCGCTTGAGGAACTTGTAGAGGGAACACTGGCTCCTGAGAGTGTGGCGGGCGTTTCTGTGCTAGACAGCTCCAACCAACCAGCTACCAGACCAGGTAAGATACATGCCATTACACCCCAAACCCCCACCCCAATCCCCCTGCAGCAACATAGGGATTAGGGGAACCACATGTCACGCTAGAGCAAGTACACAGGCAGTCACAGCAATGCATTGTGGGAGATGTAGTCACATGAAAAACAAATGTTGGGAGAAACAGCCACACTAGGCAATTTTCACATGTGTAGGTCAGGAAAGGGGAATGACAAAGAAAAGTAAGGGTGAACTGTGAAATATTTTATTTTCACATTGGAAATTAGTACATTAAATTAATGTGTGCTGTTCTATCCACAGCACCTGCAACTAACAAGCACACAGGCAGTGAAAGAGACACAGAACCCCCAGACTCTGGAGACGCTGGGCAGGTGCAGGAAACAGATGGGGAGGACAGGCCTGTCATTACACCAAAGAAACCCAGGAGGAAGATTGTGAGGCCATTGGCAGTCATGGAGGGCGATGATGAGGACACCAATGACAATGTGCAGTCCGAAGCCATAGGTTCGCAGCAGGAGTCAGGCCACAACACAGCCAGGGTCCACAGGTCACAGGGAGGCGTAGACCCCGCACAGCCAGCAGCTCCTTTGATCAGCAGGAAGACTCGGTTTTCGCAGGGCTGGAATTACACATGCTCCAGGTGCAGCGCCTACAAGCGAAACACATGAAGGCGATACAGCGTGAGAAGATGGTCAGGGCTCAGGGGCATACGGGAATAATTGAGGGGTGCTGTGCAAGTGCTTTCTGAGGAGTTGCGTGCCGAACGCGCTGCTAGGCGCAAAGAGCTGGGCGGCATGGACCGGTACATGCGCGCAATCAACCGCCTGGCCTCATTAACCAATATTCTATCCAGGCACACCATTGAAACACAGCGTGAGTTCTCACACGGCATATAGGAAATCGCCACTGTCGTTGTGCAGTCCACATCTGCTCTGGATGAACTGTGTGCCCTACGTACCACAGGCCCTGGAGTACTGACTCCAAGTAAGGAGGACTCCCAGTCAGTGCGGAGCTCCACCACCCCACCACCCACCGTAGAGAGGCGCCGGAGTGGCAGGAGCAATAGGCCTGCTACATACCATTAGAATGTACAGCAAAATACGAATGATTAGCAGGGGAAAAATATGGACAACTACAGTTTTGACTTTGCAGTCATTCCTGTTACATAGTTGCACTGTGAATTGAACATGTGCATTTATTTGGGAGTGTATGTACTTGCCTATGAGGATGCGTGGCATTGTTGTTGTAGCTATTAAAACACAGTTGCACGGATTGAAGTTGTCATTGTGTCATTATTATTCACCTAGAAGTAGTTGCGCGTAATCTCATCACGCCTCTGTCGCCCAGCTGCAGCACCAGCTACACCAGCTGCCATACGTCCAGGTCCAGGCCCCTCCACGTCAGAGGATTCAGATTCGCACAACTCCACTGGTGTGTCTTTCCTGGTAGTGATATTGTGCAGCATGGCACATGCTACAACAATTTTGCAACAAGTTTCGGGGCTGTATTGGAGTGCTCCTCCACTTTTATGAATGCACCTGAATCTGCTCTTCAATATGCCAAAGGTTCTCTCAATGGTGCCTCTTGTTGAAATGTGTGCCCCGTTGTAGCGCCGCCCTCCAGCAGTAGCAGGAATGAGGTAGGGTGTCAAGATGAAATCCCGGACTGCATATGCACTGTCACCTGTGGTTGGAAATGTAAATGGTTAGTCACTGGAATGCACATGCTAGTCAGTTGTAATGTTGCCTTTGTATGAGAGCATTTACCTAGTAGGTATCCCTCGCCAAAATCACCTCTTGAGAGTCTACGGTATAGCCCACTGTGACGGAAGATAAACGCGTCATATGTGCTTCCCGGATACTTTGCCACTATGTCAGTGATGATGTTTTTGGCATCACAGACCACCTGTATATTAAGTGAGTGGTAGCATTTCCGGTTCCTGTATACGTACTCTCCGTTTGAGGGGGGATATTGCAACATGTGTCCCATCGATGCATCCTATGACGTGGGGGAATTGGGCGATGTTGTAAAAGTCCTGCTTGGTCTGTGCTAGTTCCTGTGGGGTGCTGGGGAAGTGTATGTGGTGTTGCATCCTCTGTGTCATGCATCGAGGAACGCATGGATAAAGCGCGACAGGGCACTTTGTGACAAGCCCTCCTGCTGTGGCTATCACCCCCTGAAAACTACCTGAGGCCAGCAGGTTTAGTGAACACAGGACCTGGATGTGTGTGGGTATGGCTTGTGTCCTGCGTGTGGGGTGTTCTAGATAGGGTCTGAGTTCTTCAATTAATTCTAGTATGTTCTCTTCCTCCAGTCTGTAGTGGGTGTAGATGTCCTCCTCAGTGCGCTGGTAGATAGTGATGCGCGCACGGAATATCCTCTCCTGCCATCTCCTCCTCTGCGCCACAGCTCTTATCTTCGCCTCCTCGCTAACACGTAGAACCCGGACATTGTGGAAAAGAGTGTGTTGCATTGTGGGCTTCCTTAAATACTTTGCACCTGGTTACCACCTGCTCCCACTTGGTGGTAATTGCGATTTCTAGAAATGCGAAATTCGTGAATTCGCAATTTGCGAATTTTTGATACATATCATTGCGAATCCTTATTTGAGATTTCCAGATTTGCGATTATCGCTAACTGGTATAATCGCAAATTTGGGAATCGCTATGGATTTCGCACATTTCAGCCTCTCGTAATTTTTGGGAATCGCTATATTAGCGATTCCTTGTTTTGCGATCAAATATGCCTTCATACATTGGAAATTGCTCATTTTCAGTCGCAAACGCTAATATTACCGATTCGCAATGTTTGCGACTGAAAATTAGCTTCATACATATGGCCCATAGTTCGGCGACACAGGTGAACAGATCTACTCTCACTGCAACTTGAAATCATCCAGTGAGCCTACAAGGGAATGTTCTTCTCCCACACCCACTTGAAGAACGAGAATGGGTGAACAAAGGACCCATGCAAACCTTTTGCTCGTAGCGAAAATGGCAAACTTTGTAGCAACTTAAAACCTTTTTAGGCGTAAACCCACTTTTTTGGGGGTGTGGATTTATAAACAGGTGTGCAAACTATAAATACACATTTGATTTAATGGGAGTCAGCTCTGGGTATGAAAAGGAACAGGCCTCATCTATCAACAGCGCACCTTACTTGTCCAGGAAAGAGGTCGAGGATGAGAATTCTCATCTTTAGTGTGACTGACTGTGCCAAAGCAAACAGCCCGAGATGCGGATCAAACAACCTTACATCTGATTTTTTCATCAATATTTGACATTGGATTTAATGAGAAGCTGGACAAAAGCAAGCCAGCTCATGCTGCTAGGCCACGCATGCCTTTCGTCTTTGTTCTTCCTCAATTTACCAAAGCCAGGAACATATTGGAACAAAATGTGCAATTCGTGCAAATGCGTTTGAATTGTGTAGGGTGCCTCACCCCGACAGAAGCGTTGCTAGGAAGCCAGGCCAGCATCAGCTCCTCGGGTACATCAGCAGACTACAATATCACGCTTTTGTCCCTGGACGGTGTTCACGAGAACCTCTTCCTCCTCTCTGTATCCATCTTTCGCTCCAGGGACAGACACTTTTTGTTAACTGATTGTTAACGATTTTGTTAGTTTTTGGTGCATCGCTATTGTCTTGAAAAATGCAGGAAAGGTATCAATTATAGCATTTAAAAGCTGTAACCAGGCACACATTCTTGTCGTTGCCGTTTCACATTAGGTTATCACTACGCAGTAGCTTCATGGTTGATTGCGAATCACCCCTTTGTGACTTACTGACTCACCCAAAAATGAATCTTATTGTTACCTAAGCCAATTGGTTATCTATTAAAGAAGCGACTCACGATTCTGAAAGCTAAATCCAAATGAACATTATTCTATTTCGCGATCTGGCAATTCAGTGGATTTTCAGAGCCAATTTTCAATTATTAGAAAAATATAAAAAAGATTCGTGCAGGCCTGATTGAAAATCGTAAGTGTAAAAGGAAGGTTGCAAAGGAGTGGTCAGGAGTGGTCAAGCAAATAAAAGCACAATAGGGTAACAAATAGAAAGTTGTACAATTGCAAGCAGAGATAAAATTGTAGACTTCTATTTTCTACACTTAAATGAGGCCTTAATATTTTTTAGTCGAGTGTGCCGGTTACAGGTGGGGCGGTTATTCTACTGAACTACAACATGCTAGGCAGATTTTGCATGGCCTGTATAAAATGGGCTGCTTGATTGTAAAATAGTTTATTTCTGGTAAAGAAGCATGATAACAAAACAAGCTCTTGAAGTACAACATTTCTGACCTAAAAGTAGATGTGGATGAGCCACTGAAAGCTCGAGCCAGGTACCTGGCTGCGGTTCAGCTCAGCTCAAGATCCTCTTCCACCCTAGAGACCAACATGAGCTGAGATTTCCTGAGACAAACAAGTGACCTTTGATCAAAAAATGAGTGATAATACCTATCAAGTGGCTGAACTACACAATGTAAAAGCAGAAATGATCCCGGCTCCTGGACAGCAGTGGTCGGCAGGTCACGAGTGGCGGGGCAGGGGCAGGCACGGGGTGGTTAGCAGGGGGGGGTGCGCAATATATTTTAAAAAAAACTTGCCTTGCTGCTGGGTGCCGCAGCTCTGCTCCTGCTCTCTTATTGAACTTGAGGAACAGGAAGCTCAGCCGGGCCCCATGGACCAATCACAACGCTGCAATGGGGAGTTGTCATTGGTAAGCACCCAGGCTTCCCTTACCAATCACAACGCTGTGATGCAGCGCTGTGATTAGTCTGTGCAATCTGGTTCGACGCTCAGCCAGGTTTGTTCTCCACGCAGACTGTAATTCAGCCTGCATGGAGAACAGGGAAAGTGCGCATGACTGTTTTGAGCGGCCTGAAAGGGCTGGCCAAACAGTCATGTGCACTTAGGAGTGGGCAAACTACTCCTTCCCTGCCCTGCCTGCCTGCAAAGCAGCACAAGCATAAAATGATATTAACTCAAAATTATTATCATTTTATGTTTCCACTTTGCACTGCTTAAAAGCAGTGGGACAACGCTCCTCTGCCCTAGCAGATGAGCCACCATTGCTCCCGGACCAAACAGTGTGATCCTTATTTTTACTTCACAGAGTCTCCTTTTTCTGAGAGCATCATCAAATAAATAAGTTCTGGATGTTTGCTGTACAAAAACCTCCTGTATTTGATTTAATATTCTATAATGTTGCTCCACCTATATTAAGAGTCTAGGGGGCATATTATCAAGGACAGGCGATACATTATCGCCGCTTTTATCGGCAGGAAACTGCCGATAAAGCGGCGATAATGGCCTTGATAATATGCTCTATGAATTCCAATCGAAGCCCATGTTAGATGTGAACCATATGCAAATATCTCTGTACACATCTACATCTTCATCTACACTGTGAACACATCTAACATGGGCTTCGATTGGAATTCATAGAGCATATTATCAAGGCCATTATCGCCGCTTTATCGGCAGTTTCCTGCTGATAAAAGCGGCGATAATGTATCGCCTGTCCTTGATAATATGCCCCTAGGTCACATGCAGGGTACACATAACAACTGACTTACTTCTTTCTTCCCAAATGGCATTGTCGTCATAGCGGTGGCATGAATGTTTCTAAATTCATATTTACAATCTTTCACTTTAATAAACGCCTTTCAATTCAAATATATAATATGATGTATTTGAATTTAGAAGCAACTTTGTTGTATTTTTACATGATATCTGATATTTGATTTTCAAGTCAAATATTTTCAAGGCTCAGCTCACGCTCCGGCTATTAGCTCCGAAGCACGACCCTTTGCTCGGCTCTGACTCGGCTCTCCCTGTTAATTTGTTGGCTCGCCCAACTCTACCTACATGTGGGTACTATATGAAAATTTAGGAACAAAAAAGGTTGAGGAGGCAATCATAAATCACATGTGTCTGAGAATGGTACCCAGTTGCAGACATGAATTATAATGAAATGATTTGTTATAAGTGTGACTGGTATTTGTGAATTCTGAACAGCTGCAATTAGCAAAAACAAGGATGTAAACAAATGTAAATTGTAAATTGTAAATAAATGTGCTTGAGTCAGTGTATTGTTAGTCGTTACTGTTTCTTCTAAGCCTGCATCTTTAAACTTGAGACTTGGTAGAACTAGCGGTATATTGGAAATGTATTTCTTGAAGCAAATAAAACATTGGGTAATCATCACAAAGATTTATTATTATGTACAAATGAAATCACATCTGTGAGACCAACTCCTGAATACATCGGAGGAGGAGTACACCTCAAAGGAGGCAAACAACTTAAACACAAATGTGTTTGCAATAGATGAATACACTGAAGCCTCAAGCAAACTTGTTACAATTACCCACACCTGAAATTGCGCATAGACAGGCAAGTATTGACAACAAGTAAGCTCTAAGAGTTATGATGTTAGGGAATTAGACAACAACAGTTCATGTGCAAAAGTCCCTTTTAAAAATATAGACTTCAAAAGACAGGTTGAAAAATGTATTTTCAAAATAGTTTCTATCTCTCTTCAGAATATCAGCCTGTTCAAAAAATCTAAATGCAGCCAATCATATTGTAGGACTGGGTGAGTTTACTCATCTACAGGTTGTCCTACTATATTTGTTGGAAAATGCTTTATGGTGGGCTTAAGTGCAAGTCATACGTTTTGTACAGAGATATTTGCATATGGTACACAATTTGTCATTCTATGTTTTTGAATATTTGATTGTGCATACTGTGTTTTATTGCGCTTTTGTGGCATACTAACAGTGAAAACCAGTGCTCAAAATGCACAACGAATTCCACAATTAAATGGTTGCAAGGCTCATTCTGCCTCACATAAGGGACACAATGCCTCTAGAAATAAAATGCATTCCCGTCAGCTATATAGGCGCCCTCTGTGCGGTGACTTCAGGGGCCCTAATATGTATTGGCATTGTTTGCGCTCAGCACATCTTTGAAAAGGTACGCTGGGCGCAAACAATGCCAATGTGCCCCATTATAGTGAATGTACTGCCCTGGGGGCAGCCGCGAACTTGCGTGCCCTGGGGGCAAAGCATTCATGTGAAAACATGGAGCAGCTGCTCCGTGTTTTCACATTGCAGGAGGCACCTGCTTGCTCTTTTAAAGGGGTTTAGAGATCCCCTTGGAGGCGGGTGCAGTCAGTGACTGTACCCGCCTGCAAGGGTAAGTCTGGGAGGTCCAGGGGACCACCTTTACCCCCAGAAGAGGGCTGCTTTCTGGGGGCGCACTGACAGTGCACCACCTTTTAAATGGCGCACTGTCAGTGCGTCTCCTGAGGGCTTCTTTGACTCTGCGCCCACGTCTGTAATATGACACGGGCACAGAGTCAAAGGAATTCCCTCATTTGCATAGGGCACACTCTATGCAAATGAGGGAACACCCTCCGGTGATAGCGCTGGTGGTTTAAGTGCGCCAGCGGTATTATGGAAGGGGGACACCCAAGCGTCTGTGGACCCTTCTATAATACCAAAGTGCCCCGGGGACGCACAAAGAGGACGCAAACGCCCGTTGCACCCCCTGGGCACATTATGTAATACAGCCCCAGTTGTCTTCTTTTTGCGCTAGCCAGGTGCTGATCCATGAAGAGAGCTATCTCTGTCACTTTTTGACAGGCCTTTACTACATTTTGTCAACCTCTTTTTTGGTGGGAAGGTTATCATGTTGAGCTGGATTTCAGGTAGCCGTGCTGCCCCTGTCACCGTGCCATGTCTTTGATGGACCTGCATTTGGTTTGTCTCTGGTGTCTGGAGTGTGAACACAACTTGCAGTTGTGCTGCGACTCCTGGGCCACGGCTCTAAAGGCTTTGAGGGACCACTCCCTAATATTTCTTGTGGCCTGGCAGTCGACTCTAAGTTATGTTATGTTATGTTAATGAGATTTATTGAGCATGCAAATACCCGGAGGTGTCTTTACGCTATGAACGCAGTAAGCCCAAAACAGGTGTCTAATTCTGGAATAGCGTTTTTTAACCCTTTCCTGAAGATTGTGAGGGAGCTTGCACTTGTGAGCTCAATTGGCAGCATATTCCAGGGTTTTGCAGTGCCATAGGAGAAAATTCAGCCACCCCAACCTGCGGACCGAATTCTCTGCACTTTCATGAGTCTAGCGCCTGTAGAGCATAAGTGTCTGGATGGGTCATACCAGACAAAGAGGTTTCCGAGAAAAGAAGGTCCTGTGTTGCTCTGTGCCTTGTATGCTAGGCATAGAGACTTAAATTTAATTTGTTGTGCCACCGGGAGCCAGTGAAGTCTGCGGATCTCCTTAGGGATATTTGCCAACAGCCAAGCAGCTATGTTTTGAACTGTCTGAAGCTTTTTTAGCTATTGCTTCTGTATGCTCAGGTAGAGCCCATTGCAATAATCCAGTTTTGGCTGGATTAGTGTTGTTACCACCGTCTTTCTAGAGTCCATAGGAATGTATGGTAGGATCTTCTTTAATTTCTTTATTAGACAGTGGGAGCAGAGATAATGGCATTTGTCTGGTATGAGTGTGGTAGTTTGTTATCAATCCACACTTCCAGATTTGTTGCCTTTTGTGCTGGTTTTGGTGGTTCCCCCATCTCGGCTGGCCACCAGAGATTGTCTCAACTGGGTTGCAGGTTACCGTAGATAATGACCTCGGTTTTCTCGGAGTTGAGTTTAAGACAATGTGTTCCAATCCATCTGTTTATTTCTCTCATACAGTTCTGAAACTGTAGAGCAGGTGATGCTTGATGTCTGTATGCTGCCACTACAATCTGGGTATTGTCAGCATAAGATGTCAAACTAAATCCAAATTTCTGGATCATAGGGGCGAGTTCCGGGACATACACCTTAAAAAGGGATGGGCTCAGAGATGATCCCTGAGGAACTCCGCATGGTAGACATATGGCTCCGATTGATACCTGTCTAACGTCACTGTTAGTCTCCGCCCGCTCAGAAAGGAGGAAAGCAGGGCCAGTGCCGCTTCCTTGACCCCCATCATTTCCAGCCTCGGAGGTTATGATCCCGATCAATAGGAAAGTTCGGGTGTTGCTCCAGGCGTCCAAAGTCCTCTTTGTCTGAGTCAAAATCTTCGGGATATTCAGGTAAGAGGCATAAGAAGCACAAGAAGTCGAAGCATGCTTAAACTTCTCCTCCGTCAGCTGATGTGACAGAGGAACCTCGGCGTTCAAGGCCTTGTTCTTCAGGACCTCCGCCTGGGTCAGCTTCGCACCTCCCAATTTTCCAGGAGCTGGAGGGACCCTCACCCAACTCAAAGAATTTTAGGTCAGGGTCCCGATCAAGAGGAAACTTCGGGCGCAACTTCAGGAGTCCCAAGTGCTCTTTGCCTGATTCAAAATCTGCAGGACATTCAGGTAAGAGGCATAAGAAGCACAAGAAGTCAAAGCATGCTTAGACTTCTCCCTGTCTGTCGGCCGATGTGACGGCGGAGCCTCAGCGTTCAAGGCCTCGTTCTTCAGGACCTGCACCTGGGTTGGCTCCACACCTCCCCAATTTTCCAGGAGCTGGAGCGACCCCTGCCCAACTCAAAGAATTTTATGAAGCTATGCACCTCATTTTTGGGCAACCTGACCTCTCTGGCGTACCTTAAGGCCCTGAATGATCAGAGGGGTGCCCACCAGCGACATCAGCGCCGTTCTCATCCCGGTGACCCGGAGCCGGTACAGCATTGCTCGACATTGAGTACAAAGCCGATAGGGCCTACTGGTCCTTGGTCTTTTCCTGAGCCTTATTCCAAAGTGCCAGGAGTGAGAGACGATTGAGAGGGTCGCTGGACCCTTTAGAAGACTAGCCAGAAGAGGAAATGGACTGGTATGAGGAATTGGGTGAGGCCAGCGGGCTGGAGACTTCTCCAGATACTGGCATGCTTTTGCACCCTACAGTTGCTACAGAGGTGGAAGTATCTTATGATATGGTGGTGTGAAGAGTAGCTGAAGTCCTTGGCCTTCAGCTTTCTTCAGTGGCAGTCAAGCCTAACATCTTGACGGAGGTAATGAAACTGAGAGTCCCATCCTCGGAACCCTTACTCACATTCAATGAAGACCCCATGGACGTCCTACTGGGAAACTGGTCCAAAGCAAGCACATGGGCTCCAGTGAATAGGACAATTGCCTGCTGCCACCACCCTGCTCTGGGAAACCCACATTTTCTCACTACCCACCCTACCCCAGAGAGCTTGTTAGTCCTGGCTTCTACATCCCAAGGTTTGTTTCCTTCCACCTGCCCCGACAGGGAATCCAGGAGGCAGGATAGGTTGGGTAAGAAATATTTTTCTTTTACCAGGCTTGCATTGTGGTTGGTGAACACCACATGCTTACTGGGCCATTATTTCCACATTATATGGAAAATGGTTTTGCAAGTGCTGCCACACGTCCTGAAAGAGGCCCAAGCCATTCTCTCTCAACTAGTGTCAGATGGGAGAGATGCAGCAAAGTTCGCCATCCGGCGTGGTCTCCACGCAACTGACTCACTGGGCAGAGCGATTTCATTGATGGTGGCTGCCAGATGCCACGCCTGCCTGAGAGCACATGGCTTTTCGGGGATGTCCAATCCTCTCTCATGGATATGCCTTTTTATTGCACGGTCTCTTTGGAGACAAGGCAGAAACAGCTCTGGAGCACTTTAAGGACTCACTGGGTATGGCCAAGTCGGGGCCTCTCACTGGTCACACATTCCCAGTCTGCCTTTTTCTCATTTTGTGGCTACTGAAGGAGCTTTCAGCAGTGCCAGCCATACCCCAGTCATCGACCAGCGCAAGTTCAGCAACCCCTTCATGAGCGTAGTTCATTTTGGCCAAGTGGGTCGGGTGGCCAGAGGTCAGGTGGCCAGAGGTTGGGTTAGTCCATCACCACCCCTAGCACATTCAGCTTCCAAACCCTCCTAGTCTCGACCTTCAAGACCATGAACAACCAGTTAGTGGCAGGATCAGCCATCACTTCCACCACTGGCAGACCATCACTTTGGACAGGTGGGTCCTCCAGATAGTCTGAAGAGGCTACACCCCCCACTTTAAGACCACCTATTCCTCCATTCCTCCACCCTATGACCGGCTTACAGAGGATCATTTGATTTTATTCCTGGTGGAAGTCATGCCTCTTTTGACTAAGGGAGCCATAGAGTGGATTCTGGAGCCTGAAGTAGGCTGTGGTTGTACTTTGTGCTACTTTCTGGTCCCCAAAAAGGACAAGGGCCTTCGTCTGAGCCTAGACCTACGAACCCTCAAGTACTTCCTCAAAAAGGAAAAATTCTAGATGCTCACTCTAGTTCAGGTATTGTCTGCCCTGGACCCAGGTGACTGAATGGTACCGTTGGACTTGCAGGATACCTATTTCCACATTCCCGTCATGTCTGCCCATCGGCGCTACCTGCGATTTATGGTAGGTTATAAGCATTTTCAGTTCACTGTGCTTCCTTTTGGCCTTACCAGTGCCCTTCGGGTGATCACCAAGGTGAGGGCTGTGGTCATCTGCGCAGATCAGGGGTACCAGACTGATTGCTGAAGGTGGACTCGCCCCAGGCTCTCCCACCTCCAGGCTACAGCGAACCTCCTGCATTTGCTGGGGGTTACTATCAATGTGCTAAAGTCACACCTGACTCCCTCTCAGGCACTCCCCATACTCAGAGAAATTCTGGATACAGTGCAATTCCAGGCTTATCCTCCCGAACTGCGAGTCCAGAATATTCAGGCTATGATAGCGATGTTTCAGCCTTTCTCCTGGTTTTTGGTGAGAATGACTCTGAGGCTGCTGGGCCTCATGGGCTTCTGCATCCTGCTAGTGACACATGCCAGATGGCATATGCGGGCTCTGCAGTGGGACCTGAAGTTTCAGTGGGCGCTGCATCAGGGGAATCTCTATGACATGATCCAGCTATCAGAGGGAACTGTACAAGATCTGTAGTGGTGGAGGAGTGGAGTCTTGGACTCTTTGTCATGAGGCTCTGCGTCTCTGGAAATGGTTGGAACAGCAGGGCTTTTTCCTGGTGGTTCAAAACCTTGCAGGTTCCCTGAATGCCAGGCCGGACAAACTCAGCTGTCCATGACTAGCAGATCATGAATGGCGTCTCGATCCGGAGGTGGCGCAGGTCTCTTTCAACAGAGGTGAGAGTCTTGGTTAGGTCTGTTCTCCTCTGTGGAGAATGTGCAATGTCAGCAGTTTTGTGCCCTGGAGTTTCCAAGGCTTATTTCTCTGGAAGATGCTTTTCATCTCGAGTGGAGCTCAGGCATCCTGTACAGCTTTCTGCCCATACCACTCATGCCCAGAAAATGACCAGGCTGTAGTCATCCTTGTGGCTACGGCCTGGGCACGGAGAGTCTAGTATCGATTCACCGATAAGGCTGTGCCTTTGGGAGGATTTTCTGTTGCATCAGCAGGTGAGGTTTCTCCATCCAAAACAGTCAACTTTGCTCCATTTTGCATGGAGCTTGACCGGTGGCAGTTGATAACTTTCGACCTTCCTCTCAAAGTTTGCAGTGTTATTCTGGCAGTCAGTTGTCCCTCCACTAAGACTGTGATGCCTGCTGACAGAACATGTATGTAAAATATTGTACAGAAAAGTCTATTGATCCTCTTTCTGCTTCACTTTCAGATATTTCCCTTTTTATTTTGTCCGTTGCCCAGGAGGGTTCCACTCTAGACACCTTGAAGGGATAGTTTTCAGCTTTGTCTGCCTTCCTGAGACTGCCAGACCAACCCTCCTTATTTAAATCACCTATTTTACAAAGATTCCTGAAAGGTCTTGTACATATGTTCCCTAACATTATCCCTCAGTGGGACCTTATTTGGTTCTCACTTTCCTAACGTATGCTTCTTTTGAGCCTTTGTATAATTGCCCCCTGTGGCTGCTCACTATCAAAACAGCCTTCTTAGTGGCAAATACATCTGCGAGGAGGGTGAGTGAGCGGCAGGCTCTATTGTCCAAACCTCCCTTTCTCACGTTATTCCCTGACAAATTGGTGCTTCGCACTTGGGTCTCTTTCCTTCCGAAAGTGGTGACTCCATTTCACGTTGGACAATCTGTCACCTTGCCCACTTTCTGTGCTCCTCGACATCCCTCCAAAGAAGAAGAGCAACTCCACCACCTGGACCCAAAAAGAGCATTGTCGTTTTGCCTTGATCGCACAAAAGAATTCTGAGTGGACATTCAACTCTTTATGGGGTATGTTGAAGGCAAGACATGTTGTGTGGTTCAGAAAAAGACCATATCCCAGTGAGTCATTCTCTGCATTTTAAATTTGCTATGCTCTGTCCGAGAAGTAGGATACTGAAGACTTAAGGACTCATTCCACCAGAGCTAAGGCTGCTACCACTGCTTTGCAATGTGGAGTCCCAGTCCGGACATTTGCCAGGCAGGAACGTGGGCATCTCTGCACATGTTCATCAAACACTACTGCTTGGATAGTCAGTTCCGCAGGGATGGCCATGTTGCCCGCTCTGTCCTGCAGGACTTCCTAGTGTAAATTTGTCCACAGTAGCTCATCCAGGAATGACATTGCTTGGGTATCTATTCAATTGTGAGGAATCTGTGGCTAGATGCCTCTATCAGATGGACAATTTACCTACCTTCTATAATACCTTAGCTGGTAGAGACATGACCTAGCCACAGATTCCTTACTGAATCACCCATCTTCCCCATGCTGTAGACAGGTTTCTAGGGTCAGGGCTGTGCCCTTTCAGGCCCCTTGTTTCTTAAAAACACACCAATGTCAGTACTCTCCATGGCTATGATTTTCTGGCATGGAAAGTTGTGAAAAGCAAAAGATGTCAGTGGACAGAGGTAACGCGGACATCACTTTCAGCTCAGATGGCTCCAACAACATCCCACAGAGCCAACTGAAATCACCTACTGGCGCGCAGGGCTATATTGCTTGAAAAAAAATCTTCCAGATCCAGTCTGACTCCTCGGAACTTCAAAGGTAAGGAATATGCGGCTAGATCATATCTCTAGCAGATAAGGCTTTACCGCAGGTACGTATCTTGTCCGTTAGTGTAGATAACCCCAAGCACTGTGTTATACTCATTAAATTCTGACTGTTTCTCCTGACCACATTCTCAACATACAATGCTTAACAGTAGTTATGATATATGAATCCTACACCTTGTAACCCTCAATGCCGTATACATCATTTAATTTTCATTGATGTGCACACTTGTATGCTTTGTTGTTGATTTATAAGGTGTACATAATGTAAAGCACTCTGACACACTACATTGGGAAGAGCAGTGCTCTAAAACTATTATATGAAAAATTAGTAAGTGCTATTCAAATCACGATTTGTGTAATTACTCACAAAGACAGATAAATCTGATATTGTTACAGAGCATGCAAATCTCTGACCTAGAGAGATTGAACAATGAAAAAACCTGCCTCAAAATCATAGTTTATATTAGGTAATTGTAAAGTAATCATAATCTGTGTTCCTTTGTTTCCTATACTGAATTGGTATCTAGGTGTTAGACGCCAGATAGCTAGCAGTCAGGATGATACTCTTTTTAAAAACAAAAAATATTTTTTATTGAGCAGAGCAAAATAAACATAACAGAAACAGATGTTTACAGGATATGTAACTAATACTTTTCAATAAAAAAAACTGTAGTCATTATAGCTATGGAACCAACATGGATCAAATACCTGCAAATAGAAAAAACGCATATTGCAACAGTTATCTTGCCGCCTCTCAAACTGTTTACAAATTAACAAATTGTCCTCTTTAAAATGCCAGTGTTTCAGTACCCAATGATAATCACACTAAACTCAGTGAGTTAGGATGATATTCGAACACACTGAGGTTTCATGGCCTTTAAATTAGGCCTTTGATTAAAGGTCAGTAGGGAGTGAAATAATAAACCCACCCTCATCAACTCTGCAGGTTGCTGCTCCAATTAGAAAGCCGACAAGGTACACGTGCTTTTGAATGAGTCCCCGGTGTCGGAAAATTACACTGGAAAAAATTCAACACAATTTCACGGGGGGCAATCATATCCAGGCCTGCTCAATAATAGCTGCTGGAAGTATATCCGATAGGATCCCCCTCATTTTCTGCACCACATGGAAAGTTTGTATTGCCAAAAAACGTTGTCAATACTCCTGAGGATGCAAGACAGGAACCTGACACAAACTGTGGTTAATTCGTCATTTAAAACCTTAAGAGTCAGAAACTGCTTACTAACATGCTTGTAAAAAATATAGAAATTGAGGTTGTGAAATACAGGTGACACACAGTGTTGAACATTCTGGCAATGTCACATAGGGCAATTTCCAAGGGCCAGTGTGTGGTCAGTTTTTCAATCACCAGCCCACACTCTGGCCCTTTCAAGTTGGCCCAACTAGCAGTGCCCGAGTTCCCAAAAGGCCAATACAACACTGGAGACGCATTCCAAAGATGGCAGCCTGTGTTCACGGAAGGGGAGGGCAGTAAGCCTTCTAGCATACATTGCTAAGACGGATGAATTGATCTCATGACGTGTGTGCTAAAGACATAGGAGACAGAAATAAAAGCTTATTTGCTCTCCTGTTTGCAACATGCATCGTAAAAGAATAATATTTTGCCCTTTGAATATACCTTGATTAATGTTTTACTTTGATCAAAAAGTAGACAGCATGAGAGTAGGCATATTCTGATTATGCAGATCAAATGTTGGCATTGGCTCTGTCACATTATATGCTCCGAGGAGAAAATGTGTGCTTTAAATATTAGACCTATGGCTTTATTGTCTTTTTATCTACTTAAATGCAGATCAGTTGCAATTATGAAATGTATATGCATATACTTTTTGATTCAGATGTTCCTCCAGTAAATAATTCTGGCTTGCTCTACTCAGGCTCTTTCCACACCGACTTTATTAACCTGCTTTTAAGGAGTGTATTACACTGGGTGGAACCTGGCTATTTTCTGGGTGAATCACAGAACTGCATTTGTGTATTTATACTACTCCTGACTGGACATTGAACTGTGCTGTTCCAAATCCTCTCTAAATAGTATGCTAACACTGCGGCTTCCCTAAATGGAGCCTATTTTATTTTTCCACATTGTTGGTGTGTCACATAAACTCAGTGGTGGGAGCGCTAAGTTATGACAGGTCTCTGCCACTATTTGGAGCTGACTGGTGTCGTAAACAGCTGAAGGGCTGGAGCAGCGCTATTTTACCACCTCCGACTGAGTAAATCGTTGCTCGTCACTGGAACCTTACACGCGGGTTGGGCTTTTGTCTAGCAATGTAATAGCATGGCTGACATATCGCAAGTACACAACAGCATATAGCACAATAACAGACACTAAGCAGCATAGCAACACAATAAAACAGAAAAGGACACAACAGAACAGTCAACGGACTGGAACGGAACACAGCAACTACATATAGCACAGAATACATTGCAATATTGTAGCACAAAAACAGAGCAGCAGAAAAACACACACAACACTGGAATATGCCACACACAAAGATGTACAAACATTCTTGTCATACATTACTACTTCCAGAAACCTACTTTCATAATACAGTTGTAAAAGGCGTTTGGCCAGGCACTACTTTAACGCACCACAAGGACGTGAAATAGTCTAAAGTCTTTTCTAATTGGCCCTTAATGTTAGTTTGTGCAGTTTGCCTAAGGTGAGCTGGGAAAGATGCTGGGAAAGCTGTTTGATAGAACCTGCACATCTGCACATTGGATTTATCATTGTGTTTCAAATATCTTTTGTGCACTTCATCTTCACAAAATACTACTCATTGGTTTCAAAAGCATGTATTCCTGTTAAAATCTCAAATAAACATGAAAAAACATCCATCAGAAGTAAACTTGCATAGTGGCGCACTGACATATAGAATATGCTTTCCTTATAACCAAGTCCGTAATAAATCACACATTTTGTGTCAAGAATGAAAACAGAGTGAATAATTAGAACAACCACCACAACATATCTTCTGTCACAAAGAAAACCATCGTTGCTTCACTGCTGGCTGAATGAAAAGGGGGGGCCCTCGGCCCCCCCGCACGCATGGCGGCGCGGCGACCGCCTCACCCCCTCTCCCCTCGGGTCCTTCGACGGTGGGGGCGTGCCCTGGGGGCGCGGCCCACCGCCGATTGGCCGGCGCCCCTCCTGACCCGGAATCAATGGACTGGTTCCGGGTCGGGGGGGGCGGGCGTGAGGAGGGGCCACCCGGCCCCTCGGGAATAAGAGGTAGGGAGCGCCCAGGAGACTCCCTTGTCCCTGGACGCTCCCTCACGGAACGTTGTGCCCCGCGTTCGGGGCTTCTTTGTTTGCTAATTTTCCCGCTTTTTATATTTCAGGTAGAGCCAGCTTTCGTGGAGATCGACATCGCTCTGGGATCGGCTTGGGACGCGAGGCAGCCGTGTTGGAGACTTTCCCCTGTTGTTTTCTTGCAGGGTTACAGGATTTCCAGGACGTGGATCTCGCGCCGGGGGACGGAGGCTGAAGCCGCTTGCTGATCGTCGGCGCCGGGGGACGGAGGCTGAAGCCGCTTGCTGATCGTCGGTTTTTCGCTTTGGCGCCCGCGTCGCCAGTATTTCAGAGAGCGGGGAACAAGTGAGTGTTAGGAGAGCGGAGCGAGAACAAGGGTGAGGCTCGGTCAGGTACCGGGTGCGGGCGGTTTGGGTAACGCGGGCTAAGGGGCTCGAGAACAGCTGCCAGCAGAGTAAGTGGCTCACTGTGTATGTGCAGGGGCTTTGAGTGAGTTTTAAGGCTTTCTGAAACAAAGGTCGGCTACATCAGCCTGTGTTGGGGTGTATAATTCGGGTGCATTTCGGAATTTAGCGATTTAGACGCTCTACCCCGCCGCATGTGATCTTTACACGGGTGCACGCTTGATTCTTTATTCTTGTCTCCACCCTAGACTCGGCAAGTTGTGGTTGGGCCGGTCTTTTACTCGAACAGCAGGTAACGAGGCAGGGCCAACACGTGGAGAGGAGACCAGTGGAGGAACTGCGCAGTGGTTTATGAAAAAGCGAAAGCTTTCTATTGATCATATGATTTGATGCTTGTTGGATGGTAGCTGTGGGTTACAAAGGGTGCATTGAATTTTGTAATTTGTGGGTTAGGTTTGGTGCACATTGTTGAGGGGAGGCCCACATCGGGATGTTTCACTACTGAAAGGTATTAACTACTAAATGTATTGCTTTCAAGAGACAAACAAGGTGGCATTTTATTAAAAGTTTTCACTGTTGAAGTTTGGTGTTCTAAAACGTTTTTCTTGCTTTATTACACGGGATTAATACCTGTTTTCAATTCCAGGCAACCTTAACTACATTATTGGCACGTTTCACTCGCAGACAGGGCACACGACGTGGCGAAGGCTGTGATCGCAGATCATCACCGCCGGCGAATGCACGGGACTGGTCGGTAAGAGGGGTACGGGGGGCTAGCATTCATTGCTCCAGGTGGCCGCCGGGTGGGTCTACATTAGGTTTACTCACCCCCTTACATAAGCGGACAAGCCGCTAGTGTTGCGGTCGCCGTTGCATGGTGCTGAAAGCCCCCTGGTGACCCTCCATCTGAAAGGTACACACAGTTGACCTGTTGGGAATTAAGTAGGCAGCGGGTGTTTTTTGTTTGTAAGGTTAAGCATCATGCCAGGTCCAAGGGGTGGAAAAAGGGGGTCCAACATGGAGGCTATGATGCGGGCTATGATGCGGGAGATGAGCGACATTAAACAACAGCTAGGACAAATTAAGGAGCGGGAAGCCCGGTTGGAGGATAGAGATGGCGAGGCACCAGGCCCGTCCGGGAGACCAGTCCGCAAGAGGGTGGCACCAGTGCCAAGAGGTGAATTTGTCACCCCACAAGGGAAACCTAGGTCCAAAAGACCCAAGGAGGCGGTACCTACCCCAGTCCCAGGGGATGCGTTACCCGCCGCACCGCCCGCGGTGGTCCCACCCCCGCAGGTGCCTACACCCATTGCCCCTGTGGTGCCGGTGCCGACAGGTCAACCAGTAGACGCTGGGGCTGCTTCCGCACCGGTGCCCGCAATCCCGGGGACAGGCGGGCCACACCCGATACCCGCTCTGCCAGCGGTGCCAGGACCAATGGGCATAACCCCAGTGGTACCTGTTGTCCCGGGGGGTAACGTAGATTCAATGCCACCCGAATTCTTATCTCACTTGACAGCCATGATGCCATGGCTCCAAAAAGGAGGAGCCTTCCCGAATTCAGCAGACTATGCGGCAGAGGCGGCAAGGTTCATGGAAAAAATCAGATCGGCACCGATCGCCGACAGTGTTGCATTGCCAATTTCTTCTCCCCTTGCAGGTTCAAGTGTTCCCCAGCTGGACGGAGTACAAGGGCAGCCGCCCCCGGTGCCCGCACTTGGTAAGGAAGTGGCATTGCCGCTCTTGGGGGACGGCGTAGTACCTTCCAGGAGCGAAAATCTAGCTCAACATGTGTCTTTAGCTGTCAAAGAAATGATTTGGGCTGATAAATACGTGTACATTTATTCTTTATTATTGGATAATAGGGAAATGGAGCAAGCAAAAGCACTGAAAGAGTGGATGCTCCCGAGTGAATGGAGGGCACAGTGTACTAGATTCAGGGTCGAAGAAAATCTCAATAATTGGATGCAAGCATGGGCCGTTTTCACTGCAGTTAAGGCTGAGCGTCCTCCAGATCTGCAGGCTGCATTGGCCTGCTATTCGAGCAGGATTGTGGGGTGGAGTCAACAGTATTCTGGGGAAGCATGGAAGGGTTATGATGTGAATTTTAGGAAGGCGTTGGAATTCAATAGAGCATTACCATGGGACACGGTAGACTCCATGGCCTGGCATAAACAGTTCTCTGACACTGCACCTCCCCCTCAGTTCGGTGCGGGCAGGGTGTTCACTAGACCACAGCAGCCCTTTCGGCCCCCCCAAACGAGTGAAGTGCCTGGGAAATTTAGGGCAGGTGGGCCAGAAAAGAAAGGGGTGTGCTGGGATTTTAATAAGCGTACCTGCACAAGGGCCGCGTGTAAGTTTAGGCATGCATGTGCCTCCTGTGGGCACCCCTCTCACCCAGAATCTACCTGTAGGTCCAAGCAAGGTAACACGGGACAGAGGGGCAGGGGAAGGCCACTATAAGTCAGACACGGCACGCCCCCCCACTCCAGTGGATGTGGTGGCAATGATTCCATTCTTGAACAGATACCCTGACCACAAAGCGGCCACCCTACTTCAGGAAGGTTTTTCCAAAGGTTTTAGGATCCCGGCCGGGGGATACACAGGCAGTGCGCACTGTAGGAATCAATTATCAGTCACACACAATCCAGCTGTTGTGGCCGCCAAAATTGACAAGGAGCTTTCCTTAGGCAGGATATCTGGCCCTTTTTCTACAGTGCCAGTACACAATTTTGTGTGTTCCCCACTGGGAGTTGTCCCCAAGAAAGAGACGGGGCAATTCAGATTGATTCATAACCTATCAGCGCCAAAGGGGGCCTCCCTGAATGATGCCATTGACGAAGGTATCTGTAGTGTTAAGTACGCCTCTTTTGATCAGGCTGTGACCTTATTACAGGCCACTGGGCCCGGGGCGCTGATGGCGAAATCAGACATAGAGTCCGCCTTCCGCCTCCTCCCAGTCCACCCGGCAGACCAACATCTTTTAGGTTTCACCTTTAGGGATAGGTTTTACATGGACAAATGCATGCCTATGGGTTGTTCTATTTCTTGCGCCTACTTTGAGATGTTTAGTTCATTTCTTGAATGGGCCATGAGACAGGTGACAGGCCATCAAAGGGTCATGCATTACTTAGATGATTTCCTCTTTCTCGGTACAGCGGGTTCTCAGGAGTGCGCACTAGCATTGCAGGAATTTTGCGTGCTCATGCGGGCTTTTGGGGTCCCGCTTGCTCCTGGGAAGACAGTGGGGCCGACCACCTGCTTGGAATTTCTGGGCATTGAGATTGACTCATTTGAGAAATGTTTTAGACTACCTGAGGACAAGGTGCGCAAATTCAAAACGTCGCTACAGTTATGCCTCCGGAAGGAGAAGGTCACTTTGCAGCAATTACAGGAGGTGGTAGGGCAACTGAATTTCGCACTAAGAATCATCCCAATGGCTCGCCCCTTCTCTCGCTCCATCGCGCACGCGATGCAGGGGCTGAGGGAAAAGCACCACCGCACGCGCCTATCGGCTGAAATTCGCCAGGATATGCTTATTTGGATGGCATTCCTGGAGGATTTTAACGGTAGGGTGGTCTGGCCCGGCCCGCTCACTACATCAGCGGAGTTAGGACTATGGACCGATGCGGCCGGTAGTGTGGGCTTTGGTGCCATCCTAGGGAATAGGTGGGTCGCTCAACAATGGCCAGAGGAATGGAACACATGGGGTTTGCTCGGCAACATTGGCTTCTTGGAACTTTTTCCAATATGGGTGGCACTGATGGTTTGGCCCGAACACCTATGTAACCAATCAGTGGTGTTTTGGTCAGATAACATGACAGTGGTGGAATGTATCAATCAGCAGGGGGCGCGGTGTCCTTTCATACTTCGTCTGATCAAAGAAATTGTTCTGCGTTGCCTTAAACTGAATGCCACTTTTAGAGCCAAACATGTCCCTGGTGTTTTAAACAATGCTGCTGACGCCCTTTCTCGCTTCAAAATGCAGGTTTTCAGGGAGCATCTCCCCACAGCAGACCCCTCGCCAGCACACTTCCCAGCAGTACTTTGGCAGATTGGTGCCCCAGATTACAAGACCTCGTGGTCGCTAGCCTAGCCCCCAGGACCAAGACGGCTTACGAAGGGGCGTTTCTGTCTTATTGTTCCTTTTTGGGGCCTAAGTGGGAAGTGCTTTGGGCAAAGGAGGATGGGTTTGCAGCCTATTTAGAATGGATGCACAAAGAGGGGCGCTCGGTAGCAGCGGCAACTAGACATAGGGCAGCAGTGTCATTCTTTGCTCAAGCTAGGGGCTTTCGGGATCCCACCAATACCTTTATGATACGCAAGGCTTTAAGGGGATGGCGCCGTATTCAAGGACACCAGAAGGATAAAAGGAAGCCCATGGGGTTGGCCCGGCTAACAGCCTTACTGGGCAAGCTGGAGATGGTGTGTAACTCAGAGTGGGAAGTGCTTCTTTTTAGGGCGGCATTCTCCCTGGCATTTTATGGGGCACTGAGAATTAGTGAACTTGTGGCAGGATCTAAGGCTGACATACTAGGCGGCTTGCAGAAGGCTGGGGTGACGATAAGGGGTGACACCATGTGGGTGATTATCCAGAAATCAAAGACCGATCAAGAAGCTAGGGGTCACACCATAGTTCTGCAACGGGCCCCCGCCAACCCGTGCTGCCCGGTGAGGCACGTGGAATCACTCTTGGGATTATTGGTCGGTTCAGTAGGCAGGGCGTTGCTCTGTCACGCCGACGGGAGCCCCTTGACCAGGTATCAATTCAGGAGAGTGTTCGAAATAGGGGTTACAAAAGCGGGTCTTGATCCTAGAGATTTTGGATCTCATTCTTTCAGGATTGGGGCAGCAACTGAGGCGGTGGCGGGGGGCCTCCCAGTGGAAAGAGTGAAGACAATTGGGAGGTGGTCGTCAGACTGCTATAAACGTTATGTTCGGATTGACATGCTATGATTACCTGTCACTCACGCTTGGTCTCTTTTCCGCTCTCTTACAGTTTCTCAGACCTGTTACGCAGGGGAGGAATTTGTCGTCGGGCACCGCCAATATTCATCGGCACGGAGCGGCGACCAGGAAACAACAAAGAACAATGTCTGGATTGTTGGTCATTCATATGTTAAGCGAGCGGAAGGTGTTTTCCTGTCAGGTGACAAGAAGGAAAGGGCGGCACAACTAGGGTTGAATATCACATTCTTTGGTAGAGGAGGGTTGTGTCTTCACGAGTTTAGGGGATTCTTCCAAGGGCTGTTAGCACGCCAGCGGGCTCCACCGTCAGTGGTGATACTTCACCTTGGGGAGAACGATTTGGCAACACTGGGCAGGCGCACCTTGATTGAGGAGATTATCTCAACAGCGGGTTGGATAGCTAGGACCTGCCCCGGGTGCACACTAGTATGGTCACAACTAATACCTCGACTTCAGTGGCGGGGGGGCGATTCAGTCAGGGCGTTGAATCACTCGGTAAAGAGGATCAACACACGGCTGGATAGGTTGTTCCGAACCCCCGTGTTACAGTCAATACCTCATGGGTGCATCTGGGGTCAAAAGTATTATTTGAAAGACGGGGTTCATCTGACAGAAGAGGGTAATGTCCTATGGGCTGACAATATCTGGGCTTGGCTGGAGGGCTGGGGTAGGAGGATGTGTCCTTAGATAGGGGCTAGAGGGGGAGGCCAGATCGTCGGTTAACAATACTGGCCTGTGGCGGTAAGGTCATTATCGGTGAGCACATATTTGAGGTCTGAGGGGGCGGGCATCATCCTATAGAGGTTCCCGCCCAGGGGGAGGAGCCTGCGGGCCACTCCCAGTACTCCAGGGGCAAGGTAATATGCAAAGGAGCGCGGGTAGGAGTAGTTCACGCTTTCCTTAGGCTGGTAGCCACCCCGCGCGCGTGGACTCATGACGCCACCGGCGCAGAGTAAGGGCCCTCCTTTAGTGGGTAAATGGAGTTTGGGGCGTAGACCGGGCAATTCCCGGGGTAACACTGCGCATGCGCACTTCTAAGGGGAGGCGCAGCTTGTAGGACCTGACACCGGTAGTGACCCTGCCATATGGCCAGAAATGTACAAAAATCAAGATAGGATGTTTAGTTAAGCTAGGAACAATTTGTATTAGAGTTTTGTTAAGGTCAGGCTCTCAAACTTGTTGATAACGATTGTATAACTGAATGTCCTGCTGATTTTTGTATTTCATTGTTGATTATGCAATTAAAACTCTTTTTAATTTCATACTTTAATAAATACGGCCGGGCGACTAGCGCCCGCCTTCCAAAGAGTAAACACGTCTCGTGTCCACGTTCCTTGGTGTTGGGTGCCGGATTGGGGGGGGGGCGGCAGCTAGTCGCTGACCATGTGAAAAGGGGGGGCCCTCGGCCCCCCCGCACGCATGGCGGCGCGGCGACCGCCTCACCCCCTCTCCCCTCGGGTCCTTCGACGGTGGGGGCGTGCCCTGGGGGCGCGGCCCACCGCCGATTGGCCGGCGCCCCTCCTGACCCGGAATCAATGGACTGGTTCCGGGTCGGGGGGGGCGGGCGTGAGGAGGGGCCACCCGGCCCCTCGGGAATAAGAGGTAGGGAGCGCCCAGGAGACTCCCTTGTCCCTGGACGCTCCCTCACGGAACGTTGTGCCCCGCGTTCGGGGCTTCTTTGTTTCCCACCCACCATCCCTTGGTACAAAGTTTAAGCAGCGTTATGTCCGGTCTAATGGTAAGTTTCGTAGGTATAGACCGCGGGAGAGAGTAGGTTGTTGTGGTATTTTGTGATCTGTTGTCAGGACTTTTTTCCCTCTATAGAAAATGAAGTGTGAAGTGAACTAGATTTGAAGTTATGTGTCTTTAGGCCTTTTTTCCCTTTGTAGATATACGTAGTTATTGTGATTATGGGCAACATGCGTGAACCGAGTTGTAATTTATGCCATGTGTCGTTAGGCCTTTTTTCCCCTTTAGCTATGCGTGGATACTGTTATTTATTAGCCAGTGTAGTTGTCCTTTAGACTTTTTTCCATAGGTCGTCGTATTTATTAGGTATGGGGCATGCGGTAAGGTCATTATCGGTGAGCACATATTTGAGGTCTGAGGGGGCGGGCATCATCCTATGGAGGTTCCCGCCCAGGGGGAGGAGCCTGCGGGCCACTCCCAGTACTCCAGGGGCAAGGTAATATGCAAAGGAGCGCGGGTAGGAGTAGTTCACGCTTTCCTTAGGCTGGTAGCCACCCCGCGCGCGTGGACTCATGACGCCACCGGCGCAGAGTAAGGGCCCTCCTTTAGTGGGTAAATGGAGTTTGGGGCGTAGACCGGGCAATTCCCGGGGTAACACTGCGCATGCGCACTTCTAAGGGGAGGCGCAGCTTGTAGGACCTGACACCGGTAGTGACCCTGCCATATGGCCAGAAATGTACAAAAATCAAGATAGGATGTTTAGTTAAGCTAGGAACAATTTGTATTAGAGTTTTGTTAAGGTCAGGCTCTCAAACTTGTTGATAACGATTGTATAACTGAATGTCCTGCTGATTTTTGTATTTCATTGTTGATTATGCAATTAAAACTCTTTTTAATTTCATACTTTAATAAATACGGCCGGGCGACTAGCGCCCGCCTTCCAAAGAGTAAACACGTCTCGTGTCCACGTTCCTTGGTGTTGGGTGCCGGATTGGGGGGGGGGGCGGCAGCTAGTCGCTGACCATGTTAGAACTATGCAAAGTGCTACTTAATCAGAAAACAACTCAGAAACCTATTTTCAGCTTCTAATCGTAATGACGGATAATTTGCATGAACACTCACAGATCTTAAAAAGGGAAAAAAAACTTTTTTTCTGACCTTTTACTTGTGGGGGAAACATGCTTTGATGGAAATTCGAATTCAACTATTAATTCCTTAAAATGTTATATGGAAAAGAAGACCATTAAAATAACTCTAATCACATACTGAAATGCTAATTCAAGCTGTATGTTCAAAGTGCCTTTGCAGAGCCGCCTACACCATAGCGTCACGTTTACACATTCTTTTTAAAAGGTACAGTTATTAGACCATATTAGGGAACCTATTAAAAAGTCAAACACAAACCGGCAACTATTTTACATCTAAAGTGAAATCCTACAAACTTACCAGGAAGAATCTAAACTATATTGTGATATTTTGTTCTCGGATATGAATCAAAAAGCAAAGATGAACTTTGTGGCTGTGCGGAAAAGGAGGGTATTAATGCAAACGTCCATGCTTTGATGTATGTCTGATTTTCTAAAACAAAATGAAGGCGCTCTTCCCAATATTAGAAGAAAATGAGATACGGTAAATCATTTCCACTCAGAGCTCTCCAACAAAACCTATTGAAATCACCTCTTTTTCGGAATATATTAAAAAATAGATCGTAAAAGCTAGCCATGGGATTCAGCACCTGACAATAGACATATAGAGCTGTCCTCTCTCACGGTTGTACCCCTTTTCTCACACAACTCAGGAATCACACTCATACCCCGGAATGATTCACCATGCCCCTCCGGCCCCAAATCATTAAGGAAAGGGCGAACTTAAGAAGAGGTGTGCTTTCTATGAAAAGAGAAAGGGACTTATTTTAACGGTCGCAAACTGTTAGATTCTCAAAATCTGAGAATTTGGCAGTAGGGCTCCTCGAGGGAGTGCTGTGGGGTGGTGGGGTAGGGCAGGGGAGGGGCAGGTTGGAGGGTAGTAAACTCCAGCATATGGCCAAATGGAAGTAATTAAAGAAATAAATAAATAAAACAAATTACATTGTGCACGCTGCTACGTCAAATGGCGATGCAGCGCGCAATGTAATTTGTTAAATTTATTTATTTCTTTACTTACCTCCGTTCGGCTGCATGCCGGAGTTTACTACCCTCTCCACCCCACCCTATTGCCCCACAGCACTCCCTTGAGGAGCCGCTACTGGAATTTGGACCGCTAAAACACTATTTGGAATGTTGTGATCCCTATTACCAATTCGGAAAATACTTTTTGAATCGTAAAATGGTATTAAGGAAACAATAATGAATTGGTATTTGAAAGAGATATGTTTAGGGAGAACATTTTGAATGCCGATTTCTTATTGCGTATATTAATGTTTTTGCAACCGAAATCCGGTTGCAACGTATTATTTTATCACGAAGTCAAAGGAGATGATTTAACCCATTAGTGAATGTGAAAGTCTCCTAAGAAAACTTTTGAGTAACTTTTTTTATTTTTGGAACACACCTGGCTTTATTATTCAAAAGCAATCACAGACATGATGGTAAGCCGACCCCAGTAAGACACCATCCATGATTGTGTCCAATCATGAATTATGTATTTTGTTAAGAGTACTAGGTAGGTGTGTTCTAGCATTGTAAGAAAGTATACCTTGATGGTTCTTAGGAAAACATATTGGGTTGAGCAGTGTGTTGTAGTGTTGTGTATAATTTGGATATGTCTGCTGCAAGGTGATGAGTGTGGCCAAATGAGACAGTTGACAGTGTGGTGGTGAACAACGTTAACTGTATGGTGCACAACTGAGTGGCTGTGCATTCTGTCATTAACCCCCGTACAAGGAGCATGCAAAAGCATGTATTACAAAGGGATATTCTGTTGAGCAAGATCAACACCATTTAACTTGTTTACCGTGGTGCGAATTTCCCTGCGGTGCGGGTGAAATAAAGGGTGGCCCCCGGCCGTCCGACGCACCGAAAGGGTTAAATGGCAAATGCACATGTGAAAAGTAAATAAAAGGCAAGTCCATTAAAGTGATAGCTCTTACTTTCGTGACAGAAGGTGATTTCTGTCACACAAGGCAAGGTCTGAGCTTTCTCCTGGTAACTTAAGTTCATGTGAGTAATTTGTGCCTAACCTTTACTTTGTATCTGGCTTACTACTCCATCTAACGTTTTAAATAGTGTATATATTTTTTCACTGTTTTCTATTGACAGATTTTTTAATGTGCTTTTTTATTTTAACAAATATTACTCCTCCTCATGTTGGTTCATTTTTTACTTTATTTTATGTTTTCACCCACTTTTCTATTCTCTGCATAAAGTGTCATGATGGCAATTAAGCCTTGTTCAAATTTTGTAAAACTAAAAAACTAAAACTAAATGAAATAAAACCTTTCCAATTTTTGAACAAACGTACTTTGAAGCAATGACTAGCTTATGCAATTTATTTTCTAATTTGGAAGATCTCAGACCAGAATCTAATTTGTTTTTCAATGGTCAGTAAAGTGTGCGTTCCACTTGTAATAAGTGGTGAGTTTTGGCGAATGGGTGAGACAGCAGAGCTCTACTAAAATGTTAATGTATTTCCTTAGTTGTAAAAAATGCCAGTTCCCCAGCAAATGTGTGTTGGTAGCTGTTCGTACCAAATGCTTTTGGTTGCAAATATGAGGGAGTATGTCTAAGCTAAACATTGAATAAAACAGGAAAATAGGGGGTGAAGGAGAATGAGGGCTTGTTAGAAATGGGGCTTCTGGTTGGATGAGGTATATACCAAAGCAGGGCAGAATCCCCCACTCTAGTCAGGGAAGGCTAGTTTCACACCACGATAACCTGTGCTCATTCTCTTACAGCTTGGGGCACAGCAGGCAGGCTTATCATAAGAGGCAATGTGTGAAGTATTTCTTCAACACACACAGCAACACAGTGAGTACACCACAAAAATACTCAACACAGGTTTACAAAAATAGGAATCATTTATCATCATTAAATAAGACCTAAATGACAAAAATCCAATCAATAGGTCACATTTAAAAGAATCAGGGCAAAAGCAGTGCTTTATAATATGCAAACATTGTCAAAATATGTGAGATATTATAATCCTAGAAGCAGGAGTTACTTCTCTTTTGGTAATTAGAGTTATAGGGGATTTACGATAGGAATGTGCTTGGGGCAGCAAGCTGTGGGGAGCACCACATAGCAACAAGGACTGCTTGGAACTGATTGTATGTAAAGCAAATTGTGTGCACTCGGCTGCGCGGAGTGCAGCTCAGTCCCCAAGACCAGATGAGTCCAATTGCCAATAAAGCAAATAACTTCTGTAATGCAGTGTCTACGTCAGTGCAGACCTCTGATATGGCGCTCACACTGGGCTGCTGGTGCTTTGATGTGTTGCTCAGCTCAGTGACATGCGGCAGGGGCTGCGATGACGTTGTGCAGGTCTTCAGCAGCTTTTACTACAGTAGAGTTTCTTCCAGGCCCTGTAGTGTACAGTTTTGATATGGCCAGAACCCCCATACTTATACTCCAAAGAGCCTTTGATGTAGGGGGTGACTTCAAACGAGCCTTCGGAAGAGCATTATGCTCCCTTTCAGCCCAGCCCTGTCTCCAGACTACTAAATCAGCCCTTTGCGTGAGATCAGGACACAACCTATTCAGATGTAAGTGAGAACCACCTCTCCCTGCCCAGGAAGACTATCAGTATGCAGATGAATGCAGATATATCCCATGTCACACCCATCCCTTCCTGTGTTGTGACTGTCTAGAGAGTATGCACAAAGTGTAGCTGTCACCCAGCCCAGACGTGTATTGGTGACAGGCTGCAGGCACACAGATCAAAGTTAAGATCAGAGAATGGTAATGTCAAATCCAGCTTTATCACTAAATAGGATTTGTCATCACCATTTCAGAGATATTAAACATGAAGTAGCTACTCATTTCTAATCAGGAATTACAGCTTAAAAGGTATTTTAAGGAATCCCCAAATGCTAGCCTATGGTAGGAGTAGTCCTCACAACAGTGAACAACTAATTAAGCTGCTTCTCACTACCAGGACATGTACAACTTAAAAGTACATGTCATTTCTTTTAGATACACAGCACCCAGCCCTTAGGGTTACATATTACTATAAGGTATGTTATGTTATGTTATGTTATGTTATGTCCACCTGTAACGCGCACGGATACTCATGAGTGTCCCGGCGCGAAGCCTGAAGGGAACAAGAGGAAAATAACAAACAGAGAGGAGAGTTTGAAGAATCGGTGGTATATTTCCTCATAAAAATGGCAAGACACAGAAAGGATCACAAGGAGAGATTAGTAAGCAAATAGGTGAGTTTTCAGTTTCTTTTAAAAGATGGCAAGGTTCTGAATAGACCGCAAGGAGAGGGGAAGGGCATTCCAAGCTGTGCTAGCCTTCACGGCGAGGGAGCTACCCCCCATCCTCTGAAGCCTAAAACGAGGCACCCAGACAAAACATTGGGTCGCGGATCGAAGAGCACGACCTGGGGTATAGAAGGAAAACCGCTTTTGAAGATAGAGGGGACCAAGGCCATGAAGGGCACGATTGGCCAAAACTAAGGATTTGAACCTGACCCTTTTTGCGACAGGAAGTCAGTGCAGAGAGCGGAGTTGAGAAGTCACACTATTCCTTGCCAAGAGACCCAGTAGCAGTCTAGTGGCCGTATTCTGGACAACCTGGAGTTTTTTAAGCAGATAACCAGGGGACCCAGCAAGGAGAGCATTGGCGTAGTCCAGTCGTGAGAGGATTAGGGCGCAAGTAACGGTTTCTCTGGCCGCTTGGGGAAGAATCAGGAAAAAGGTCCGCAAGGTCTTAAGGAGACCGAATGTAACAGCCAGCAAGTTTCTTAATATGGGCAGAAAAGGAGAGTCTCTCATCGAACCATACTCCTAGGTTGTTTGCCGGCTGTCCCGACATAGGAGGGAGCGGGGAGTCAGGGGTCCACAACTGCTCGCGAAAGTCAGCAGGAAATGTGCCGAAGAGTAGTATCTCAGATTTATGTTCATTGCATTTCAGCTGCGCATCAGTGAGCCATTTAAAAATGGAAACTAGGCACTGTTGGGCTGCTGAGACTGACCTGGAAGTCTTATCCCAGGTGAACAACAGCTGTGTATCGTCAGCATAGGTCATCACCTTAGCCCGAGCTCCTCTGCCAGATATAAAAGAGGGGTAACATAAATTTTAAAGAGGAGCGGACTGAGGGAAGAGCCCTGCGGGACTCCAGTGGTGACCAACTGAGGGGAAGAAGAGAAAGGGGGGGAGCCAAATCTGCTCAACTCGCCAAACCAGAAAGGACCTAAACCAACCCCAAGCCGCTCCATATACCCCAATCTCAGCAAATGGGGCCAAAAGGAGGGCGTGATGGACCATGTCGAACGCGGCCGAGAGGTCAAGCAAAATTAATGCTGCCCTCCTGCCTGCATCCAGACACTCCCGAATAGCCTCCACCACCTCCACAAGGACAGTCTCAGTGCTATGAGAGGTGCAAAACCCTGATTGAGCAGGATGCAAGAGTCCCTCCGTCTCCACATACTCTGTGAGTTGGTTGTTAACAACCTTCTCACAGACTTTAGCAATGGCCGGGAGAAGGGAGATGGGACGATAGTTCCCTGGGATAAGGGGATCTAGAGAGGCTTTCTTTAGAAGCGGGAGTATCGTAGCCTGCTTCCACCTTAGAGACACAGCTGCAGACTGACGAGACAAGTTGATAATGCAGTTAACCTCAGTGTTCAAACTCTCAGCCACAGACGCCAGAAACCTGACCGGGCAAGGGTCTGAAGGCGAGCCCGACTTGAGTCCCCTGAGGATTTTCAGGGAATCCAGGGGAGCAACTGCTCTGAAGGCTGAGAGAGAGCAGGCAGGGGCAGCAGGTTGAAGCGCCAAAGAACCCATATGGCTGCCATTACCCGAGGAAAAGGAGGCCTGAATGGCCTGAATTTTCTCTCTGAAACAGCGGAAAAGTGTGTCGCACCAGGCGAGAGAAGATGGAATGACACTCGCCTGGGCACGAGGTGACGTAAAATTCTGCACTATGGAGAACATTTCTTTAGCATTGTTCCTAGCTGAATCAATGCGGGCAGCGAAAAATTGCCCTTTAGCCACAGTAATAGCCTCATAGTACATTTTTTGCATCGCTCTCAATTTTCTCTTAGCCAAAGGGCAATATCCACTCTGGCGCCAGGCACGCTCCAAAATCTTGCAGTCATGTTTGGCACTTTTGAGAGTCGTATTAAACCAGGGTTTAGACGGGGAATCTCGGGCAGGTCTAGAAGGTCGCGATGAGGCAGCAGAAGCCGCTGCCTTAGCAACCCAAGTGGTAAACCCAGACAAACACTCCTCCAGTACACCGGTCAGGATAGGCCTGGAATGATCAAGAGCCAGTTTAAATTCCCGAGGATCGATCCTACCGAGAGCAGGATTCTGATAGGGGGAGGCCCGTGGTGTAGCACTAGATAACACCCAGGAGAACTGAGAGACAGAGTGATCAGACCAGGGCACAGGGCAGGGATCTCCTATGAGGAGGGGGAAATTAGAGCAGCTAGGGTCTAGAAGATGACCCGCCTGGTGGGTAGGAAGACGGACATGCTGGACAAGTTGGGCTAGATGGAGAATATCTAGCAATTCAGCCGCTTCCCTAGTGTCAGGGCACTTCCCTAGTGTTGAGGTCCCCCAAGATTAGATAATGTGTGAACCTAACCGCCCTAGAGTCAATAGCATCCCCACAGCTCAAAAGAAAAGGGCCCGCGGGGCCCGGAGGTCTGTAAATGAAGGAGGCCCCCAAGGTGAAGTGTGCAGAAAAACGCACACTAAAGTCAAGCACCTCACAGTTGGCCCAGGCAGCAGAATGCCCAAGGCGGAGTTCCCAAATATGTGTAATAAAACAGGAGACGAGGGCTTGGCAAGGTTTTAGATGCCCAGACTAAGTGATAGTAAACTGCACGCACAGGCCCTGCACTGTCAGGCCTGAGACAGGTTTGAAAGGCTACTTGTGGCACAGCTAGTGCTGAAAGCCCACTAGTAGCAGTTAGTGCACAGGCCCTGGGTACATGGGATACCAGTTTGTAAGGGACTTACAGGTAAACTAAATGTGCCAATCAGGTATACCCATCAGGACCCCGACCTGGCCAATCAGGTATACACCAATGTTTAGGGTATAAGCCAATGCACTTTAGAACTGATTGACAGTGGTAAAGTGCTCATTGTCCTGAGGCCATCAAAAAGGATACAGCAAAAAGTGGGAGGCAAAAGGCAAAAAGTTGAGGAAAGACCACCCTAATGATGACAGGTATATCAGGGCTTGATTACGATTTTGTGTACATTGCACCAACAATAAGTACAGTTTGCAAGGACTGTGGTAATTAACTGGTGTACATTTTGTACCCACCTCTGAATTGTAACCCTTTGAGTGGGGAATACCTGCAAATTTCAGATTTTTTCACACAATCATAGATCCACACATAGGCATTTCATTTGGCACTTTTTTAGCCCCCTAACACCGATTTAAGCAATGCTTTATCTGGTGAAAATCAAGAGGGCAATATCTAATGGATGATAATCACAATTCAGGCACAAAGAAAATTTGCACTTTTTTTAAAATTTCAAAATAGTTTTTATTGTTTTTACAACATACCACATATAACATATAGTCATCACCGCTTGTATTTGCAGGGGGGCCTCCCAGGTTGGCTGTGTAGCTGGCAGAATATTGTCACCATGTATATGCTAGGCTGCCCCCTATCCACTGTATAGAAAAAGCAGGCCCATTGTATTTGGGACCTGAGTGATCTAGTGGCTAAAAGAACAACAGCAAGCAAAAAAGGGCACGAATTTTATTTGTGTGTCAGAAAGCGAGCAAGAGGGAATTATATTCAATCAATCAATCAATCAATCAATCAGGGAATTGTGAAGCATGCTGCTCACCCGTAGGGTTCTCAATGTGCTGGGGGGTGCAGCTCCAGTGAGTCAAAGAGCCAGGTCTTGGATGTCTTCCTGAAGATGTGAAGAGTGGGGGCATGTCTGAGGTTGATTGGGCGTTCATTAGAGGTCTTTGCTGCGATGTAGGAGAAGGTTCTTCCCCCGTTCTGGCTCTGCGGAAGGGCGAGGTCAGCGGATCTGAGGTTTTTCTTGGATATGTGGAAGGAGATTCTTTTGTTGAGATATTGGAGCCAGTGTTGTTGAGGCATGTGTAGGCGTGGGTGAGTATCTTGAAGGTTACTCTCTTCTCAACGGGAAGGCAGTGGAGGTCTCGCAGTGTTGGGTGATGTGTTTGTGTCGAGGGATGCAGAGGATGAGTCTGGCTGCGGTTTTCTGTATGGTCTGGAGTTGCGGAGCAGAGATTTGTTGATCCCAGCGTAGAGGGCATACCCTTAGTTGAGTCCGCTGGGTATGAGTGCATTGGTGATGGTCTTTCTTGATTTGGGGGATCCTTTAGAAGGTCTTGTGAAGGATGCAGACGATGTTAAGCTGGTGGAGGTGACGGCATTGATCTGTCGGGTCATGGTGAGGGAGGAGTCGAGAATGATACAGAAGTTCCTGGCATTGTCCATGGGGGTGGGTGGGCTGCCAAGGGCCGTGGGCCACGAGGTGTTGTCCCATATAGAGGGGGAGGGTCCGAGGATGAGGACTTCTGTCTTCTCCAGATTAAGCTTGAGGCAGCTGCTGCTCATCAAGGATCTGTTTCATTCCTTCCAGGAAGCTGAGTTTGGTGGCGAGAGGGTCCTTAGTGAGGGAGAGGATGAGCTGGGTGAATGACGTAGGATACTATGCCGAGTCCATGCTGACTTACGATGGTGGTGAAGGGGGCCATGTAGATGTTGAAGAGCGTGGGTCTGAGCGATGATCCTTGGGGTACTCCGCAGTTGATCTCTGGTTTTGGAGAGGAAGGGCGGAAGTCTGATTCTTTGGGTTCTGCCGGTGAGGAAGGAGCAGATCCAGTCGAGGATGGTTCCCTGTATAGTGGGAGATGGTGTTGAAGGCTGCAGAGAGGACGAGTAGGATCAGGGCAGTGGTGTGGCCAGGTCGAGGAGGGTGCAGATCCGTATTGGGAGAGTTTGAGTATGAAGTTCTCTTCAATGAATTTCATTAGTTGCTCATTGACGATCTTTTCTGTGACTTTGACTGTGAAAGGGAGGAGAGAGATGGGTTGAGTTGATAGTTCTTGAGGTCCGTTGGCTCTGCTGAGGACTTCTTGAGGATGGGCTTGACTTCTGCGCGTTTCCAGTTGTTGGGGAATGTGCTGGCTTCGATGGTGGCATTGATGGTGTGTCGTAGCTCAAGTGCAATGGTGGCAGTGGCTCTGTGGAAAATGTGCAGGGGACAGGGGTCCGTGGGGGCTCCTGAGTGAATGCCTTTCATGGTCGACACGGGGTCTTCAGTGCAGTGGTGGCTCTGCGATGCTGCGAGTGCAAAGTGAGTGCTTTTATTGATTTATTTCCTTACTCTCCACTTTCATGTTGTATGTCACACTCCACTAGCCCCCCACCCAGCCCTGCCTTACCACCCCACAGCCTGTGTGAGCTGCCACTGCTTCAGTGGTGGCCAGGAGGATATGGTTGGCCAGTTGGCATTGCCTGGGGGAGAAGTAGAGTGGGTGTCCGGTGTATGTTCGATGAAGTTGGCGTAGAGGGATCTAACTTTCAGGTGGAAGAAGGAGCTGAGTTTGGTGGGGAGCTTGGGGAATTCCTGAATGATGTTGAAGAGTTCCTTGATGTTGGCATGGATTTTGTTTTGGATGAAAGTTCTTCTTGTGGATCTGATGAGTTGGTGGTGTGGAATTTTAGTTCGTGAACTGAACATCATCTGCGCCATCTTGCCCATTCCTCAGACTCACGTATGAACATGCACGACAGCCATTTTAGGTACCATGGTCTCCCTGTTCTCGATCGCTTGTCAACACACTTCCCTGACCCTGCAAGCATCCCCCATGCACCCTGGCTGCCCCCGCTCTCACATGCGCAAGTCATGAACCCTCCCCTTCCGCATGACTCTGTCTTTGGGAATCACACCCCGCGCCTGACCAACACCTCCTTTCCTTCCATGAATACCCCTTTTTTGATGACCCTTCCTCTGAGCCCGATTGTCTGCACGGACCGCTGGTCATCCCTTAGCCTGAGGATACAGTTTATTGCCCACTACTGTATGCACTCGCCCCTCTTCAAAGGAGTTACTTTTGATCATGACCTCCCCACCCCCCTGAGATTCGATCAGGCGCAGACATTCCAAAGGAATCGGCGGAACACTCAGCTGCACGATAGCCCCCTCCTATTGTATGGGGGGTGAGGACCTCTACTGTAGCCACGTGTTGGAATGGGCCGGAACTGGGGGATACCGGGGATGTCCTATTCATTACTTCACAATGTCTTTATTGTAATAAAGAATGGTCACATGTCGTAAACCAGTGTATAAAAGGCCAGGCCTCAGAGAGGCTGTCAGAGAGCACCTCGAGACGATACCTTGTTGTCCGATCTGATGTGTTCTGCTCCGTCGGAATAAAACTTGTTTCCTGTCTTCCTGTCTCCAGCGCCTGCCTCTTTATTTGATAATCTTCGTATGGTATTAGAGGCGTTTAACGCCGGGCAAAATTTCTTAAGAAACATTGACTAAATCGCCTGACCATTTTCCTGACTTTCCTCAATTGGCGTCCCAAGCGTGGGGCCCATCAGCGACACGTGGATCCAGTGGGAGAGGTCCCAACGACAGAGTGAACGACTGCAACGATCGGGAGAGCTCCTGTCCGATAGACCCTCGTCTGACAGCCGATCATCTGAACTTCACTGATTCCGAGCAGACCTCTCCCGAGTGATCTACGGTCCTGACTGGGAACCATCAGGAGTGCCACGGTAGCAGCAGAGAGTAGAGGACGATCGGGCGCTGGAAGCGGAAGACGAGAAACTGTCCATGCGGTCTGGGTAAGGTCGTGACACACGACGAATTGCGAATTGATTGATTGTTTGATTGATTGAAATACTAGTATTTGCTTTGTCGCTCTTTGAGATATTCGCTGCCTGCAAACCGGGAGGAATAGGAATATTCTATCTCCCTTTGCGGATAGTGAAGGGTAGGTAACGCGGACTTTTGTCCCCCATTGTAATCTGCCGTACCTATTTTTCTCCCCACTGATTGATTGTCCGAACATAGATTGTTTGAGTATAGTTCTTTTGAGGTTCTCTGCTTGCAAATAACGTAGAATAGCAATATTCTGTCTAGTCTTTGCAAATAGTGAAAGATAGGTAGTGCGGACCTTTGTCCCCCGTTGTAATCTGTCATGCCTGTCTTCTCCCCACTGATTGGTAGTTGGTACAACCCGGACCGCTTATTAGAGATGAACCATCCAGCTCCATTGGAAGGCACCCCTAATAAGGACATGTTCACTAAACAAGGACTAGTCGCTATATCTTATAGTAAGTTATGGCATAAATATACAAAAAAGGACCCAGAAAGTCAGTGGCCACTGATAGGTTCCTTTGATGATCATAAAATAAGAGCGCTAGAAGCAGCTGTTAGAATAAATAAGGCAACGCCCACCATGCTCGATAGTATCGGCATGTGGCGCAAAGAAGCAGAGCAACAAAGGAAAAAAGAAGAAGCAAAAATAGGGAAAGAGTTACGAAAGGCAGCCCACCTTGCAGCGAAGGAACTAGATGAAGAAATAAGAAGGAGAGAGGAAGTTAGACAAACGCAAGAATCAGGGTCGACAGGCCAATGCCCTGTTAGGACCCCCTCTACGCTCTACCCGGAGGTGCCCTCCAAACAACGGGCAAACGACGAGTTACTGCTAGGTCCTCCGATTATCTACATGCCCCCTCCTTATGCCCCCTGCCAGCCTCTGGCACAGCACCTACCAGTTCTGAGTGCGGGCGAGGGTGACCCTAGCGCTAGTGCCCCGGCTCTTACGGCCTTCACACCAGCCGCATCGGTAACAACATCAGATGAACTCGAGACTAGCAAGCAGCTAACGGCCAGACCAAATAGGTTGAGCAAAGACGAGCGGGATGGGATTGACAAGATAGCAAAGACACTGGTAGAACGGAAAGAGAGCGAAGAATATACGATGGATATGCACAATTCACATGCCGGTAGCCACAGACGGCATTTCATTTTACGGTTCAGCTACCACACCCTGAACGCATATGAGGATAGGTATCAAAATAAGGGTCCTGCTAAGCTGACGGCTCTATATAGAAAGGTCGATGTTGGAGATGGGACTGAGCGCGATGTGACGGACCTCTTCATGCAAACGCTTGAAGTCTTCCGCCACCTCACGGAACAGAAACCGGAGGTTAAGATCACAGTCCCTGAAACAGCTGAGTCCCCATTAGAAGTAGCCAACACTATGATGCCTATCAGAGAACGATACAGAAAAAGGGGGTGGTGATGAACAGAGTGTCTGAATTAAGCAGACCACTCTTACCCAGTCCAAAGATCAGGGCTTGATCCATCACCGTTATTTATCTCACTGCCCCATCCCAGCTCAGAACCTGGCTATATGCAAATTAGTCTGTCCCTGGCCCAGTGCATCATGGGAACAGGGCAGACCAAACTACCAAGCCAATTCTTCACCAGAAAGGAGACAAGCTACCCTGGTTTCCTTCCCAGTGTAAGAATTGGCTTTTGTAGTCTGGTCTGCCCTGTTCCCATGATGCACTGGGCCAGGGACAGACTAATTTGCATACAGCCAGGTTCTGAAACTGGGATGGTGCAATGAGCTAAAAAACGGTGTTGGATCTAGCCCTGATCTCTTGACTGGGTGAGAGTACTCTGCTTAATTCAGAGACTCTGTCCATCACCACCCCTTGTTGTAAATAATTTTGTCCACCCTAAGCGTGGAAGGGTATACTCAGATGTGAGTCCCTTGCTCATTGCACCATCAGGATTCAAGCAAGCCGGGCCGAAGACGCCTGAAATGGCAGAAACCGGTCCCCGGAAGCTTGTTTCCTTCCCAGTGTAAGAATTGGCTTTTGTAGTCTGGTCTGCCCTGTTCCCATGATGCACTGGGCCAGGGACAGACTAATTTGCATACAGCCAGGTTCTGAAACTGGGATGGTGCAATGAGCTAAAAAACGGTGTTGGATCTAGCCCTGATCTCTTGACTGGGTGAGAGTACTCTGCTTAATTCAGAGACTCTGTCCATCACCACCCCTTGTTGCCTATCAGAGAAGCCGCCCCCTACTGGGTTCCCCCAAGAGGTCAGGGAACAAACGACGATATCAACCACGCAGATGCAAAAGGGAGGGTTGTGTACAATTGGGTCTACCAACCATGGGATCGACAAGATATTTTAACCTTTAGACAAACCCTGCCTGATTTAAGGAAGAACCCGACAGCATTTTACACCGAATTAGGCACAGCCTTGGGCTCAACGATAATGACTCTAGCAGACATTGATTTGTTTTTCGGGTTATGTCTGCCGGCTGATGTGTGGAAGCAAATCCGGAAAGCCGATCACACAGATCTGTTCGGACATACCTGGAATCAACTCAGTGAGCTAGATAGACGACGAGAGCCCGGAAGGAAACCGATAAAAGACATACTGGAACTTCCGGACAAAATAGTCCAGAAGCTAAAAACCTTGATCCCAGAGAAAAAGGTAGATTGGTCAATAGTCACAGCTTGCCGTCAGAAACCCCAGGAAGACGTATCAGAATACTTCTCCCGATTTGAAACGGTGTTCTCCGACTACAGTGGCCAAGACATGACCACCGCAACCGGACAACACCTATTCGTGCAAAACTACGTAAAGGGTCTGTCACAAGAGGTTTCCCAAAAGTTACAAACGAGCGAGAGTAGTTGGGGGGCCTCCAAACCCGCCGCTATCCTCCAAATGGCTCAGTACTACGAACACCAAAAGAATGAGAATGATAGGGCAACCGAGAGAAAGAAGAAAGATTTGAAAGAAAGGGTGATGATAGCCCAGATACAAGGGGTGGCAGTCGGGAAAGAACTACACAGGGGGAGCTACCAATCAATCGCCCCTAGAAATCCACCCCCAAAGGACCGCACACCCACTCCCTACTCTGGACGTAGGGACATAGAAGATAATCAGTGTGCATTTTGCAAAGGATTCGGGCATTGGAAGTCTCAATGTCCGGTTCTTCTGGAACTAATTAAAAATAAAGAAACGAGGGACATGACAAATGGCCCCAGGACTAGAGGGCAGGGGCGGGGGTACACAAACGACACCAACAGCGACAGACCAGGAAGATCGAACACATTTGACCGTCCCCGACAGAACCAGTACCAACTATCTGACAGTGAGAACACTCCCGACTTTGCATAGGACTGCCAGGGGCAAGGGAGGGATCCAGTCGAGCTCTGTGTTGACCAGCAAGGTCCTTACGTCACCGCTAAGGTCCTGGGTACAAAGTCTCCATTCTTGGTAGACACTGGAGCGACACGTAGTGTATTATCAAAGCGACTGATTCCAAGGGCACCCTTGTCTGGCTCACACATTACATCGATAGGTTTCGATGGAACGCCCTCCACTAACCCCCTGTCTGTACCTATCTCCTTTGACCTAGGAAACAACCCCACTGACACCACATTTCTGCTCTTCTCCAACTCCCCTGACGCCATTATGGGTATCGATTTACTAAAACATTTCCGAGCTACTATTAGGTGTTCCCCAGATGGAGTCCGAGTCATCATGTACGACAACCCGAGCATGTCCAGATCCCGCCCCGCACGACATAAGTACTCTATAACTGATGCTGACCTGTCCTTGCTCGACACCCTACCCCTGTACCTATGGGCCAGAAACGACTCGGATGTAGGACGAATGATGATCGACCCTGTTCACATAACTGTTCGACCAGACGCAATACTCCTGAAACTCCCACAGTACCGGATATCGCCCGAAGGCGAGAAGGCATTGGTAGCGATTATTCAGTCCCTGGTAGATGCAGGAGTAGTAGAGGAAGTGGTTAGTAATGTCTGCAACAGCCCTATCCTACCCATTGTTAAGAAGCAAGGTGAAGGAGATGAGAAAGCGTACCGCTTCATCATCGACCTGCGAGAAGTCAACAAAGTGGTGGTGCCACAGTACCCCGTAGTCTCAGACATCACCACCATTCTGACCCTCATCCCGTCCACTGCCACCACCTTCACCGTTATTGATCTCAAGAATGCATTTTTCTCTATCCCCATCCATCCAGACAGCCGTTATCTCTTCGGCTTCACCTTAAAAAAACGTTCGTACCGATTTTGTAGAGCTCCCCAGGGCTACACTGAAAGTCCCAGCATTTACAGCCAGGCCCTCAAAAGGCAGCTGGACGCCGTCCAGCTACCAGATGGAGTGGTGTTGATCCAATATGTCGATGATATCCTTTTGGCGGCCGACACCACTCCACTTGCAATCACGGCCACTAGCCAACTCTTGCACTTCCTTGCGGAGAATGGCCACAAAGTCTCCAAAAAGAAACTGCAGTTCTGCCAGCCTCAAGTGACATACCTAGGCCATCTCCTGTCCAAAGAAGGGAGGAAACTTACGCCCGACCGAATCCAAACCATCCTGGACACCCCCAGCCCAAAAACACAGAAGCAAGTCCGTTCATTGGTGGGCCTTACCTCTTTTTGCTGACAATGGTTACCAAATTTCAGTCTCATTATAAAGCCCCTACTTTCCCTGTTGGCCAAAGATGTTCCCTTCCCACTCCCTTGGACCCCCGAATGCCAAGCGTCCTTTAAGGAGTTGTGGGATGCCCTTTGCTCGGCACCCGTCCTAGGAACACCAGATTACTCCAAGCCCTTCTCCCTCTTCACTCACGAAAGGGAGGGATGCGCATTGTCTGTTCTAACTCAGCCCATCGGCTCCAAACAACGCCCTTGTGCCTACTTCTCTGCCACTCTTGACCCAGTCGCCAGAGCTTACCTGCCTGCCTTCGAGCAGTAGCCGCCGCTGCTGTCTCTAGCCGTCAGAGTGAGGGAATTGTACTTTCGAACTCTCTCACGGTGTTAGTACCCCACGCAGTTGACACCCTTTTGAACCAGACCAAGACTCAACACCTGACTAGTGCACGACTGACGGGGTATGAATTGACTCTACTTGCACCCCACATCACTCTTAAGAGATGCACGACTTTGAATCCTGCTACACTGTTGCCCTTGCCTGAAAATGACCCCGATGTGCCCCCTATACACGACTGTGTGACCCTCACGGACGAACAGACCAGGAGTAGAATTGACCTCCGAGACATTGCTTTTACAGACCCTGATGGAGAACTATGGGTAGACGGTTCTTGTATCAAACTCCCGGACGGCACCACCTCAGCTGCCTATGCGGTGACAACAGCCCAAACAGTAGTTGAAACAGCCCGCGTCACGCAACGATCCGCACAGGCGGCAGAGCTAATTGCCCTCACACGAGCATGTATCATAGCAGCAGGAACCACGGCGAACATTTACACGGACAGCCAGTATGCCTTCGGGGTGGTTCATCATTTTGGGCTCTTGTGGAGGGAAAGGGGATTCCTGACGTCCCACGGCACGCCCATCCTTCACGGAGATCTAGTCTCCGCCCTGATTGAAGCAGTTCTCCTCCCCAAACGATTAGCAGTGATCAAATGCCAGGCACACAAGAAGGTGACGGACTTAGTTGGACAGGGAAACGCACTGGCCGACATCACTGCCCGAACCACAGCTGAGAATAGGACGACGACACGCATATATGTGACCAGGTCACAAGCAGAAAAATGGACTGACGCTAGGGAAACGATTAGGGACATCCAGTCGGCCAGCACACCTCACGAACTGACTGAGTGGGCACGGGTGGGTCTAAAGGACGATGAAGGCTGCTGGCGGACAAAAGACACAAACAAGTGGTTGCTGCCTGACTCATACTTGATTCCCATACTGACTATGGCACACTCCCCTGCACACATAGGTTCTGCCCCCATGATTGAACTCATTTCCAAAGTCTGGCACAACAACAAAATCCCCGACTCAGCCAAACGCCTGGTCCAGCAGTGCCTTATCTGCCTACAACACAACCCCGGGAAAGGAACTGTGGTACCCCGGGGAGGGTTTGGGATCCCCGACCACCCCTTTGAGGTCCTCCAGATGGATTCCATCCAGCTGGAGAGATGCCAAGGCTTGAAGTACGTATTAGTCATTGTATGTGCCTTCAGCAAATGGGTGGGAGCCTATCCAACCCGTGATAACACTGCCATGACTACTGCCAAAGTACTACTGAAAGAGTTTTTCCCTCGCTACGGCCTTTGTCGAATTTTATGGAGCGACAATGGCCCCCACTTCATAGCTGAAGTTATCCAACTAATCTTGAAGGGGCTGGGGGTAAAGCAGAGGTTTCATGCGGTCTTCCACCCCCAATCCGCTAGCCTAGTTGAGCGACACAATGCTACCCTGAAACTGAAACTGTCAAAAATAGTGGCCACCACAGGACTTAAGTGGCCAGATGCCCTCCCACTGGCATTGCTATCGATGCGCTCCACTCCCACTAAGCACCACTTGACCCCCTACGAGGTTGTGTTTGGGCGACCAATGAACCTCTGGACTGCCCCCAAACCAACCTCCATTCACGACGTCCCCGACGTCCTGCTGTCAGATTATTTATACAAGTTAACTAAAACGTTGTCTGTCATTCATCAACAGGTGCAGCAGGCCATCCCCGATGCTTCCAGGGGTCCCGGTCACGATATCCAACCGGGAGATTATGTTTTAGTCCGGAATTTTCAACGGGCAAAGAGTCTGGAACCCCGGTGGACGGGCCCCTGGCAAGTACTGATCACCACTCGGATGGCTCTTCGAGTGGAGGGAAAAAGGCACTGGCTGCACGCACACCACTGCAAGAAGGTCTCCTCGACCCTGGCCACGACAGAAAACGTCGACACCCAAGAGGAGATCCTGAACAAAGACCGGCCATCACTGAACTGCTATCCTGATACTGAGGCACTTGAACTTGCAAAATTCTCTGATCCCACTGTGCCATCCCGGGAAGGGTATTTCCTGCGTCGAAAGGAGGGAGCTTCGGCTAAGTAGACCACGGACTAAGTTAAAATCTCAGAACGGTCGCCTAAAACAACCAAGGGTTACCCGGAGAGAAGCTAAACAAAGTCTGTGGTTCTGCCCACTACCGAGCACCTTGAAGATGATGGAAGCGCCAGATAAGAAGATGATGGAAGCGCCAGACAAGAAGATGATGGACGCAACCGGAAATACCCACTACAGGAACCCAAAGGCTGACAATTTGCACAAATCAAAGACAATCGCCTTCTTCATTCTCTTCCTCCTTTGCCTCCTCCTCATGACTTCCTTCTGGATCTTGGAGGACAGCACACCAGCTCATCAGATGTTGCCGACCACTGCACAGCCAACCACCATGAAAGAACATCACCTGATCTCCCTTTCGCCTCAGCTCCGAGAAAGGCGTAAAGAGTTCTGGAACAATTCCTTCGTGCAACTATTGCACCTGCACAACCTTGCTGCAAATGCCACGAACTGCTGGATCTGCGGGTTGCTCCCGCATGCCACTGGACTCTCCATCCCCTTCATCCCTTCTCCTTTCTCAGTTCACGGCTCCTGCCTCGCCTGGCTGATCCTCTTGCAGGAAAGCCACAAGGACAATGCCGCTTCTGGTCAAACAGTGTCACACTTCTACTATGGGTTCTGGCTGAACAAAACTGGAAGGACGTCTGCCCCCTTTTGTCCTGTGACCTCAGGTTCCGTCTTCCATATGAACAACCCTGCCAAAGAACGAGTTGAAATGCAAGTGCTCCACAATCCAGCTAGACCCACCTTCTCCCACCTGCGGAAGCGAACGGCTGCCACTCTGACTGTGGCCCTGTCTGTCATCAATGTCACAGGTCTCGTGTGCCTCGAAGGCCAGGGAACACAGCTGGTGGGTCACAGTTCCTGCCGCATCACCAGAACATTGGTCGCAGTTGATCCCCCCTCCTTTGTTGCTTCTCCGAATATGTACTTTGTTTGTGGCATCAAAGCTTACACTTGGCTCCCGAAAGGTTGGAGGGGTACGTGCTACATCGCCTTCATTCTTCCCCCCACGTATGTGCCCCAGCCTACCATCACCGGCAAAAGCGCGCCGGAGACATTGGACAAGCCGACTCCACCGGAGCACAGTTCCTGGATGCGGTGAAGGGACTTGTTCCTCTGTGGGGCCCAATGGTAAATAGCCGCGCTATCCGACACCTGACTCAGGCAGTGGAAACAACCATTAACATCACGGCTGGCATCCTCGCTAACAACACGGCTGAGCTTCAGGCAGTCCGCCTGGTGGCTCTTCAAAACCGCCTTGTTCTAGATGTGGTTCTGGCCGACCGTGGAGGAGCATGCCGCATCATCGGCTCCAGCTGTTGCACCTACGTGCCAGATAACTCGCCTTCAGTCTACAAAGCAATCGAACACCTCCACAGACTATCCTCAGAGGTTCACCAGGAGCAAGAAGGATGGTCGCTTGGAAGCTGGTTTTGGGACACTTTGAAGGACTGGAGATGGAGGTTGTTTACATTTATACTGATACCAGTCGTGGTACTGTGTGGGTGTTGCTTAGGTATTCAATGTTTGCCACCTTTGTGTTCACTCATTTCTAACTGTATGTGCCCTAAGACTTCGGACTTTAGAACTGAGCACATGAGTCCCCTCTATGAGATAGAAATACGTGGTCTTATGGGGATAGATCTGAATTGACAAGCTGGCGAGACATGTTAAAAGGGAGGACTGTGGAATTTTAGTTCGTGAACTGAACATCATCTGCGCCATCTTGCCCATTCCTCAGACTCACGTATGAACATGCACGACAGCCATTTTAGGTACCATGGTCTCCCTGTTCTCGATCACTCATCAACACACTTCCCTGACCCTGCAAGCATCCCGCATGCACCCTGGCTGCCCCCGCTCTCACATGTGCAAGTCATGAACCCTCCCCTTCCGCATGACTCTGTCTTTGGGAATCACACCCCGCGCCTGACCAACACCTCCTTTCCTTCCATGAATACCCCTCTTTTGATGACCCTTCCTCTGAGCCCGATTGTCTGCACGGACCGCTGGTCATCCCTTAGCCTGAGGATACAGTTTATTGCCCTCTACTGTATGCACTCGCCTCTCTTCAAAGGGTTTATTATTGATCATGACCTCCCCACCCCCTGAGATTCGATCAGGCGCAGACATTCCAAACGAATCGGCGGAACACTCAGCTGCACGATAGCCCCCTCCTATTGTATGGGGGGTGAGGACCTCTACTGTAGCCACGTGTTGGAATGGGCCGGAACTGGGGGATACCGGGGATGCCCTATTCATTACTTCACAATGTCTTTATTGTAATAAAGAATGGTCACATGTCGTAAACCAGTGTATAAAAGGCCAGGCCTCAGAGAGGCTGTCAGAGAGCACCTCGAGACGATACCTTGTTGTCCGATCTGATGTGTTCTGCTCCGTCGGAATAAAACTTGTTTCCTGTCTTCCTGTCTCCAGCGCCTGCCTCTTTATTTGATAAACTTCGTATGGTATTAGAGGCGTTTAACGCCGGGCAAAATTTCTTAAGAAACATCGACTAAATTGCCAGACCATTTTCCTGACTTTCCTCAGTGGTATTCTGTCATGGCATTCTTGTATCTGGTCTGGTCTTCCGAATTATTGCTGTTTCTCCAATTCTTCTCAAGACGTCTGCAGATGCGTTTGGATTCCTGAAGGTCGGCGATGAACCAGTTGGACTTCCTTTTACGCTGTCTGTCGGGGTTGCAGAGGGGGGCGAGCTTGTCTGCGCAGTTGTTGATCCATCTGCAAAGTTCTATGGCTGCAGAGTTGGCATTGGTCGAGGTGGGATGCATTGCGGTTGAGGGTGGAGTTGAGGTTCTCATCAATAACTATAGAATGTGTTTTGTTGAATGAGAGAGAGTATATCTGAGAGAGTATGAGTACAGATGGCTCTCAGCAATATAAAATGAGATCGTTTCAGCAGTTTTGAACTGGTGCAGTAACAAGGTCACTTATGTGGCTAAAGCTAAGCTAGCATGCTGTAGATGGCTGACTACAGTGATGTGTTTGATGAAGGAGTAACTGCAGTGTTGTAATCCTGTGGCTCTGATTGGCAGGTATAGATTATTTAGTGATGAATATGTTTATTATGTATACATAACTCAGCTAACAGCATGTTGTTTATTTGCATTGTTCGATGTGAACGTACAAGCATAAATGCAAAGAAATTTTATTTGACTTATCATGGTGGTTTGAATGGACATATTCTCCTTGCCAAATGCATTCTAATGGACTTTTTTTCCACCATAGTAGATTAAATTACCATCACATTTGTTACAGCATGTATGATGGATGCTATTCTTCTAGATTATAGCCATGGTTTCATTTCCGAGATTAGAATGATTAATCATATTCTACAAGCAAGTTGTAACATTCTCCTGAACCTCACCTGGTAATACACGAATAAATAACAAAGTTTGTAAAGGAATTTTCTGCTTCAGAGCATTAATTGAATTATTTCAGAAACTCTACCTATCTATCTAGAACGTTATCTAAAACCTATGTCTTTTAGCCAAAATCGCTGGACTAATAATAGTTCAATATTTATGTGTTGCTCCTTTCTTTCAAAATGAAACAGAGAGTTGTCCCAAATCACCCTTAGAAGGAGTATGATTAGTCACTGTGAGTCCTATTGAGTTTCATTTGCTCACACAGCTCAGAAAAGAATGCTCATAGACTTCTGCATCTCAAGAAACATAATTAGAGCCAACACCTGCCTCTAGGGGCACTCTTGTGCTATTGTTTATTGCCAGATTAAGTTCACAGACCTTCAGCTTTATCCCTATAACAGCTTCCCGACCCCTAGCCAATAATCAGAATTTGCCTTTCACGTTGGAGCCATGCGCAAGTGTTGTGATAGGCACAATTAATTTTCTCATAAGACTACATTTTGCCAGAATTCCTGACCTTGTGGCAAACTTCTGAACTTATTTCAAGTGTTTTGAATAACATTTAGGACGGGGTTTGTAGTATAGATTATGCCAGGCTTTGTGGCAGTCTAGTCACTTTTCATGCTAGACCGAATTCCCGAGAATCCATGCTCGCTGCTCTGTCACCAGGCTTGTGGGCCAAGCATCACGTGTGTTAGAATCAGCACCTCTTGGGTTAGAAAGTGCTTCCCTGGTCACCCCTGACGCAAGTTATCATAAGTGTGCTCTTTTATAGACTGCTCGCATCAATCCTGGATTGTTTGTTGCGAAAAGATATGTGAACATATGTGTTTTTTTTACCCCATTGAGTATTTGTTTAGATTACCTCTTATGGCATAGTTCATATCTTTTAATCCTCTATTTCTAGAGATTTCCTTTGACTATTTGAGTATTTTCTCAACATTGCCTTTTACAGCATTGTCAAAGTTTTCATCTCCACAGTGTTTGTCTTTCTATATATGAAAGTTATGTGGATATTTTGCAGTCTGCATTCCCAAAAGCATTTGTCAATGAAGAACTTAAATCTTATTCTTGCTTGGTGGTGCACTGTACTGCTTTATACCACATGTTCATTAGCACTACTGTCTTCTGCATGTCTTACACATTCTGTGTGTTAATTAATCTAAATGCGAATTGCCTGTTGATTGGCTGTTATTTATGTATTCTGAATTCCTTTGTTTCCTTGTGCATGGTTTCCTCATTGGGACCCACTTTTCCTCTGAAGCCCTCTGTGATCCAGGGCAATTCTCTTTTGAAATTCTCCTTTCCTTTTGTCTCCTTTCTTACAAGTCATTATCAGACCCTTGAAAGTGGGTCATCACCAGTTACAGTCAGATTTTACCTTTATAATTCCCTGCATGACCAGCCCCCATCAAAGAGCTTACTGGAACCAGAAAAAGAAATGCAATCTTTTCTGCTTGTGAATAGGTAAACGTCTGGTCTTTCAGGAAGTTTGTAACCCATTCTGTCGGGAAGGTCTGGGCGTGGAGAACTTCTCCACGAGCTATGTAAGCCAGCTTATTGCAAGCCCAAAATGTCCAAGCAGTCCAAATCCTACCAGTGAAAAACCATGAAAAGCTTCTCTCTTATGACTGGAGGAGTCACAGTGCCCTGGAACAGAGGAAGATGACAGTGAATGTTACAAAAACAGCAGACCTGTTAAAATTGTGAAAATAATCCAATGTGTACAGAAAGTACAGATGGTACTGTGGACAAAAGAAGGTGGTGTTCTGGAAGTTAAATCATAAGAAGCAGTTAGAACTGACCATTTTGCTGTGGACCTGAACTGACTTGTGGAGCCCCAGCAGGTGGCTTGCAACTGTTGAATGATGTCTTAGGACCAGTCCTGAAAATCTGAAAATCTGAACACTTTTACTGAATGTACTTTGCATCAGTCTGTCTTTCTCCTGATTTTTTGGATGGAACTCTACATCCCAGATATGGAGAAAAAAAAATCTGATGTACCTTCTGGTAATTTCCACATTTCCGTTTCTGAAACTGAGTCCCTTCAATGGACACTACAATTAATTCTGCTTTCATTCTTCATTTTTACAACAGATGTCCAAAATGTCTGCATCTTTTTACTCAGTACATTGTTTCCTGTTTAACTAACTTGGTTTGGACATTTTACATCCTTGATTTTCTTAACTCTCATCTACATTTACTGCAATGTACCTCATCACATACGTCACTATAATGAATGTTTGCTGCCTGAGTCCAGCTTTCATGGAAAGGGAAAAGCTAGAGTTTCCTATAGAAAATAGAATACCCTTTGGAGTCAATCTTTCTAGACCTACTGGGAATTAATTTAGACCTTGGGAGCCGGTCCACCATAAGTCCTTCTCAGAAGGCCCTCCTGCCTGGTGGGGATCTCTGTTTTGTGAGGAGAGGGACCACTGCTGAGACAGCATTTTAAGTTTGCCAAGTGGGCACCTTTTTTAAAGTGACCTCTCAGCAAATGACTTCTCTATCCAACTAATAAATATCCTGACCCACAAGAAGCTTTCTCTCTGTGAAAAGGGGCCATTCTACTTTCTCCCTTACATTATGGACACAGGCAAGGAACTTATGTTCATTTTCGTGCCCTCAGTAGGGTGGGATCACAGTCACTATGACCTGGCCATCCCTTGGAGGACCACCAGTACAGAGCATTACTATGCTGTAATAATTGTGCTTCTGCTGATTTGCATAGAGCATGTGATCTGCTAGTTTATTTAGGCAGGAGAACAGCTGATTTATAGCTGAACGGCAGATCATTCACTTTATGGCATTGCTTCCACTACTCTGTAGTATTTCCTATTACTATCTATCTCTTATGATAATTTGCTCCTAGCTGCTCAGCCTGTGTGAGTCTACTGAGTGGAATGTTTGGTGTGGGGGCTATGTGTGGATTGCTTGGGTGACTGGAGCAGAATGACAGTTGGATGGATGGGGCTGAGCAGCTAGCAGGCTGCTCCCGGTGGGTCTGTTGATGGATACTTAGGACTACTGATATATACCTGTTGATAAAGATTATCCGCTAAACTGGTTTGTCAGATGTGGCCAGCCTGAACGTTTATACTTCAAAAAAAAGTTTGTTGTGTGTGGAGACCCTTATTTGCCACAGAGCGCGTCACATCTTGTCCACTTTGTGAGTACGGTGTGACATGAACTTTTTTTTAACTTTTCCTGCGCCGGAGGAAAGCAGGACTTTTGAATCGCATGCTAAGTGTGTCTTTAATACTGACAATCTTAAGGAGATGACAAGCCTCAGGAGCAAAGACAAGTGGGGCATGTTTTGTCTGTGCTTTTTCAGCTTGTTTGGGACCTTCTAATACTGCATTAACTAACTGCCAATTTGAATTTAAAAAAAGACTTTGCAGGCACTTACCTGTGTGCTCTGGTTGCATGCAGTCTCTTCTCCGTGCTGCCCCACATCATCTACAGAAGTTGCGTGTGAGGTTTCCTCAACTGTGATGTTTTTTTCGTGTTTTTGTGCACGTTTCTGCTGTGATCCACCCGGCGCAACACGCTCAATGTGCCGCCATTTTGTGATTGGCGGGAGGCTCCTTTTGTTCTTCTCTCGGTCCCGCAAATTTTGCCAACCACGTCGTTGTTGAGTGTGGTGGCTTCAATAACGTTTTTTTTATTAGCGGGAGCGTCGCAGTGTGTTGAATAGAGTACCTTTTGCCAGTCAGACACAACGACCTAAATTATGCTGTGGGATTTGGTGAACATTATGAGGAATCCAAGGCATGTATTTCCTATTTGGGCACTCTCCGATTTTGGATGCTTTCCAGGTCACATAAGGTACATATTATTACAGTCCACGAATAACGCTTTGCTTCCGGAGTGGAGGAAGGGTTATGTGAATCTTTGTTGACTTATTCCTGACTGGACATTTAGCAGCACTTTCATACTACTTTTTCAACGTTGGATCAATTTGGATTTTGCTTACAAGTGCACGTTATTCTACTGTCCTGCTAAATGAATATATTTACATTCTTCATGTGTCTTTCACAATCAAATCTAATTTTATTTACTGTAATTGTTTACTGTTACATGCTTTACAGAACCTCTACGCAGGGGTAATGTGCATGGATCTTTCTCCATTGTGAAGTCACGTTTTTCGACATATTTACATTTGTACCCTTACGTAAGGGTGGTCTTTTTGACTTATTGCAGGGTGGGTCCCTGCGTGATTAAGATGCATTGCGCTGCACGAGTTTTGTTGCTGAGTCTTCACATTGTATTCCTCCTGGCATTGGAGAGCTTTCACATTTTATTTCAGGTTGTCCCTTAGTTACTAGTGGTGCAGGACATTGTGTGCAAGTCCCTATGTTCTCATGACATCTTTTATTCTTTATATAGTGTGATTTTTTTTCAAATCACTTTTTGGTTTATAAGGGCAGGACATTGGGTATTAGTTCCTCTGGTCCACAGTCACATTCACGTTGTCCCCTATTCAGGGTGGGGACAGGATGTTGGGTCACATCCCTTCTGTCCACTTTTACACACACTTTGTCCCCTGTTTAGGTTGGTGGCAGGAATTTGGGTCCCAGTCCCTCTTTCCACACCTTTACATGGAGTGTTCCCTACATGGGATTGTATACATTTTTGTCATCTATTTATTGCCTTTATTTAGAGGGGGAGATGGGTATTTCGTATTTTATATAATGTACCTTTTTCTCTTCTCTTTTTGTCTTGTTTAGTCGCTTCCCCTCTTGAGATGTTGTTTCTGTCATCCCTGGGTTACTGACTATTTTACTTATCTTTTGCTGTTTTTTATTACAGTCTTAAGATGTTCGGTATATGTATTTGTCTTATACATTATGCCTGTGGCTTTAAGATGTTTTGATTATTTATCTTTTCTTGTACTTTTAGGTTTTTAGTTTGAAGATGTTTAGTTTCGTCTTTTGCTTATAAGGAAAGAGATATGTAGTATTCTCCTATTACTATCTATCTCTCATGATAATTTGCTCCTAGCTGCTCAGCCTCTGTGAGTGTTCTGAGTGGAATGTTTGGTGTGTGGGCTATGTGTGGAATGCTTGGGTGACTGGAGCAGAATGAAAGTTGGATGGATGGGGCTGAGCAGCTAGCAGGCTGCTCCCGGTGGGACTGTTGATGGATACTTAGGACTACTGATATACCTGTTGATGAAGATGTATACTTGTTTATCTGCCATTGACATAAACTCACATTGGCTTAATCGCACCAGCGTTGTCCTGATTACTACATACTCCAAACTGTAAATGAGGCCCTTATTCATAGGTCATGTTCAACATTGTGGTCTATCTCTCTCTCAAACACATACCATAACAAGAATCCTTACTTGGTATTTTCGCTCCAGAGCTGTTTCCCACATGCATCACTTCATACATCAAATGAATCCTTTCCAATGCAAAATGCCCACTTTTATTTAAAAGGTTGTAGTATCCTACCTTTTACAGTAACAGCCTAGTTGGGCCTCTGCGATAGAACCTTCATTCATCCAGTGTTACTTGCACCAGTTGCTATGAGAGAATGTTGATGTTTGAAAGTAGGAGCTAGTGAGAGAGATGGAGGAGTTGGAGGAAGGAGGCTGCAGTCAATACACGTTGCTCACAATAGAGACTATTCACTGTCAACTACCCACAAGGCTATCTTTATTACATAGGACTTTTGGTAGCATCTTTTCCAAACTTTGCAAGAATGCCATAAAAACTATTCAAGGACAGTTTATGTGCTGTAAGTTCCCCTTTCTAGTACCAAACCTATGCTGCAGAGAACCCACGCCCCCTACAGCATGGCATAAGGGTGTGTGCATTGGCACATAGAAGTCAAAAATGTGCCAGTGCTAAGGAGATTAAAAATGTGCCTTGTCTTAAGGGAAACCTTCCAGCACAAAAAATATTCTAGACTCTCGCACACACCCTTGCACTATGGCGCAAATGTGTGTGCACAGTGCAAGGCACCACAACTCTGCACTGGCGCTAGAGAGAGAGAGGAGAAAAGCGCCTTATCTCTGTAGATATGGCACTCACCTGCTCCCACCCTGTCACACAACACAGTGCAGCATTTGTAGCTGCTGCGTTGGGGGGGCACTTTAGTAAATCCACCCCTGAATGTTTTAAGGCCAATCCCAATCTTGCGTCAAGGCCCCTTTGATCTTTCTTCTAGGCAAACCACACTGGGGCTGATCAGCATACAGGGCACTCTTCTGTTCGCATTTTTTGCAATGACTCCCTTTCTGGCTCCAAGGCACATTAGTATTGGCATAGGAACTCTCTCTAAAGAACCCCTTTGGCAGCATTGCACTTTCATCAACTTGAAATATATACATCACTCTGCATAATGCAGCCGCTGAATACCTTTATTTTAGAGAGGCTTTTGCTCATTTATGATTCAAGCCACAGGGCCCACGCCTCGGGGGTCACACGTGTATACGCAAACTCCGGCACGTTTCCACTGATAGATGCCAGAACATTAATTTGAACAATTACGTCCTCATGTTATAAAGGGTGCTCCTGTTACAGCCATGCAGTAGCGTTTTACTGTTCCGGATATAAAACAGGAGAGAGTGCCTGTGCCGGACGAGGCACACTTTAACGTACTGTCCACCATAGCTTCCAGCTGGCCAAATGGAACGTAAAACGGGTGATGTCAAAGATGATGGCTGTCCGAGCTGAGAGCCGCGAGCAGCTCCCTGGAACATTAGCACTTACCAGTGATATACGACTGTCTGGGAAATTGTAATCAACAAATGGAATATGATAATTTGGACAAGGTCACGCTGGAGTCTGCCTAATGCATTTAAACAAGCACGCTGAAAGTAAATGAATAAAGGTATAAAATTGGAGTAAGGACAAAGTGAAGCTAAAACGCGCGTTTGGTTTCAATTAAAACCAATATATGTGTCAGCCATTTTATGTTAAAATGTTCATTAAAAATAATATTTATTTCCTGCGTGCCACTATGATAATATTCTGTGACATGGCCTTGTCGCAGGCAAAGCAATCCGCCTTAATGATATTCAGAAACACAGATTTTCAGAAAAAGTTTTTTGAATCCGAAATAATAATAATAACACATATCAATATGTATCATCATCATCATCATTATATTATTATTATTATTATTATTATTATTATTATTATTATTATTATTATTATTATTATTATTATTATTAATATTATTATTATTATTATTATTATTTATCATTAATATTATAAAAATAACAGCACCACCATCGTTGTTATTATTATTATTCCTATAGTTATTAGTGTTTGGGGAATGCGAATATTACCACTTTTGTTATGACAATGACTATGATTAATGATAATAAGCCACTACTACTGACACTACTTCTACTACTACTGCTACTACTACTACTACTACTACTATTGCTACTACTACTACTACTACTACTACTACTACTACTACTACTACTACTACTACCACCACTTCTACTACTGCTACTACTAATGATAATAATATTAATAACAACATTATAAACATCAGCAATAGTGAAGAGCCAGTCGTACCAGAGGTTCATGTTGGTAGTTGTTGCAGGCAGCACAGCTGAGGTGCAAACTGACTGATTTGCAATTGCGAGGAGCCCAAACTTCAGGATTTTCACCTTTTACTTTCAGGTGGAGCTCCCCTTGATTCCAGCCAAGAGTTCTGGACCTGCAGGTCCCCTTTTGGTGATGAGGATGTACTCCAGCAGAGTCAGGTCCTGTTGCAGCTGGTCAACTGAGGAGATGCAACCAGCACTCTGGTGGCTTGTTGTGTCCTTGTAGATCACAGAGGAGGTCAGTTGGCTGACCTCTGGAGTCACTCAGGGTGGGATGGGATCAAGGCAATCAGGTCCAATCGTCCTTCTTCAACCCACACGCAGGAGGGCAGTCCTTCTGGCAGAACGGCAGTCATTCTTCTGAATCTTCCACAGATCCAGAAGCGTTCTTTTGAGTGGTTCTTTTTATACCTGGTGCTGGTTTTGTGTGGGGGGAATTGTCTGACCCCCCCTCCCAATAAGCAGGTTCTGGTCAGTTCTTCCACTTTCGCTGGTCCTAGCTCAAAACTGTCAAGGGGGACAAAGGCAAGGGAGCCTTGGTGTCAGATTTCGTTGTGTGTGTTGTGGGCAAGGTCCTTTGAAATGTAATCAGAGTAGGGTACATTTCCTCCCCAGCCATTCTGATATGAAAAATCCTCTCCCAGCTCCCGAGGTCCTATTGTTCACTGTCTGGTGTGAGGTAGTTCCTATAAAACCTCTATAGGATCTGCACGTTTGGACAGCATACACTGCAGGATTGGTGACTGCCTCCCTAACTAGATGTACCTGAGTGTACCTAGCATGTGTGTAGGTGTTAAGCCAAGAATATCTCTAGGATTTAGTCAACTCCATTACCTGAAGTGAGAGACTGTGGGACATTACCTGAAGTGAGAGACTGTGGGATCCCATCCTGGTCTCCAGTTGGACACCCCCGAGGGATGTTAGACCACTGCAAGCTGGAGTGTCTGCACGCAGGAACCTCAGTGTCTCTGGTCAGTGTGTCGGCCGGGAAGTCTCGGTCTCCTCTCTCCTATCTTAACAAGATGTGATGTATATATATATACGCATAGGTCTCCTCAGGGGTCCTACCTCACTGTAATACTGTGTTGGCCTAAGGATGAGGTAGGGCATGAACTTTACACATAGATATTATACAGGAGATGCTCATCCTGCTGTGCTTCCAAGAATCCTCATGGATAATGTATGAGATTTCAAACTAGGGAAAAAACGTGTTCTGAATGCAGTGTTGTATCTAGGTAAAAAGGTCAGCCCCTGTAAACCATGAAAAGTGTAATGAATGGAAGAATATAGGTGAAGGGTAATGAAGTTACAGGAGCCAATATTATGGTACCTCTATGGAATATAACACCCACTCCTCTTCAGAATAGACAGCAGAATCAAAATCTAAACGTACTACTAGCCTTGCTAGATACTGGTACACAGAAATAGTGTTGAAAAGAAACATTTCATGTTGTGCTGAGAATGTTTGAAAAATTCTAAAAATCTTTAAAAATTTTAAAAAGGAAACAACCACTAAAATTATAGCACTAAAGAGTCTGTAGGTATAGTTCGAACTACTATAAGCATTCTTAAGCCATGCATGCTCAAAGGAATGTCAATTTTGTTATGGAGTTCAAATTTCCTTATTGTTTCTCAAAATTAAAAGGTCAAATTTCTCCCAGCACACGATGGGCCAAATTAGTCAAATGTTTATGTGTCCTGGCTGGTAGATGCAACATTCGCATTGCCTGCCTCCGCAAATGACGGTCGCAGTAATACCTCACAGATTATGTCAATCAAGCACAGATGTTCTTTTATACTGTCCACAACCAATGATGGGCACCATATGCACCATCCAAGGCCTGGTTGTCAGAGGAGGAGCCGTTGTCCATACTAACTGGAGCTGATACTACCTGTGGTGGCTCTAGGAATGCCGCAATCAACATAGCAATACACTGATGACATTGAAGAACATGGACCGTTATCGGGTCCAGTAAAGCATCAACGTCCGGTTGCGCACAGGATGGAAGTACAATAAAAAAACAAGGGTAGTGTTAGACCATCTCAAACACATTGGCAATCTAGAAAAAAGATTGCTAGAGAAAGAGCAGCGGTGGGTGTATAAATTGAGCATGGACACGGAAGGACTGAATGATGATATCCTGTGGGGGCAGTTCATTAAATGAATCAGGAAAATACCTTCTGCCAGACTTAGTAGATTGTTTGAGTATTTCACTCTACTCACAATGTAACAAAAGTAAAGGTCCAACCGCACATGATAATCAAACTAACGTAAGTAATGATGCTAACAACACATGGATACCACTTCATCTAGAATGTCCAATTACCCAGGAAGGCCCCATCACCATTCCACTAGCAGCGCCTCTTTTGTGAACAGTAGACTGCCTATCGGTGGCATTCAGACTCCATCTGTCAACTACGAGTCTACTATTACATACATTATATCTTGCATTATCCAGTAATTGGGCAGTTTTTATGACTTCCACCTAACAAGACATGAGGTTTAGTCATTTCATGATGTACATACTAGCTATTCTGAGCAGAGCGCAGTACGCTGCTAAGTCTAAGGGTTTTACGCATCATTCTGATGTACCGCATTATCCAGGAATCTGGCATGTTTCCAGACTTCCCCTAATACAACGTGAGATTTAATAATTTCATGATGTACATACAAGATATTCTGCGAAGAGCACAGTCGAGCTGTAATGTCTAAGGGTCTTGCGCATCAATCAGATGTACCATTGCGCTCGCAACATACTGCACAGATTACCACTCTACATCGTCCTTGAGTGTCAAAATGTATCCCCATTGTTAAGTTATGCCCCCTTTTTAATTTTATTGTTTTTTCAGCCTTTTGTCCACGATAAGCAACAATGTGGTCATTAGCCTAGAATGGCCCCGCTCCATTGCCAGTCTCAGCGACCATTTTGTGAGAGACATGGTTTAGTTTCTTTGTTTTTAAGTAAGCATGACTATGCTCATCCAGGTCTATTCCATTCGCCCAAGATGGCCCGCTCCATTGCCAGTCACAGTGGCCATTTTGTGAGAGACATGGTCTAGCTTTTGAAGTAAGCATGACTAAGCTGATCCCGGTCTATTTAATGGCCACTGGGAGACAGTCGCAGTAAGATGCGATCTCAAGGGGTGCCATCAGGTCATTTTCAGAGAGGACTTCTTTGACAAAGTAAGTCCAGCCAGACCCGTTTGACCTTATTTAATTTTTTCAAGGAAATAATAAGGTTTCTATTTTCCTACCAGGAAAGCCAAGGTACCGGGAATTCTCCCCAGTTCCTATCTCATTTACTTTTAGGAATCTCTAATGACTATCTCCATGTCCCCATTACCATTTCATTACCAATTCAGCGTGTGACTACAAGCACCTCTACCCCTGCAGATCATGAGGCCTATTTCTGCCTAAACAAAAGTATGCGTCGTAGATATGTAATACTAATAATTTGTTATATGTTGTTTGTCAAGTGGTATATTTTTTACGAGTGCTTTTAAACTGCAATTTGTACATAATCACTTTTCTTAACAAAGACATTGTGTGTGATTGATTTCTTCCACCACAGATGATCGCACAAAATAACTGTTAAGTACACCCACTATAGAGGAGCACATTGATCGAGATACGCCGCCGCATATATAAAGGGCCTGCCAGCTTGGCTGGTAGGCAGGCTTTTTTAATTTTCCTTTTGCTTTATTTCCTACAGATATAGCATGTCAGTGTACAACCATATGTATTAAATATCAGGTGAACACACATTAGGTGTGCACCCCATTGTTTCCTATTCATAGGATTCTTTAGGAGAGGTACACACATGGCTGGCCCTCTTGTGGTCCTGAAGAAGAGCTTTAGGGAAACCTCAAAACATGTCGACCCAGTACTGGGAACACTTAGGAGATATGTTTTCTCATCATGGATAATGTTGAGCACATACAAGACATAAGATGAGCTGTGGATTATTTGGACACAAGTGATTGGTTACATCATTAGTGATGTTACACGTAGCCGTTGACGCATGTTTTAAACTTGACCGCGTTATTCGCTGAGTGAGAAATGCACATATGAAGTTGTCAAAACCAGGACATTGAATAGCCGCTCGGATGGGGAGTGAAAGTCTGTGATGGGTAATCCCTTCAGGATTCTGGGTAACGGAGTTCAATGAGGAGAGAAGGGCAGATTTACATTTCGAGTGTGATTACTGAAATTTGCATAACACAGCAGTACAAGTACCGTTATGTAAGTTTATGTTAAGTGGGATAGCCAAACTCCGGTCTGGCTTTTGAGAAATGCACCATGACACGTGATAGAACACATGATAGAACACCTGGGGGAGGTAGTGGGGATATAAGGGAGAGAAGGTGGAAAATGGTGTAAAACAGTTGATACTGTGAGCTAAAGGTGTGCGGGACACACCCGAGTTGATCCGTGAAAGGGCAAGGGAAAGCCTCGAAAAAGCAGTTTATGGAATATGTTTTAAAGCAGTTAATGGGCACTTGTTACGGTAAGCGGAGGACGGGTTGCAGGAGTTGTAATAATAATGAAGGGTATAGTGGTAATTTGGGGGCCAGAATGTACTTAAAAAGGTTTCCCTGTGCTGTTGATATAAAGATAACATAATAGATTTTAGTGACAAATAGGAAGCACGTAAGCAGAGTTGTATGTCTAGGGTTTATGCTACTGCAATGAGGGAGCAATGGGATAGGTTTAAATAAAGCGGGTGTTATAAATAATATTTGCGGTTATATAATATAAGCGTCGGAGAACTGAAAAGTGTTTTACTGTTTTATTGTTAAATAAATTGAATTTCGAACGGACGCTTTCAGCTTCGGTTAGAGTCTTGTATATTGTATTTTAAAATTTAATTTCACTGATGGTTGTTAATATTCTTTTTCTAGACACCCCTGACGAAGGGAGGTCCCGAAATGCATTGGGTGTTTGTGAATAAATCGTGACTTGTGGAAACGTTTTTCTCCAGTGTTTTTGTTAATAACGTAAACTGAGAAACGAATGAGTAAAATAAATTTAAGAAAATGTAGGATAAAATAGAAGAATAGAATGGAGAAAATATGGATAAAGTTTAATATGAATTTAATTTATTGAATTCATTTGTAAGGAGGCTGTGCAGCTTGAATAGAGTCACAATTGGCTCCTCCCTGTTTGGTCTAAAATTGCAGTGCAATTGGGCGGAGCGCGGAGCAAGCGTTCACGCCGATAAATGGATAAATTGGCAAAAAATATACATGGAGTAAATGGAAAACAAGCAATACAGGTGTGCAGCTCACCACCAGTGTCTTTGATATGAATGAACCCTCCGTCCAAAAACAGTGAGAGTGCACCCGCAGTTGAGAGTGGAGTACAGAGATGTGAAAAAAGTTGAATGTGAAATTCCATGGAACACTTAGGAGATATGTTTCCTCGTCATGGATAATGTTGAGCATATACAAGACATAAGATGAGCTGTGGATTATTTGGACACAAGTGACTGGTTACATTTATAGTGATGTTACACGTAGCCGTTGACGCATGTTTTAAACTTGACCGCGTTATTCTCTGAGTGAGAAATGCACATATGAAGTTGTCAAAACCAGGACATTGCATAGCCGCTCGGACTGGGAGTGAAAGTCTGTGATGGGTAATCCCTGCAGGATTCTGGGTCATGGAGTTCAATGAGGAGAGCAGGGCAGATTTACGTTTCTTGTATGATTACTGAAATTTGCATAACACAGCAGTACAAGTACCGTTATGTAAGTTTATGTTAAGTGGGATAGCCAAACTCCGGTCTGGCTTTTGAGAAATGCACCATGACACGTGATAGAACACATGATAAAACACCTGGGGGAGGTAGGGGAGATATAAGGCAGAGAAGGCGGAAAATGGTGTAAAACAGTTGATACTGTGAGCGAAAGGTGTGCAGGACACACCCAAGTTGATCCGTGAAAGGGCAAGGGAAAGCCCCGAAAAAGCAGTTTATGGAATATGTTTTAAAGCAGTTAATGGGCACTTGTTACGCTTAGCAGAGGACGGGTTGCAGGAGTTGTAATAATAATGAAGGGTATAGTGGTAATTTGGGGGCCAGAATGTACTTAAAAAGGTTTCCCTGTGCTGTTGATATAAAGATAACATGATAGATTTTAGTGACAAATAGGAAGCACGTAAGCAGCGTTGTATGTCTAGGGTTTATGCTACTGCAATGAGGGAGCAATGGGATAGGTTTAAATAAAGCGGGTGTTATAAAAAATATTTGCGGTTATATAATATAAGCGTCGGAGAACTGAAAAGTGTTTTACTGTTAAATTAAATTGAATTTCGAACGGACGCTTTCAGCTTCGTCTAGAGTCTTGTATATTGTATCTTAAAATTTAATTTCACTGATGGTTGTTAATAATCTTTTTCTAGATAACCCCCGACGAAGCGAGGTCCCGAAATGCATTGGGTGTTTGTGAATAAATCGTGACTTGTGGAAACATTTTTCTCCAGTGTTTTTGTTAAAAACGTAAACTGAGAAGCGAATGAGTAAAATAAATTGAAGAAAATGAAGGATAAAATAGAAGAATAGAATGGAGAAAATATGGATAAAGTTTTATATGAATTCAATTTATTGAATTCATTTGTAGGAAGGCTGTGCAGCTTGAATGGAGTCACAATTGGCTCCTCCCTGTTTGAACCAGTAATAGGGACACCATACTCATTACAGTTAGGTGTTTCCCTAGTATTAACCTCTGATTTTAAAACATACCAACTAGGAGCAGGAATAAAATATTAGCTCACCAGCTACGTATTTTTAACCTTTTTTTCCAACTCCCCATCACTGCATTTCACATATTTTCCAAAAACTAAGTGCTCCTAAGTAGGTCGCAAGTTGCAGCACACCTCAATCCGCAGCAGATTGAGAGTACCCCAATGATGAATCATGCCACCTAGGGGTAACCCTGGTGAGTGAGGGAACTCTAGAAAAAAATTGTTTCTGGAAAGAGGATTTTTCACACATGTTCAGTGGAATCCCTGTTCTTCCTATAGTTAGGTTTCTAATTCCGATATTCCGGATGTTGTGGAACCACATGATGGGAGTGTCAGACAGAGATCTAACATACATTCTTCTCCGCAAAACAGGCATCCAAACTGGTCTAAATCACAAGAACCAAGATCCACTTAGTTCCCTTAGGCGAGGTGTGCCTAGATGTTGTACCATGCGATCACAGTATTGTCACTCCAGGAGAACTGTTTCCATCTCCTTGGTGACTGGGGTGTCCATTGCGTAGCAGAAAAATTACAATCAGGATACCTGCTATTACAAACAGCATCAGCGGCAGCCCTCAAAATATGCTTCCAAATACGGAGTGTATAAAGTTTAGTATAACTCCGAGGACAGCTTGCAAGGTGCTTAATAGTCCAGAACCGATGGTCGTAAATAAGTGGATGATGCCTGTCGTATCAGACATGTTAAAGATACAGTTTGTACCTATGAGTGCCTGTATCTCTGCCAAAAACCTTGCTACTTTAAGATCAAAAGTCTCTGAAGCGAGGTTAAGGGCACGGATTTTTGTATAAGCATGGCTTTCATTCTGCTCAAAGCATCAAACCGTATTAATGAAACATTTAGTGAAGGCAATAACGGTGCCTCCCTAATTGTATGTGTTGCTGGAAGCAATACTTGCATACAGCAAGTAACCCTGGAACTCATGTTTACCAGAAATGCAATGCCCAGAAGCATCCCACAGCAACCTTGATCATTCAGCATCAAGTAACTGCCATTGGAAAGTGGTCTGAACACAGGAGTGATCACGGCAGCTGAGGCACCCTTTAAGTGACAGGATAAATTTGCTACCAAACCGTGATAGGCCCCATGAAGCATTATATCCTGGAATATGAGTGATCCACTTAAAGTATTCTCGCAGTATGTGCCGCTTAGACATACTTCTTTATCCCCCCTCTGGCATCAAAATCTGTATGGTAATTCCCAAGATTCCTTGATGAATTCCCTACCCATTTCTTCATATCTGTCTGCCTGCATTTGTTCAAGGCAATATTGAATTTGAAAAGTAGTGACAAGTAGAGTTATGTGGCCATGGATTAACCATTCTGTGGACGTTGACTCTGCCACTGTAAAAGCTATTCTGTCCAGTTGTTCAATAAGCAGCATTGTATACTTTGCTTCCCTTTGTGCTATTTCTATTTGTTTTTCTGTTAGATTGTATGTAGAAAACAGAGACGTGCTGTTGATGAAATGCCAGGGCACATATCCTGGGCATAAATATTGCAGCATCCAGCTTAACAACATAATAGAATACAATTGCGATTTCCTGTGTTTAATATGGGTACATCCTGTTCTAGTACATCAATAGCAGAAGAAACAATGTTGTCCAGTGAATCAATCCTGGATGTTAGTGTAGTTAAACGATTGTCAACCACTGCCAGAGCTTTCCTAGGTTTATAAGATCTATTACAAATGTTTATGACGTGGCTTCCTAGGACCTAATAAAAAATCCTATAGGTCCACATCCTCTGTAAGTAAGGATAAGTGTTGTTTCATATGTGTGAGTGTTGAGGTCTTTAGCCAACACTGTATGATGTCACTACCCCTGGGTGTTGTCTCTGTACATAGCGTGGATCTGGCCTGTTAATAATAAATTCTTTGGTTTTACCCATGAATCTTTCCTGACATCCATTGATGTCTGTGGGCCAAATCAACCATCCCTTCCAATCTGGCCTGATCTATTACATTGCATGATCTCATCTAGCGTTAGCCCTTCTTGTGCTGTTATGTTACCCTCGGTGTGTGATGGTATGGGCATCCGTGGTGTATTCAAATCTTTGTTCTTGACTAATCAAAGACAGGACGTTTGTTGCACGGTTTCATTCAAAAACAATATTTGCAGTAGAATAAGCTTGCTCTGAATAGTGCCTATGTTCCTTGGAACTGCAGGTCTCTAGTACCACTGACATATTTTAAGTCAATGGTGTCTCTCCAAAAGTCGAAATCTTGTTCAGACAACTGGGCAATAAAGGAAGCAGAATACATCTGTTTGTGTTTGTCAACATATTTTTCTGTGCTGGTGTTGGTGCAACCTTCTAATAATATGAGGCTGAGTCTGACGTGTTAAACCCTGACAACTATGGAACTTTTTGTGCAAATGTCTTTGAACTGCTTTTCGGCGGTGTTGCGCAATGTTCCCATTGGTGGTATGTGAAAACATTTTTGGGATTAGCAGATTTATGCAAAAGGTAATGACCATAATTGTGATAGCAGTACATTGTTTCAAAGTACAATGTGTCTTCCAACATTTCTTTATTAGAAAAAGCTGAATATTTTTCTAAATCAGACAACATATTATTTACAGTTTCATAATCCCAATCATCTGAAAATGTACTGGAGGTAATGATATCACTCAACAAAATTTTTACATAAATCTGGTATTTTTAAAAGTTTGGTTGGGCCAAATATATTGCAATCAACCTTGAACCACACTATACCATCAGGTATAGGAACTGCTGTAATGTTCACTGAAGAAAGGTCTCTTTTTTCACAAAGTGATGAAAGATGCAGTTTCAGAATCACATTGACTTTTTGTGCTACAGAGCTTTCTCGAAGATAAGTTTAATTTATAAGCATACAAAGACAGTTACTAAGCCTATCCAGAAAAGAAAGAAAAGTATCCCGGTAATTACCCAGAGTTCTTCCCAAGGTGATATCACGTAAGTCTTTTTAACTCCTTGGGCGAGGCCGCGATTCTGCGCCTGTGTGGCACTTCTAAAGAGTGGGGGGGATCATGACGGCCCCCAGCCGTCATCAGCACACGCCCACCGTGTAGCATGACGGACGGGGGCCGTCATCAGCATGGAAGGGGTTAAGAAAGTTCAGAAAATCCTTAAATTGCTGTAGATGAGTTTTCTGGGCTGGCATTGTATCAGGTCCACTTGAATCCAATGAAAAAGTATCAAAGTCAATGAAATAGCCAGATGCAGTCCGATCAATTTTCGGTAATTCCGCTGGGCTTGTGCAAACTGTAGCATGGTCTCTTTGGGGCATGTTGATGTAGACATCAGTGTTTGGTTGAATTGAAAGTTGTCTTTCATTTGAGTTCTGATTTTGAACTTCAGTTTCAAGAGGAACGAGTTCCATCGCATTGTAGCATAGTCCCTCATTCTGTGCAGGTGACTCTTCAAAAGTGATGATTCTTTCTGTTTGGACTTCTTGTATAATTGTGAGAGGAGGGTGTCTGTTACTCCGGAGTCCACGCAGCCTACTCCTCAGTATCGGCCACATAGAGTGGTTTGAGTAGGTCTATTGCGACAAATCTTTTCTCTGTTTTACCGGCAAGAGGTGGCAAAAGTACTGTTCTTTTTCCTTCAACTGCCAGGACAGGTACAGGCTTTCTGTATGATGTTCTTTTTTGCCCGCTATTTGTTCTCTGAGCAGGTCCCCTACTTTAGGGATCCAGACAGGTCCTGCTGTGATAGACTTAACTTTCCCAGTGGAGGTCCGTTTCACCTGGACATTACTTTGTTGTGCCTTGGATTCATGTAGGTCCGGTAAAACAGCCAACCGTTTATGGATGTCAAAAGGTTTTTCATCCACCACTGTGCCTTCACAATCAAGATCAGGTACCCATATTATTTTCCCAAATAGGACCTCATAAGGAGTGACAACCCCTAAAGAACTTCTTGGCTGATTGTTCAATGCCCTTTGGACTCCACTCAGATGTTTTACCCAATTTCCACCCAAGCCTAATACTCTAGTTGTTAAAGACTGCTTTAAGTCCCGGTTTTTCCTCTCCTCAACCGAATTTCCCTTGGGATGATATGGAGAGGAGTACTGCAATGCTACACCCAAACTTCCCATGGCTTCCTTGGAAGACCTAGAGCTAAACGCGGCCCCACGGTCGGAATATAATGTGTCTTTTGTGTATGTCCCTATAAAGGCTTGCAAATCTTTTATAACAGTTCGAGCATCAGCCAAGCACTGGGGCCACACCCATAGGAATCTAGAGCAGGAATCAGCTGCAACCATGACATACTTGTAAGCTCCATCACTTTGTAAGAGGCTGCAGTGGTCCAAATAACCACACGCAAGTGGGTTGTCTGATATTAGTAATGGTGTCTGCGCTGGACGTGTTATGGTGGAGCCTTTCATCTGCTGGCAGAAGTTGTATTTCAAGCCATAGTCCTTAGTCTGCTTTCTTAGTCCTGACCACCAGTAGCACTGTTTCAATAGAGAAACAGTTGCTGTAACTCCTGCGTGTGCAGAACCAATCCCTTTATGTGCTGCTAGAATCAAACCTAACCTATGATCCATATTTGGTATTACTCTATCCCCCACTCCAGGAATCTGAGCAAATGGAACGTTACTGGCATCTAACTTGTAGGAGTACTTGAGTGAAAACCTTTTTAGTAATGCAGTTTTATTGCGCGTTGCAATAATCACAACCATAATCTTACGTTTATTCTTGTTTTTAAACACGTGATTGCAGGTACGAAAGTCCTGGGTACACCCCCTTTGCGGCTTCGTTGGCCAATGAATTCCCTTCAACGTGACCGCCATCACCTTAATGACTCAATGTGTGTATCACGTGAGCCCTTGGTAGATCGTTTTTCAACTCCACTTCCTGTTCCCATAGCGTTTTGTGCTTAATTGTGCCACCTTTTCCATCTTTAAATCCGTTCTATCCCCAGTGGTGTAAATACTCGTTATACAACTATACACAGTAAAAGGAATCACACACAATTATTGTGGGGAATTCTCGATCCATATTTACCAGTGCCAGTAGTATTGCTTTTAATTCTGGCAGCTGCACCGAGCAGTTTCCCAGAGACTGGGTTTTTTACCAACTCGGATGAAACTTTCCATCCTGCATGCGTCCTTTAACAATAGCACACGCGGTGCTGTATTGCTGTTTACTCCCTATGGCTGGTTGAGCAGAGCCTTCAGTTTAAATGATATATTCATGCTGGTCTAGCGGCATTACTTCATTTGGTAGAGGATATTCTTGTTCGTATTGCAGAAATGCTTGTGTTTTTAGATTTGGGTCATACCTGTATTCTACATCTGTAGTAGTAAGTTAATTAGCTCATTGTATCCATCTTGGATGTCAGGCTTAAGCATTGGAAACGCTTGCTTTTGTCGCAGCTACTAAGCATGGAACCGGGCTAACAACAAGTATATGCTTCCCTTGAGCTGGTGCTCTTTCTCTCACTACAGCAATCTGTACTGCTATCAGAATTTTTTCTGTTGATGCAAAGCCCATTTCAGCATTCGTGTACAAATGCAATTGGTATGCTACTGGTACTGTTTCACCTCCGTTATATGTTAGGTAGGTGTATCCTAATTGACCTGCATCTATACGGATCACCAGGTTGGGTACGTTTATGCATGTCTGTAAGGGTTTTGAAGCTATCATGTCAGCTTGTATGGAACAAAGTGTATCTGTGTGTTCCTGTGTTCATTGTCTAACTGAAAAGTCAGGTTTTATCATTTCGTAGAAAAGTTTGACTATATCTGAATAATCCAAAATGTATGTCCTAACAAAGTTCAGGAATCCCAGGATCAACTGTAAAATTTTTATGATTTTCAAGGTTGGAGCAGCGCACACTTTTCTAAAAAGTTGGCCTCTAAGCTCTTTCCCTCACTTGAAAGCTCATATCCCAAGAACAGGACATTGAGGTGGGCTATCTTTGATTTTTTAAGGTTGAATTTGTAATCCTCAGAGGCAAATCCCTAAATTATGATATTCACTCTGTTCAAGTGTTCCTCCAGGTCATCATCCATTAGATAAATTTCATCCGAATAGGACAATGCTTATTCATCCAGATTTTGAAGTAATTCAGTAACTCTGGCTGAAAACAACCCCGGGCTGTTCTTTTACTCCTTAGTGAGTCTACAAAATTGTCTCTGGGAGCCTAATGCGGAGAATGTGGTTAAATACCTGCTCTCAGGTGCTATATTCTGGCAAAAAAATCCATTTGAGATATCAAGCGTTGTTTTGTATTTTTTACGCACAATGTTATTCATTAAATTTGGCACTATGTGCATTTTGTACTGCAAATGTCTTAGTGCAAGTGTTTAAATGTCTGTAATCTAAAACTAAACTATATGAATTGTCCGACTTTGATACGGGAAACAAAGGGTTATTCATTTGAGAGGTTCAAGTTTCAATCACCCCTTGTTATTCAAGTTGATCTAAGAACTCCCTGACCTGTTTCTTAGCTTCTTGCATTATTGGATACTGCCTCTGTGCCGTCAGAGTATGTTTTAATGGAATAATGTGGTGGGTTGAATCCTCATCCCATCCAACATGGTTTTTGTATACTGCTGGAGCTAGGGCTACCGCCCACTCCATGCATATGTATATTTTAGATATCTGGGAACATGGTCGGAAAATGCTGGTCAAATTAATGTTTCTGCCCTAGGGCAATCCATGACGAATGCTGGCGGCCAATCTTGTTCAGCTAACAAAATGTCATAGCCAAACATAAGGTTCTCACAAAAGAGACCTCTAACTGTCCTGCATTAGTCCACCTCCATTTGGAGTGTTATTTCATACAATTTATGACTGACACTTACCCTAGTATCAGGTGTTTCCACCGTGATATGATCATTAAAGTCCGCTGTCACCAGAAATCCCATCAGGTTCTGGCGAGCTAAAGTTACTTCTGCTGCACTGTCTAGCATCGTCAGAGCCCATTCCCAGTTCAGCAGTCGAGTCCTCTGAATTCTGGGCGTGTTTGATCTTTAGACCTGCAACCTTCTTCTTTTTGAAGTGTGGCTTCTGTTTTGTTTTATCCTCTTTTTTGGAAGTATATTCTTAAGCGTGCTGCTTTTCTCAGGACTTTGTATGCTCTTCTTGACTGTCTGACCGTCCTTCTGTTCTGCTCGATTTTCCCGGCCCTCTTTTGAGGAAAGGTGATTGATGGTGACTTCAGTCTCTTATCATTCCAGTGCAAGGGTTAGAGTAGTGGATAGAGCCTATTTACAAGGCACTTTGATATAATTCTGTATTCTCCTCCTTAGATTAGGGCTTATATATATAGGCTAGGGGATAGATTCGCTAGTATTAGGGATAATCCGTCCTTTAGTTAGGGTATTAGTATACTTTCCATGGAGTTATGCTGAATTCGGGCCTGGTAGGCCTCAAACGGGAGAGACTCCATCTTTCTTTCTGCCCCGGCAGCTTGGGATGCTTCTAGGTCAAGTGTAATGTTTTAGTTACAAGGTGTTGTTCGCTTGGAGAGAACCGGCCGGCCCTTGTCGAAGGATTGTATTTTTCTTCATGCAGAAGACACAACATCAGGCCGGCCGGCTGGAAACGTGTCCTTGGTACGGGGAGGTACAAGAATTTGGTGGGCGGCAGGTTACTGGCTGGAATTTTCCATGAAGGAACACGCTTCTATATTAGTGAAAGCCCGAGACAGTTGTGGAGTCAGTTCATAGGCGGCATCTAGCCGTTAGTAGCAAACCTATTACTTATTCCAGGGAAGACAGACGCCATTCTAAAGGCGGAGAAGAATCGAGAGACAGATACTCTCTTAGCAGAACAGCCAGGAAAAGAGAGTAGCCGATGAGAGGAAGGTTCCAGTGACTTGGAGAAGGGTGAAGGGAACAGCGCATAGCGGTGCAGCCGTGTACCCGTGATTGCGGAGGTGTGACTTCAAGACGAGCCAAGGCACAGACGAGAAGGGAACCTAGATGACTGCTGAGTGCAGACTTCATATTAATAAGGTGATGTCGACCCTTTCTTATTAGAGTGTATAACCTAATCTTTCACTTCTCTTTGCAGGTTATGTGTTGTAGTATGGTGTTATATGTTTGTTTATTGTAATGAGAAATAAAGTACCCCAGTTCTTAGTGAACCGACATGTGCCGCGTGTTCTTGTATGAGAGGGTAACCTATTCTTCTAGTCAGATGCTGCTATATGAACAGATGCTAACCCTGATCAGGTAAGTGGTAACTGAATAAGGGAGAGAGGAGCCCCTTGAATTAGAGAGTACGTTGTACATTATCCAAATTGGCAACTGTTGTGTGATCGGGAATACTATAGTTCTATACCCCTGATGAATAGTGAGACCAATCCCTTTATGTAATGGTAACCATAGGATAAACTGCCACTGGGTAGAGAGGTCTGGGTTCGTATGGGACCGCGAGGCCGCCGATTCTGATACTGCCGTCTGGGTAGAGAGGTCTGGGTTCGTATGGGACCGCGAGGCCGCCGATTCTGATACTGCCGTCTGGGTAGAGAGGTCTGGGTTCGTATGGGACCGCGAGGCCGCCGATTCTGATACTGCCGTCTGGGTAGAGAGGTCTGGGTTCGTATGGGACCGCGAGGCCGCCGATTCTGATACTGCCGTCTGGGTAGAGAGGTCTGGGTTCGTATGGGACCGCGAGGCCGCCGATTCTGATACTGCCGTCTGGGTAGAGAGGTCTGGGTTCGTATGGGACCGCGAGGCCGCCGATTCTGATACTGCCGTCTGGGTAGAGAGGTCTGGGTTCGTATGGGACCGCGAGGCTGCCGATTCTGATACTGCCGTCTGGGTAGAGAGGTCTGGGTTCGTATGGGACCGCGGGGCCGCCGATTCTGATATTATAGGAGATACATGGTATGCATCTTAGGAATTCCCTGTCCTTAGGTGGTAGATATATGTTGTTACCTGTTGTGGGTAGGTCCTAGGGAGGGGGAGAGGGTAACGTTCTGGCTGAGTTAGTGAGGCTCTGATGGGCTGGTTCTATCTAATCTGAGAACCCAGGCAGAACATTTGGCGTCACGAACCGTTTACGAAACCTGTGTGCTTTGTAGTTGTTTTTCTATTTGTACTCGGCGCGTACGTGATTTCGTTTGTGTATTGTTTGTCTATATTTGTGTGTATAGTTTTTGTTTTGTCAGGATGTTTTTGAGAAGGTCGAAATCTGTTTTTAAGTTGCCTGTTGATATTCCCGGCTGGGATTCAACGCCTTATGAGGCCTTGGCCCGCGAGTGGGCTGATTCTACTGGTTTGAGTGAAAATTGGAATTCTTGTCTGGAGCTGGCGGAGCCGGCTGATGTGATTTCCTGTTTGCAGAAGGCGCCAGTAGCGAAGGGTGATGAGCTTCCTATTTTAGGGCGCAGAGGTTGGATTGTCTTGTCTGCGTACAGGCTTGTACATGAGAGGTTGTTGAAATTGCAGAAGGAGCATGTGGAAATGGAAAGGAAGTTTGTTGAAATTCAGAATGATCATACTTTGTTGCGGTGTCAAAATAAATTGCTTGCCGACAAACTTGAGACGTATCAGACTATCGCTGAAAGGGCGGCTGTGCGGATTGCACGATATAAATACAAGAATCGTCGGGGTCACGTTTCTAAACGGAAAGTGCGACTGGTCGTGGCGAAAGCCGGACTGGATTGGAATCCTGATGAATGGGATGGTAATATCTAGAATTCGAGTGATTCTCGTTCCTCGGATGAGGAGTCTAACAATCGCGAGTCTTCTCGCTCTGGACGGGCTTTTAAATCTGCTTCTTGTGCTACAGATGTTGAGTCCCGCGACTACGATCGCTCTTTGCATTCTGTTGATACTTCTCATACGGACTGTTCCCCTAAATTTACTGATCAGGCTCCTTGTGGTGCTCTTCCTGCGGTCTCTGCACATCCTGTTTTTCGTAGGAAGTTGCAGCAGGCTCCCGGTAATCCGAACGGTATTCCTTTGGATTCTTTGGAGGATTTTACTCAACAGGAAATTAGTGATATTTTGCAGCGATTTCGACAGCGCGCTGGTGAGACCTTGCTTACGTGGATGGTGCGCCTTTATGAACTGGGCGCTGCTGGCATTATGTTGGATGCTGGCGATTCTTTGAAATTCTGTTCCTTGAGTTCGGATTCTACTGTACAAGATCATTTTCGTAATTATAATGGTGGTGGTCAAATCAGTTTGCTTCAGTTGGCGACTGAGGGGTGTAATCAAAAGTACCCTACTGAATCTGACTGGCCTGTGAATGACAAGCCGTGGTATACATTGCGCGATGCTGCACAACGTCTCAAAGAGGAGGTGATGAAAACGGCGATTTTTCTGAGTACTGCTGACAGATTGCTTGATGGTTTGTTGACGTCTTCTGTGCGGAATCGTATTATTCGTTCTTCCCCGGTTGCTTATAAGCAGGTCATGATGACCTTATTGATCAATCAGACTGGTAACGCGTTGTCTATGGTACTGGAATCTGTACGCCAGCTCGGTGAGTTGGGTGATTGGTTTAAACCTGACCGACAGTCCCGGTCTGACACTCGTACTCCTGGAGACAATAAGCTTACTAGACGTGACATGTTTATGGCACTTTTGGCTGATGGTGTGAGGAAGGAGGATATTGATGGTGAAACTACTTCTCGTTTGTGGGACTTGTTTCGCAAACGCGGTTTAGACCGAAAGGAGGGTGCCCGGCGTGTGCGGACGAATGAGTGCGATCGTGAGTATTCTGATGACAGCGGTGATGACAACCGTCGTGTGCGTTCTGATCGTCGTGATGATCGACGGTATGTACGTGATGCGTCCCCTCGTCGTGGACGGGAGAGGGAGAGAGAGGGGGAGAGAGAAAGGGGGAGAGATGATTATGTTAACAGCAGACGTAGGGATGAAAGGGATCAGTCCCCTGAGTTGAGGAGGAGGGAGGATCGACACAGATTTTCTGATCGATATTCACAGTACAATACGGAGGACAGGAATCCATTTCGTAAGGGAGATGGATATGAACATGATATATTGATACCTGAGAAACGTGAGAACCTTTATCCTGATTTGTCCTGGATGATGGAACGCAGTAAAAATGACTAGGAAGTAGGTCAAGCTCCCGTACACAGATGGGCTCATCGAGATAATAGACCCTATGTAGATATTGAAATTTTTTGGAGACATCGTAATATTCAAAGGGCCCGAGCATTGGTAGATACAGGAGCGGAGGCCACTCTTATTCATGGAAAATCAAAGAAATTTAAAGGCCAATTTTTTACAATTACTGGTTTAGGTGGAAAGGAAACTCCCGCAGTACAAACTACAATTGAAATGAGAATAGGCAGAATTCCTAAAAATGAATATTCTGTATCAGTCGTACCCCTCGTAGAGTACATAATTGGAATTGACATTTTGAAAGGAATGACTTTACATTTGGATGATGGATGTTATCAATTTGGAACTAAACATGATATATCGTCCAGACCCGTACGGGTTGGTCGTTTAAGAATGCCCCCCATAAAGATTCCCCAGGCGACAAAAGTGGTTTGCCAGAAGCAGTATCGTATTCCAGGTGGTCATGAAGAAATTAGTACCACTATTCAGGATTTGGTGGATGCAGGAGTTATAACTCCGGTTACTTCTGCCTGGAATAATCCTGTTTGGCCCGTGCGTAAGAGTGATAACTCCTGGCGCATGACTGTTGATTATCGAGAATTGAATAAGTATACGCCCCCTTTGACTGTCGCAGTACCGGATATCATCACTTTAATTGAAAGAATTCAAAAGCATCCAGGTACATGGTAATCGTCCATTGATATTGCTAATGCTTTCTTTTCAATCCCGATTGCCCCTGAATGCCAGGAACAATTCAGTTTTACATGGAACGGACGTCAAATGACGTTTAGAAGTCTTCCCCAGGGCTATGTGCATAGTCCTACGATATGTCACCGGCTGGTGGCAGAGCATTTGGCTGAGGTACCTGTACATTCGAGAATTCAGATATGTCATTATATTGATGATGTTCTGATTCAAGGTGAAACACAAGATGAAGTTCAGACCCAATTAGATAAAATCCTTGAGTGTTTGCGTGAGAAAGGTTGGGAAATCAACCCGGATAAATTGCAAGGTCCATCCCAGACGGTAAAATTTTGGGGTATTAATTGGCATGAAGGTCACAGAGAAGTGATCCCACAAGTAAAACAAAAGATTCTTGATTTTGCAGTCCCGAGGAATAGGAAAGAAGCCCAAAGCTTCATCGGCTTATTTGGTTTTTGGCGCCAGCATATTCCACATCCGAGTCAAATATTGGCCCCCTTGTATCGAGTTACTCGTAAAAAGAATGCGTTTGAATGGGGTAAATCACAGCAAGATGCGTTTTGTTTGGCGAAAGAAGCGATTCAGTATGCCTTGGATTTATGGCCTGTATGCGATGGTGATGTGGATTTGAATGTGTCTGTACAAGGTCTTTAAGCAAATTGGAGTTTGTGGCAGAAACAGGGCAGAAGTAAAGTACCGTTAGGTTTTTGGACTAAAAAGTTACCCGATGCTGGTGAGCGTTATACACCTTTTGAGAAACAGTTGCTTGCATGTTACTGGGCCCTGGTGGATACCGAGCAATTAACTCTGGGACATGGTGTGGTTCTGCGACCTGAAATTCCTATCATGCAGTGGATTTTGAGTTCGCCGAAAACTCACAGAATTGGACACGCTCAGGAGGCGAGTGTGATTAAATGGAAATGGTACATACAGGACAGGGCACGTGTGGGACCAAAGGGAGTTGCATCCTTGCATGAGCAGGTGGCGAGGGCACCATCGGTTGAGACAGAGAGTGAATGCTCCGTACCTTTAGTACAGGAATCCCCTGTCAAGTGGGGTAAGCCTTTTGATGATTTGTCCCCAGAGGACAGAAACCACGTTTGGTTTACTGATGGTTCGGCAAGGTTCATAGGGATAAAACGACATTGGAAGGCAGTGTCCTATAATCCGATCACACAAAAGTTGCTGAGTACAACTGGTGAGGGAAAGAGCAGCCAATTTGCTGAGCTTTATGCTGTTTATCAAGTTCTAAAGCAAGAGTTACCTGGCACATGTCATATTTTTACTGATTCCTGGTCTACTGCCAATGGACTGGCAGTTTGGTTACCGACTTGGCACTCCCATAATTGGGAATTGCATTCAAAAGAACTGTGGGGAAAAGAATTATGGCAAGAGATTTGGGAAATGCTCCCGCAAAGCACTGTTACAATCTTTCACGTGGATGCTCATACCCCAATAGACTCCCTTGACAAATTTTTTCATAATATTGCAGATGAACAATCTAAAATTGCTGAGGCAATGGTGGACATGCAGGATTCTGATATGGAAGGATTGGCGAAATGGGCCCACCAGAAAGCAGGACATTATGGAGAAAAAGCCACTAGCAGGTGGGCTGCTGATCGAGGAATCTATATTCCTTTAGATTTAATTAAAGACATTATTTTGCATTGTCCCATTTGTCAGCATACTAGACAACGGAAAGTGCCTCAAATTGTTAAAGGTCATTTACATCGCGGAAAACTGCCCGCTCAAATTTGGCAAATTGATTATATTGGTCCACTTCCTATGAGTAAAAATTGTCAATACATTTGCACCATTGTTGATACATATAGTGGCCTGTTAGTGGCCCTCCCCTGTAAACAAGCTACCCAAGTGAATACCATTAAGACATTGGAATTGATTATGCTTTATTATGGTGTCCCATTCCAAATTCAATCTGATAATGCATCCCATTTTCGTGGAAGATTGGTGCAGGAATTTTGCGTGGAGAATAATATTGAATGGGTGTTTCATATACCATATTATCCTCAGGCCTCGGGTTTAATTGAGCGGATGAACGGTTTACTGAAACATCAACTGCGCAAGCTAACCGATGACCGCTATAAAAATTGGAGAGATTATTTGTTCCAATCCTTATTGATTTTGAATAATCGTCCCTTTCTGAATGCTGAATCTCCATTGATGCGTTTGTTTCCTCCAAGTGTCGATGCAAAGCCCAATCATATTGGCGACACTGTGATGTACTGGGAAATTACCCCTGGAGCACTGGCTCCATGCAGAGCGACCCCAGGGTCGGCAGGTCTCGACCTGCATGCCATGAATGATACTATTATAAAGAGTAAAGATCGAGTCATCATTGAAACCGGTGTTGGTGTCTGTATACCCACTGGAAATTTTGGATTTATCGCCCCTAGATCGGGGCTGGCTGTGAAAGGTGTTCAAGTACTAGGAGGAGTCATTGACAGTGACTATCAGGGAGAGATTAAGGTGCTCCTGCTGAACAGCAGTGAGGTTGATTTACCGATTCATAAAACTGACCGAATTGCTCAATTGTTGATAATGCCTGTTTTCAGTGGTGAGATCACAAAAGGCACTGCCCCAACGTTGCTAACTGTACGAGGACAAAAAGGATTCGGCTCCACGGATAATCCTGGAGCTAGAGTTTGGGTGCAATCGCCTAAGAATCCCCCTGAACAAGCTGAGATTATTGCAACCGGTCATGATAATACTGTTTTAGTCATGAGACCAGGGAAAGATAGCTGGGAAGCTGTCCCAGCTGACAAATGTTACCTACGAGAATGAATAATGCCTGTATTTGATTTTCTTTCAGATCATTCTCTGGACTGTTGCTGCAGGATGTGTCGGCGTTGGACTCCTTTTGGACTGCTACGACGGGAGAGGAGGGAACCCATCGACCCGGGCTGATCTGAGAACCCGGATGCCGCGTTCCTTTGCTGCGTGGGATTCGTCATCGAACTTTTGGACTACTTTAGCCAAGCGAGTGACTAATGCACCTCATTTTTGTTTAACACCGATGCGTTCGGTGACTGACATTCTAGCGACTTGTTTAGTTGCTGTCCCTACTTCATTAGAGACTTTGGCCCATATTTTTAATATATCGAATGCCCGTCCTAATGTCCTTTTGGGAGATGTTGCTACACATGAATACTGCCCTTTATGTACTGAGTTGTCCGATTCGACACCCTTGATCCAGTCCCAGATAATCACTTATAATATCACGCAGGGTGATTTATGCTTCTTTCTTACTTGTGATCCCAATGCTATTTCTGAGTGTGTGCGTTTAAAATTGAAAGGTGCTACATCATTCACAGCTCATGAAAGGACTTTGTGCTTCCGAAGATCACCGAAATTGTGCACCTCTGTTCAAAATAATATGACTTGTAAGAGTTTAGTGGTGACCCCCAGTCATTACCGTACAATGCTGCTACCCTCTGGTTGGCTCTTCTCTTGTGGTAATACATCCTGGCCATATATTCCCGCGAACATTTCCGGAGGCCCTTGTGCCATTACCAGACTGAGTTTGTTGATGTTCTCCTCGCATCCTAATGCTAATTCCCGTGTGTTCCGAGATGCTGTAGTGTTACAGGAGGACTGTGATTCATCTATGCATTTATATTCCAAATCTGAATACCTTAGCTTAGCTTTCTCAATTGTTGGTGTTCCTGCCTTGGCGGTCTATAATGCCAAGTCTATTGGGAAAATGGCCTGCTGGATGGTAAAATCCATTAATCATACTTCTACGATTTTGTCTGACATACTATTAGACGCCCAGGGTGAACGTAGAGCTATCTTGCAGAACCGGGCGGCTATTGATTATCTTTTGCTTAAACATGGTCATGATTGTTCTGACTTTGAGAGTCTTTGTTGTTTTAACCTGTCTGACCATACAAAATCCATTCAGGCTCATATTGACAAACTTCATGACTTGACGGAAGAGGTTAGAAAACACATTGACCAGGGCTGGTTTGACTGGCTCTTTAATTGGCTACCTGATTTACATATGTTGCGTCAAATATTAGGGGGGATTTTGATTACTATTAGCATTCTGATTGCTATCTGTTGCTTTATTCAGTGTATTCCTTCTCTACTTCAATACTATAAACCTGGTACTAGACATAGATCAGTTAGTTTTGTTTCCTATTATTCTTCCACAGATGTTAGTTCTGTTTGATGAATGTATAATAGACTGAAGTCACGGGTGAAATGTTCTGCTTGATTTTCCCGGCCCTCTTTTGAGGAAAGGTGATTGATGGTGACTTCAGTCTCTTATCATTCCAGTGTAAGGGTTCGAGTAGTGGATAGAGCCTATTTACGAGGCACTTTGATATAATTCTGTATTCTCCTCCCTAGATTAGAGCTTATACATATAGGCTAGGGGATAGATTTGCTAGTATCAGGGATAATCCGTCCTTTAGTTAGGGTATTATTATACTTTCCATGGAGTTATGCTGAATTCGGGCCTGGTAGGCCTCAAACGGGAGAGACTCCATCTTTCTTTCTGCCCCGGCAGCTTGGGATGCTTCTAGGTCAAGTGTAATGTTTTAGTTACGAGGTGTTGTTCGCTTGGAGAGAACCGGTTCAGGCCGGCCCTTGTCGAAGGATTGTATTTTTCTTCATGCCGAAGACACAACATCAGGCCGGCCGGCTGGGAACGTGTCCTTGGTACGGGGAGGTACAAGAATTTGGTGGGCGGCAGGTTACTGGCTGGAATTTTCCATGAAGAAACACGCTTCTATATTAGTGAAAGCTCGAGATAGTTGGGCAGTCAGTTCGTAGGCGGCATCTAGCTGTTAGTAGCAAACCTATTACTTATTCCAGGGAAGACAGACACCATTCTAAAAGCGGAGAAGAATCGAGAAACCGATACTCTCCTAGCAGAACAGCCAGGGAAGGAGAATAGCCGATGAGAGGAAGGTCCCAGGGGCTTGGAGAAGGGTGAAGGGAACAGCGCATAGCGGTGCAGCCGTGTACCCGTGATTGCGGAGGTGTGACTTCAAGACGAGCCAAGGCCCAGACGAGAAGGGAACCTAGATGACTGCTGAGTGTGGACTGCATATTAATAAGGTGATGTTGACCCTTTCTTATTAGAGCGTACAACCTAATCTTTTACTTTTCTTTGCAGGTTATGTGTTGTAGTATGGTGTTATATGTTTGTTTATGGTAATGGGAAATAAAGTACCCCAGTTCTTAGTGAACCGACATGTGCCGTGTGTTCTTATATGAGAGGGTAACCTATTCTTCTAGTCAGATGCTGCTATGTGAACAGATGCTAACCCTGATCAGGTAAGTGGTAACTGAATAAGGGAGAGAGGAGCCCCTTGAATTAACGACCACGCTGTACATTATCTAAATTGGCAATCGTTGTGTGATCCGGGACATTGTAGTTCTATAACCCTGATGAATAGTGAGATCGATCCCTTTATATAATGGTAATCATAGGATAAGCTGCCGTCTGGGTAGGTTGTCTGGGTCTGTATGAGACCGCGAGATCGCCGCTGATACTGCCGTCTGGGTAGAGAGATCTGGGTTCGTATGGGACCGCGAGATCGCCGATTCTGATACTGCTGTCTGGGTAGAGAGGTCTGGGTTCGAATGGGACCGCGAGGCCGCCGATTCTGATACTGCCGTCTGGGTAGAGAGATCTGGGTTCGTATGGGACCGCGAGATCGCCGATCCTGATACTGCCGTCTGGGTAGAGAGGTCTGGGTTCGTATGGGACCGCGAGGCCGCCGATTCTGATACTGCCGTCTGGGTAGAGAGGTCTGGGTTCGAATGGGACCGCGAGGCCGCCGATTCTGATACTGCCGTCTGGGTAGAGAGATCTGGGTTCGTATGGGACCGCGAGATCGCCGATTCTGATACTGCCGTCTGGGTAGAGAGGTCTGGGTTCGTATGGGACCGCGAGGCCGCCGATTCTGATACTGCCGTCTGGGTAGAGAGGTCTGGGTTCGAATGGAACCGCGAGGCCACCGATTCAGATACTGCCGTCTGGGTAGAGAGATCTGGTTTCGTATGGGACCGCGAGGCCGCCGATTCTGATACTGCCGTCTGGGTAGAGAGGTCTGGGTTCGTATGGGACCGCGAGATCGCCGATTCTGATACTGCCGTCTGGGTAGAGAGGTCTGGGTTCGTATGGGACCGCGAGATCGCCGATTCTGATACTGCCATCTGGGTAGAGAGATCTGGGTTCGTATGGGACCGCGAGATCGCCGATTCTGATACTGCCATCTGGGTAGAGAGGTCTGGGTTCGAATGGGACCGCGAGGCCGCCGATTCTGATACTGCCGTCTGGGTAGAGAGATCTGGGTTCGTATGGGACCGCGAGATCGCCGATTCTGATACTGCCGTCTGGGTAGAGAGGTCTGGGTTCGTATGGGACCGCGAGATCGCCGATTCTGATACTGCCGTCTGGGTAGAGAGGTCTGGGTCTGAGTGACCGCGAGGCCACTGATTGCTAATATCATAGGAGGTACATGGTATGTATCTTAGGAATTCCCTGTCCTACCTGTTGTGAATAGGTCCTAGGGAGGGGCAGAGGGTAACGTTCTGGCTGGGTTAGTAAGGCTCTGATGAGCTGGTTCTATCTAATCTGAGAACCCAAGCAGAACAGTAGGTTAATATACAGTCATAAAAGTTGACCTCACAATATATATATAAATAGACACATGAGGTAGGTATTTGGATACATCTTGAAATCACAGGAGTACTAGGATTTCTAGTTCCTAATAGTTCTGAAGTGTAATTTCTCTTTGCAATCTCCCTCCCTGAGTCCGTTAATGTTTCTCTTCAGTATCTCTGGTGACTTTCTCTTTTAATTACCAGGCTTTTCTGTTTGGTGACATCCACGTCACGGTGCTAGTGGAGAGCCGTCTTGTCTATAATAGGAACTTACTCATCAGGAAGATCTTAGTTTCCTTCTTAAATGTTGCAGTGTTTGGAATTTTCCTAATGTTTGGAGGGAGTGAGTTCCAGATTATGGGGGCTGCTCCAGAGAAAGCTCGATCATATGTTTTCTTCTTCCGGAAGTTGGGTGGTCGCAGCAACAGCTCCTTGGCACTCCTGGCTGGTCTACTTCCTCCTGATAACTCAATTTTCTTGGCCAGGTATCTTGGTGTATTGTAGTGGAGCGCTTTGTGGGTAATGCATGCCATTTTTAGTTGAATCCTGGCTTCAAACGATAGCCAGTTTAACGCTTTCAAGTGTGGAGAGATATGGCCGAATTTCCTCGATCCGGAGATGAGTCTTGCAGCTGCATTGAGGCATGCTTTTAGTGGTGTTGTGAAAATTTTTGGGAGCCCTGCTTATGTTGACCATCCATATTCGATCCTCAAGATAACCAAGGACTGGACTGCCATTTTGAGATCTGTCGTAGAGATGAATGGTTTCAATTTTCCAATGTAGTTTAGATGAAAACTGGCACTTTTTGCCATATTTTTGATGTGGGTTTTCATGTCAAGGTTCTCATCCAGCGTGATTCCTTCACTGAATCTACAAGAATGGAGGTGCAATTTAGTGCTGTGATCATTTTGGTCCATTCCTTCACTTCTGTGTGGTCTTTTGGTGGAGAGATTAATAGGAATTCAGTTTTTTGTGCATTTAACTTCAGATGATTGCTAGTCAACCATTGTAATTACATTTTTAGAGCATCATTCATTAGCTTGATGTCTTCGAGAGATGTGACCTTGATGTATATCTGTGTGTCGTATGCGTACATGTGAAAGTAAATCTTCAAGTTTCGGAGAATTTCTGTAAGAGGTTCGACATACAAGTTGAATAGAGATGGAGATAATGTAGATCCTTGGGGAACTCCAATTGAGTTAGGGCAGGATGGTGATAGTTTCTCGTTGACCAGGAATCTTTGTGTTCTATTCTGAAGGAAGGATTCAAACCATTTCAGCACTTTTCCAGAGATTCCCATCCTGTCATGGAGTCTGGATAGTAGTTTTTCATGATTTACCGTGTCAAATTCCGAGGAAAGGTCAAGAAGAACTAGCAGACATGTTCGATTCTGGTCTAGGGCCTGTAATGCGTCATCGACAATATGTGTGATCGCTGTTTCCATGCTGTGTCCTGTTCTGAATCCCGATTGCCAGTTATCCAGTAGCGTGAAATAGGCGATGTGATTGCTTAATTGATTTTGCATGCATTTCTCAATTAATTTGGCAAGTAGTGGAATATTGGTAACTGGGCGAAAGTTATTAGGATCTGCCGGGTCCGCTGTAGGTTTTTTGATGATAGGGACTACCTGCCCTGTTTTCCGGCAAACTGGAAGGATCCCTTGGGAAAGAGAGGCGTTTATTATTTTTGTCCATATTGGAATGAGGATATGGCTGATCTCTTTCAAACATATTGAGGGAAGTGGGTCGTTATAGTGGTTATTAGGTTTGATGTCCAGGAGTGTTTTGGTGATGGTATTTTGGTCATAAAGTTTGAAGGTATTCCATTGAGCCTTGTTTTTTGTCCTCTTGTGGTCAATATTCGAGGTGTTACTGATCAGTGAGAGTTCCCTTAATTTAGTCAGAAGGTGGTAACTTCGGTGGTTTGTAATAATATGATGTATGATGATTTCCAACTTCCAAATTTTATCAGATGTCTAAGAATCAATAAATATTTTAAGCTAAACCCCCAAGGTAATAAAGTCTCTGATGCATTGAAAACTGATTTCATGTCTAGTGCTCTTTACATACAGGGTATATATAATACCAAAACCCTGTTATCTATTACGTACTATGAAGGTGATCCTATCACTATCACTAGGATATTAGATGAACTAAACATACAAATTAATTTAAACATCACAGGTGTTTCAAGGAAAAATTTAAGTGGACACCCAACTTACAATCAGGGAAAAATATAGAAATGTTTTATAAATTGATTTGGGGGAGATTTGGACAAATGCACTCAAAAACAAAAAAACACACCAAATCAGGGAGGACAATGTTAGCAAGGGGGAACGCGAGGCTCTGAGACTGACGGATAAGGCCCACACTATTCGTAAGGTTGACAAAGGGGCAAATATTGTGATAATGAATAGTAAAGACTATGATCAGGATATTCATTTAGAAATGAATGACCCTATGTGCTACTAAAGTGTAAGAAATAATTCAATATGGACCCTAACAAGTGAGATCAATAAATCCTTGAAGCATTGGGACGACAGTTGTCTCCTAACAAATGACAAATATACATATCTGAGGGTGGAGTGCCCCAAATACCCCTGCTTGTATACTCACTCCAAAATCCACAAGGATCTCCTGTTCCCTCCAAAGAGACCTATAGGTTCTAGCATTGTAGGTCCTACTGAAAGACTTTCTGTATACGTGGATTTCTTTTACAGCCCTTCGTGTCCAACCTTCCATCCTATAAAAGGGACACCAAACATATCCTTATTTTGTTGACGGACATCAATTGGGAATCTACCATGACATTAGTAACATTAGATGTTACAGCCCCATACACTAGTATAAAGCATGATTTGGGAATTTTGGCGCTAAGTCATTCACTGAATACCAGATCCACAAGTCTTTATGAACATACAGAGATGCATTTAGACATGATTATACTGATTCTACACAACGTGTTTTTACTTAAAGACAACTAGTACAAACAAATACAGTGCGTGGCCATGGGCTCCAGGTTTTCTCCTTCCAGTACAAACCTTTTCATGGGGTGACTGGCAGAGAAGAGGATCTGGGGCCTGGAAGGTACACCATGGAATGACAAAAATTTATATTGGGGTCACTACATCGATTTGGACAGGCTTGATTGATAAATTAAATCAAGTTTGTGATCACCTTAATAGTACACAGACTAACAGGAAATTCACCTATTAGTATATTAAGGAGAAAATATTATTTCTAGATGTGGAATTTTACATAAAAGACAGTGTGATCTATAGCAGGCTGTATCCTAACCCCACTTTCGTGTAATGCAATTCTAGACGCATCAAGTGCACACCCCAAATACCAAATTCAGGCTATACCATATAGAGAACTTAGACGAGCCAGACGTAATAGCAGTGAGGACCTAGGATTTCGGGAATGTATACAAGACATACATTCAAGATTGGTCAGAAGGGGGTATGATACACAAACTCTGTCCAGAGCAGGGAACAGTATTACCAAAATAGACAGATGAGATACCCTGAAGACACAGTTCGAAAAAAATCAGGTAAATCAGATGCTATTGTCCTCCTTACTGATTATACAAAGCTATCAAACAGATTGCCACAGAGCATGAAAAAGCATTGGGATATCCTCCAGGCAGACAAGACATGGTAGGAATTTATCCCAATAAGGCTGACTGTCACTTTCCACAGGGGTAGATCCCTGAATAATTTATTGAGACCCAGTTGCCCACCAATAGAAACACAGAAACACTCGAGGAATGCTTACACATTTTTTCACAAATGTGGACACTGTGGAATGTGTAAATGGTAAAAAGAAAGAATTTGAGAGATGCATGAACAGAAGATTTGAAAAACATTCAAATGTGAACTGCAACACGAAATATGTGGTGTTTGTTATAGAATGCAAATGTAGATGCAAATATGTAGGCAGCACTATCAGATCATTGAAGGACAGAGTAAGTGAGAGCTGTAAAACAAAATGAAACCAGATATCCCATAGTCGCACACATTACAGACTGTGAGGTTCAAGATAAACACAGTACACTTTGATTTTATGGCAATGATCAACAGAGAATTGACTCTACAAAGGAGAGAGGCAATGTGGATTTTATTCTTGAGAAGTGTAGAAACAGGCCTTAAAACAAACCATTTACTTCAATATTTCCTAGGAGATTGAATAAAATGAATCTGGATGTATGGTTATGATAATAAACTCACAAATTTCCATACACAATATGAACTGTAAATCATATTGATACTGTACTCATAATGTATATGCAATTGAGATTGATATTGTAATGGTTACAACCATAGACTAGAAATGTGGAGAAAGAGCAATACATTTTCTCAACATGACACTGTAAAACCTTTTACTGATGCTGTTTTCTAGGTTGTGTCAACTGTATATCATAATAAAGTAGATTTCCACTTAAATCAATGATTGTGGAATCCATCCTAGCCCTTTTGGAGCTTTCTGACCCTTTTCTTTAGTGTCCTCAAAGTCTGGACAAACTATGACCTATAAATAATATATGGACAATATGTGACATTTATATAAGACATTCCCAAGAGGCCACCTCTATGATAAACCCTATGTGATAACATAAGCTTACCTTGAGACACAAACCTCGTTACTCTTTGACTTATAATGTTACAGCAAGATGTAAGTTCCTGCACATATACGTAGAGTTGTTTATATGAGCTTCCACATCGCTTGTTGTTTTAAAATAGAACTGGAATTAGGTTGTTCACATAATTATTTTAGACTTGATCGCTGTACTTTTGCAATAATTACCATTCTAAGATGGCTTACACTTTTTTGTACCAGCACAGAGGGCGTGATATACACTAAGGTGGGCATATGGCACCTGCCCAGATTGTGAGTTCTCGATCGCACTTGCTCTCCTCGTACAAAGTACAGACTGAGTTGATTTTCGAGTAAGTCAATTTGGCGCGTACGCTGGCAGATGATAATGACAGGAATAACTCTAACGAGATTTGAATATATTAGTAATGAATTATTCTTAAAATCCATTTCTTAGTAGACAGGATAATTGGCTTGATTAATGCTTATAAATTTGCATTGGAAACATTTTAAATTGATTGACGACAAACTTCACGTTACTGGGACATTGATTATAAGAACACTGACCGGGAGGGAATTACAACCAGCTTTAAGGTATGCTTTTGTGACGGGTAAGAAAGATTTTATCCCCACTGATATGCTATAGATACATAATTGATTATGACTATTAATGTGTTTGTGGCTCCTTCCCTATTTTTACTCTTTATTTAGGCAAGAAGATTTTGGAGATGTGGACAGGTACACAATGTTAAACACCTTGGGAGACATTATGGCTTTTGGGACATTTCTTATGGTGTTATGGACATTTTAAAATGTGTTTTTATAAAGCAGATGTTAAGACTGATGGGCACACGCTGGAAATCTAAATAAAGGTGGTGGTACACTATCCCCAAGGTGTCATCTACATTTGAGATTATCCTTGATACAATATGGCATGCATAAAAAAATATATATATATCATGTACCTGTCCTAGCTAAATATTGGAGTGCAGTTATTACTAATTGTGCATGGGTTTCCACTTAACAGTCACTAACAAGAATAATTTAAGCTTGAACGATGTTCTGCCATTGATGTTACTGAAGTAAATGTTATATCTTCTTTACAGTATAATGTGAAATCACGTTGGCGATCATCTTCTGTATTTTCTAGCCCTGAAGAAGTCGCCGGTGTATCCCTTACAGAGCAGAGCACGTGTTGGCTTTGTGGCTTAGAATAAAGAATTGGACGTCAAAGAGATAGAACAAACAATTTATCTGTGCATTTTCTCTGAATGCTAACATGGAATTAAATATGTGTACTATATAATAGTGTGTGCTAAAGGATAAGTACGTTTAGGCCACCCAGTGATTTAAGCAATCTTAATTTCATTCAGTCCATTTTCTGTTTTTTGGCTTGCCATAGGAATTCAGTGCAAAGTTCATCAATTTTGGATAAGAATGACACAGAGAAGGGAATCTGTGACATGCTGATTAGAAGGTTAATGAGTGAGATGATGATCATTTTGACTGATTCAATTAGTCACCACCAGGTGATGTATCTAGAGGACAAATTATCAATGATATCTTTGATATTAAATAGGATATTTTTCTCATTATGATCTATTGATTCCTTTAGGTTTTGGATGAACCATAGATCTCAGTATTTTATTTAGTCAGGGGCCCTCTTAAGGTCAAAGTCTTCTATAATGCCACTGTTGCAGTGCATATTAAGGGTTCTTTCTTTATTGAAACAGTATCCTGAGGTTTCTGTATATTTGTTTATGGTGGATATGATGTTGGGTTCGGCCATCTCTGCTTGTGAGGTTAATAGGAGAATTTCGTCAGCATAATCTGCCAATTTCTGTATCACTGTTTTGTTACATATGCCTGGAATGGAGAAGTACTCTCTGATTTGCATCAGAAGGAGGTCCAGTGTTAGGGGGAAATGGAGTGGGGAGAGAGGGCAATCTTGTATTGTGCCTTCTTGAAGGTTGAATGCATTGGAAAGGCTATCGTTGATGTTTATTCTGACTTTAGGTTTATTGTAAAAGGCGAGGATCATTTTGATCAAGGAAGGAACTAAGTTGAAGGTAGTGAGAGCGGCATGTAGGAAAGGCCAAGAGACCTTGTTGAAATCCTTCTCTGTTTCCAAAGCTATCGCACAAGCAGCACGGTCAATGTTGTGGGCGTTCTCAATTGCATGGCTGAATAATCTGATGTTTTCTGCTCTCAATCTGCCTTTGATTAAGCTGGTTTGGGAGGGATGTATAATTTTATGAAGTATGGGGTCTAATCTTAGGGAAGGATCTTCGCATATATTTAGCAGTGAGGGTTTGCTAAGAAAATAGGACAATAGTTTTTTAGAGTTGGAAGGATCTTTCCCTTCCTTGGGAATGACTATTATTTTTGTTTCAGCTGTAGTTCCTTAAAAGGCACCAGAGGAGAAGTGGGTGTACAGATCCTCCAAAGGGGCGACCAAGCACGTTGTCCGCGCTTGGTAGAATGAGGCTAGGAAACCATCTGGGCCTGGGGCTTTCCGAGGTTTAACTTTTTGATTGCATGTAAAAAATAATTCGAGAAATTGGGGCTTCTGGGGAAAGTTTGACATCCCCATCTATTTTTTGATGTCTTTGTCTTTGTTGGATGGTATGCTGTGTGCATTTGTAATAAATGGTAGCCATGGTTTACAGTATTTTTGTTTTAAATAGTAGGCTAGAGTTCTGCCTACTTTGTTTCGTCTGCAGACTTTAGTTCCTTAGTTTCTTTGAACTAAAAGGAGTGCTATCTTACTTAGGATTTTGTTATATTCATACTTTAGTTTGGTCATTTGGTTAAGTTGTAATTTGTCCCTGGAGAGTTTAATCTATTTTTCTAATGATTTTATTTGAAGTTCCAATAGGTCTAGGGCCTCATTATCTTGCTTATTCTTCTTAGACATTAGTTTAATGATATGGGTTCAGATTGTGGATTTTAACACATCCCAGAGCATTTGTGGACGGGCTACAGAATCTTTGTTGATTTCTATGTATTGTTCAAGTTCTTTTGTGATCAACTCTTGAAAAATAGGGACTTCTGATAGGCGGTCATTCATCCTCCAGGTTTTGGCTGTAGGCCTGGTGCACGAAATGTCATACAGTTGGGAAATGCAGGCTTGATAGGATACCAGGATTAGTTCAATGGTGGGGTTAGATATAGCTGCAACATGTAAATTATCTACTAAAATGTAATCAATACTCGAGAATAAATTATGGTGATGTGAAAAAAATGAGTAGTCCTTACCTGTTGGATTACAGAGTCTGAAAACGTTATTTAGTTTGTGTGTTTTCAAAGGTTCAGCATTTCTTTGTGACACCTGTTAGGTCTAAAAGGGCAGGCGGAGTTTCGGTATAATAGACCATCCTATGGGAGGTGGACATCACCACCCAAGATGAGTCTAGATTGGGCAGGTGTGGCTGATAGTTTTTTGTTAAGGTTAGTGGTATCACTATTGGGAGCATAGATGTTCACTATTAAAATGTCAGTATTATCTTTGTGTAATTTAGTGATGAGCCATCCGCCTTCTGGGTCAGCTTCAGATGAGGTAATAGTAAGCCCTGAAGAGATCGCTATATGAGTGATTACACCATTTTTTTTTTGTTGAGTGCTGGAGCAGAGGAGCGGTCACTCACCCAGGCTTTCTTTAGTAGGGTAGCTTCTTGCAGGGCTAATTTCGTCTTTTGTAAGGATATTATGTCACCCTTGAGTTTACATGTGCAATCTAGAATTATCTGTCTTTTTGTTGGGTGGTTTAAGCCCTTGTGTTCTTCTTTATTTGCAAACGATATCAATAATATTTACATTTACGGTGAACAATGCCTCCACGTTCACCAAAACCCATCTTTTAATTGCACTTTTATCTTAGGCTAATGATCAGTAGAATCTGAACACTAAGAAATAGCTTTAAGTTATGTTATGTTATGTTAACTAGGTATTTGTAGAGCGCGTGGCTACTGCACATAGTGTTCCGGCGTTGCAAAAGACCACACTACACACAACAGAGTGCACCACGGCGAAACAGGCCAGTATCTAATGTTGAAAGAGCCATGTTTTTAGTTTCCTCCTGAAGGTGAGAGGATCCTGCACCTGTCTAAGAGAAAGGGGCAAACTGTTCCATAACCAAGAAGCCACCACTTGAAAGGATATGCCACCTACCCGTGAGTTCAAGAACTTTGGAGTAGACGTCAGAAACTGGGCAGAGGACCTCAAGGTCCGTTGAGGGACATAGGGCTGAGACCTTTCCCCAAGGTAGGGGGCCCTTATTTTATGGAAGGCCTTAAAGACCAGGACTAACACTTTAAAGTGAATCCGCTTTTGAATCAGTAACCAGTGTAAAGATGACAGAAGAGGGGTCATTAGTGTCCTAAGCCCTGCCATGAAAATGGCTCCAGTCACCAAATTCTGGACCACCTGTAGGCGGCCTAGTAAATAATCTGGAAGGCCCAAGTACAGGGCATTAACATAGTTCAGTCTCAATACCACCAGGGCCTGGACTACCATCTTCCTGTGTGAGACTGGAAGCAGGGGAAGAAAATTCCTTATCATTTTCAATACTCCAAAGCACGTCCCAGCCACCATTTGAATCTGAGCCTTCATGGACAGAGCAACGTCCAACTTGACCCAAATTTTTCACAATGCCGACTGAAGTTGGTAAGGGGGACATGTCCTGCAGCCAGCATTGATGCCATGCTACACAGGAAAGGGGGCCGAAGAAAATAATCTCTGACTTTTCTGGATTACACTTCAGTTGGTTTTGCCTGAGCCAGGAAAACACCTCTGATAGGCAGGTTTTGACCACACTGTCTTTAAAATCTGCACCCTTTTCACATTCGAACAACAGTTGCATGTCGTCAGCGTACAACACTTTTTTTGCCCCATAATTCTCCTTGAGGAGCGCAAGAGGGGCCATATACAAATTAAACAATGTCAGGCTCCAGATTGAGCCCTGTGGGAACCTAACATTCGTAGGAGGGATAGGAGCCGAGAAACGAGGGGACCAAATAGTTTGCTGGCGATCATTTTAAAAAGAGTTGAACCATCTGAGTGCCGTGCCTCCATTACCACCCTCCTGAAGTGCTCGCAGGAGTCTGTCGTGGAGCATGGTATCGAAGGCCGCGAAAAGGGCAAGCAACATCAGTACCTTGTAGCCCCCTTTGTCAAGTGTAGCTTTTATGGTTTCAGAGACTTCTAATAGAGCAGTTTCAGTACTGAAATTTGTTCCAAAACCCTACTTACTCGGGTGCAGAAGATGGTTGTCCTCCACGTTTTCCGTGGTGACTAAGTTAAAATATTTCCCGAAAACCTTGGAAAAGAACGGCAACAATGACATTGGCCTGTAGTTACCTGCGACCAGTGGGTCTGCTGCGGGTTGCAAGCGCGAGCATTTTAGCATGTTTCCAGCTTTGAGGCCTTTGCCCCTATTAGTGGGAGGTATTCAAAACCAAATTGACTGCTGGGTTGATCACCTCGGCAATAGATGCCAGTACTTTCGCTGAACAGGGATCAGAGGGTGAGCCGGACTTAAGAGCCTTCATTAATTCAAGGGATTTCTCCAATGTAATGGCAGGTAACTGCATGAGGGAGAAACCGGTATTAGGGCTAACATAGGGGGCAGACTCACATCTGCTTCCAATATTGGCGATTGAGCTTCAAAAGAATCTTGGATGATTTTAATTTTGCCATGGAAAAAGCTGGCCAGATGGTTAGTCCAATCACAGGTAGGAGCAAAAGAGTTGCTGATAGCCTTAGGGGATGAGAAATGTTTTACAATATTAAAAAGTTCTCTGCTGGTATTTCCAGCCTGTTACATTTTTTGGGAAAAGAAGTTTCTTTTCATCGCGAACTTTACTATAGTGGTCTCTCAAAGCCCATTTATAGGTGGTTTTATCCATGAGATTATAATTAGGCCGCCACTCTCTTTCAAGGCATTTGCACACTCTTTTGCTCTTCCTTAGGTCCTCAGTAAACCAAGGGGCTGAGGCTCTGTTGGTTTTGGCTACCCAAGTGGTAGGAGAGCAAGCTCTAAAGAACGGAGTTGAAGCCAGTTCTCCTAGGAGAGTACATCACTCTCAAGATTTCCACTATAGGGAGTAGGATGTGAGCTAAGTGGGCTATGCAAAGCCTCCGGGCTAAGCTCATAGTAGGGCCTAAAACTACCATCACAGGGTTTACCATGTGGTTGGGGTTGCCTAACACCCTGCGCACTCTAATACCTAGCAAGTGATGGAGTGAGGTTCAGAATAATATTTTGTTTCGACTCGCAAAGTTAAACTTCCATAATAAAATAACCGTATTAATAAGTTTGAGATGAAAAGTACTAATCAACTTAGTTTTAAAATGCATTACACGACACAAGGGACTAATTTATGTGCTCTCTGTTGCATTTGCAAGTATGTTGAAAAATAATAAACTAATCATGTCTATTGTCTTTGTCAGTATTAAATGCGGCTGCATAACTAATGGCATGTGCTTATTTATGTGCTTATGTTATGTCTTTTGTGACAAAAATGCATAAAAGAGTTCCAGTAGTTCCTGAAGAAGAAGGTAAATATTAATGCTGCTTTTCGTGCTAAAGCTGGATAACATAAACTAATGGGTTAATAATTAGCAAAGGGGGGTGGGTAACAGAATGGGTTTCAATACTCTAATTAATTAATGTCTTATGTTTGTTTGAATACTAGTTTCCATGAGAGAGGCTAAAGGCCTAGCGTTTTAAAGATGGTGTTTAGAATCCTGTCCAGAGTGGAGCCCTGCACGTATTTGAAGTGGAAACTTTTACCACATCGACAGTTGTCAAAGAAATACAGTTAAAATGAATTATACTGAACGTGCTTTTGGAGAGACAAATCCAAGGACAGGAAGAGGCAAGTTTGCCAAGCTAAGGAAGTAACGGACTGTTACTCAATAAATGTTGCATTTCCGAGGAAGCTAAAAGTCGTCTATTGAATTGAACAATTGAGTCAAAGAAAAAGGCTCGATTTTGGTTTGAAGACGTAATGACACTAGTGGACCGACATCAGTCAGCCAATGGGAACACTGGATGGCGAAGAAAATTGAAATTTTTAGTGAAGATTAGCCAGTTAGAAAGGTATAAAACCTAGCCCCATGGGCAGGAGGGCATTCTTCTCGTTTTCCGATTCCTGAAGGGCGTCACATGCTGATGAACTCTGGGGCACGTAAGGACAGCAGTCTTTAATGATTATTCTTTTTAGGTGCAGCGAGTTTTAGACAGGGAAATAGCTATAGGTAATGGAAGCTAATAATTAATATTCATGATTCCTGAATGTGTTTTTGAAATGTCAGTCTAAATTGTTCATTCCTCACTAATTACTGCTTATTTTGCTAATAAATTAATGATCTAATAAAGAAGATGCTCTTTCTTTGAATAATAAAGTAAATAAATTAGATTTTGAAATGACAAGCTGGTCTTGTTTATTCATGGTCTAGTTGCCATCAGTTGATCCATTTACCTTAGTGACTTAATTAAATGATTATTGTTTTAAAAACCATGGTTAGTGATGACAATCTGCAGATGTATATAAATGTGTAAATAGTTTTATAAATAGTTCTGATTAATTAAGTCACATGATTCAGTTGCCCAAAATTTGTCTTGTTAGTTTACGGGCCTAGTGAGACATTTGTAATTAATGGTGAGTATCATGGTGTTGGGTAGTGTTGTTGAGACAGATTTTCTATAGGGGCGCTGGATCAAATAACTTGGTAGCAGAGGATGGTTACTATGGTAACGGACATGCTACATGGTAGTTACATAGGAATGATGACTAAAACATGTTAAGTTTGTCTAGTTGTTATATGTTGTTGAAAAGGTTTTTTCCAGCAGTGTGAAAATTCCTGGTTTGCCAGCTAAAGAGTAGTGTGACAAGTGAAGTTGCACAGTGCATTTGTTCTGTTTCAAAATAGTGGTATTGTCATATATCACTAGTGTTGTGGACGTACAGCACAAGTTTAGGGATTTTAGGTGTGCTAGGTTAAATGTATAGTGAGGATTGTCTATGAAATTGTAGCATTCAAGTATAGAGACTTGGAGCCTGTTTTAAAACTCACTGTGAAAAGAGTAGTAGAATTTATCCAAGCTTGAGTGAAGGGTGAGGAAGCATCGTCTATCTTACTGGCAAGTGTGGGTTTCTATGGTTGGTGAAAGTCCTACCAAGATTCATGTATGAATCGTTAGGGTTTCTTCTGTTTGAAAGTGCGCAAATGATTTTGTAATTACGATCGAGTCAAACTTTGAATTGTTACTATATGTGCATTCAAACGGATACGCGTTCGATTATTACTTGCTAGAAGGGTAGGGTAAGGTTACTTTATCAACGAATCAGAATATTCTGTGAGAATAGCGTCGTCTATTTCACACAAGGAATACTTGAATGATTGTAAAAAACTATTACTTTATTTTAGCGAAACAGACAAATGGTTTTTCTGTAGTTACTAACTGAATTTCATTGAAAAGAATTGTTAAAATGGCGCTGTGAAAATATTTTGTGAAGGAGGGGTGAGTTTGTGGAGTGAGAGACAGTGAAGCTGCAGCGGCAGTGTACGTCACAGGGTCTGCACTGTGATTGGCTCGCATACGTCACAGCAAGCGCACTGATTGGTTCACGTGACCAAGACGAGCTAACAGCTGATTGGTTCATTCTGAAAGCAGTAATTCTATTGGTTGAGCAAGGTAGTGACGTAGCTTAACCTGATTGGCTTGTTGGTGAGTTTCGCGCACGGATTGGCTGATTTTGCGGAACCACAAGAAAACACTTACGATCAAAGAGGAAAAGAAGTCTACATGGTTTCAGAAATTAAAAAATATATTTAAACCTGATAAGAAAATTGAAACGCGAGGTGAAAGATTACTTCATAAGTACAAAACACCCGCAGCTTATATGGAAGGTGAATATGGTTATCATACTTGTCTATGGATGAATAATTGGATGGAATATACCAAAGATGATGGTGTATTAGCATGGCCGGAAGACGGATCATTTAGTATAAAGGTTTTGAAAAACTTGAGAGAAAAAATGATGGCTTTTGTGCCAAAGCCTTGACCTACTCAATTTGAGGCTTTAGTTGAATGGGAGGATATGATGTTTGAACTCGAACGAGAAAACAGAGGTATAACAGGAGGTCCAAAATTAGACATTAATAGAGAAACTCATGAGGATAGAATGCGTCGTTGGAGACGTGCAGATATGTGTGATGGTTTGTACCCAGTAAGAGTGATGGTTACAAAAGTACCAGGTCAAAAGAATACCCAAAAGAGAAATAATATTAATGAAGAAAATGATTCAGAAGATGCGGTTTTAGAAGAGATTTATATCACAAAACCGAAACCGCCACCTTGTCAGTATCAATGAGTTTGTTCATGGTCTTCCCCAAGAATTCCAGTTACACCAAGAGTTTCCCCGAGTGCTCCTCCTCTTCCAAGAGAAATTATTGATGAGACACCTACCATGTCAAATCAAAGCTATGAAAAAACACCAGAAAGAGTAGAAACAAGAACTAATTCTAGCATATCAGGAGTAAATAGAAATTATATTGAAATTCCCAGAAATGATTTTAAAACCCCAGTGCAGAGAAATGAAGTACCGAGGAATCTAATAAGAACAGAAAGATGTAATGAATTATTAAATTCCTCAGAATATCTTCGATCAAAAGATGAATTAATACAACAGTTAACAAAAAGCATGGAAGCAGTAAAAGTACCAGTAACGATTGGTCCTGTTCAACCGGTTTTTGATCAAAGGGAAATTAGACACTCAGCTTTGACTATTCCATTAAATACAGAAATTCAAAAAGTGGCTGAAAAATTTTACTCAGATTTATCAGAGATTCACCGAGAAAAAACCAAGGCCTAACTTAACTTTTAATCAAAGTTCACCATGTAAAACTCCATTTGGTGCAGAATCTGATACTGAAACTCCAGAAAAGAGCATAAATAAAGTAGATTTAACACATTCTCCACAAAGCTCAGAATTTAAATTACTTGATGTGGCAAAATTAAAAGCAGATTTGGAGGAATTGATTATTGGAACGATTGGACCTGACAGTTTAAAGCTATATCAGGATGATGAATTATTGTTTATTTGTAAAAGCATACAATGGAAAACGAAAACTAAGTATGATCAATTAGAGGAAATGGCTACTGAATTAGAAGTAGATTTGATTAGGCAGAAAAATGTGCAGAAACATTACAGAGTGGATTTCTCAGAAAAAGACATTGAAAATATGAATACCACAGGAAGAATAATTCATGTAATAGAATTAATTGTGTTCTTAAAAAGATTAGGTGAATTAAGTAAATGGAGAGTAAAATGGACAAAGAAAAGAGAGGAAGAAAGAAGAAAAAGAGGAGAAGTAGCAAATCAGTGTCCGATGAGAGAAATAGCAGGTGGTGGATATGTACATGTTCCTTGGACGAGACAGGACATTTTATTGTTCACAAATGATTTCCCTCGACTGAGAGAGAAACCTGTAGAATGGTATCAACAGGTGGATAGATTTATTAAGGTTTCAAAAGTTCTGTGGATTGATCTTGATGGATTCTTTGACATTGTTGTCCCATCGGATCTTTGGACAGAATGTAAAATTTCTATAAGTTGGCCCAAAGAAGAACCTGCTCGAGATAAAATAACAGGTGCTCCGTCACCAGATATTATAGACTTTTATGATAAAGTAATTGTGTGGTTGAAAAACAAGATTCCCCCAAAAGAAGTAGATTGGGTTAAAATAGACAGAACAAATCAAGAACCAAAAGAATCAGTACATTCATTCTATGAAAGATTGCTGCTGGTATTTAAACAATACAGTGGCTATGAAAAATTAAGTGAAAAGGATATGAGCCATTTCATATATAGATTTGTTTATGGTTTAAGACCTGAAATTGGTGAAATGATTAGAAACAGAATTGTAGGTTGGCAATCACTTTCAGTTGATGATATCCTGAGAAAAGCAAAATATTGTAGTGATGAGATAGATGCTAAGCAGAAAAAGCTAAAGGAGAAAGCTATGTGGGCACAGGTAAAAGTAGCTGAACAGCAAATAGCAACTCTAGAAAATAAAAATGTTCATCAAGGTAAATTTAAAGGTAATTTTAATAAGCCAAAATTGATGGAAAATATTGAAGAGCTTAAACAAAAACTCCCATGTTTTAATTGCGGTGAAATTGGACACTGGAAGCGCGAATGTAAAAATCCGCCCAGAAATGTTAAAAATGCATCATTAAATCCACAGATGCAGAGATAAAATTCAGAAACGGGATTCTGCGGAGGTGAACAGGTAAACAGACCGCAAAGAGTGAATGTGTCAAATGTTTCTCAACAATATTGCTTAAAAGAAAATGAAGGGAGTGATTCTGAGGATTACTTATGACGGTGCCCGAGAGAGGAGGAAGAGTGTGTGCTTGAAGCCACTCTTGAGGTAGACCAATCCGGTCCATTTGTACATGGTAAAGTGAATGATGTAGAAATCTCTTTTCTAGTGGACACAGGTGCTACCCGTTCTACTGTTAGATCAGTGGAAATAGAAAACCTACCTCTCTCTGGGGACAGTATCCAAGTAGTTGGCGTAGCTAATCAACAAATTAAAACAGACTTAACAGAACCAGTAGAAGTTGAAATTGGTAAATTTAAAGACAAACATAGATTTGTAGTTTGTAACAGCAGTCCTGTAAACTTGTTAGGAAGGGACATCCTTTGCAAGATGAATTGTAAAATATATTGCTCACCAGATGGTATTGAGCTTCAAACTCAAGAGGAAGATGGGCTTTATAAGCTAACAATGTTAATGGTTGAAGCAGAAGAAAGTAAATTATTTCCTTCATTTGATAAAAAATAATCTACCAGAAGAATTAAAAGAGACAGTCAATGTTAAAATTTGGGATTTGACAGGAGATGAAATGGGTTTGATGAAAAATGTTGACCCAGTTAAAATTACAGTAAATCAAGGAGTAGATTTTCCAAACATTCCTCAGTATAAAATGAAAGCAGAAGTTATTGAAGGTGTCATACCTGTAATTGACAAATTCATAAAACAAGGTGTTCTAAAAGAAATTGAGAGTAGTCTGTGCAATTCACCTATTATGGGATTTAAAAAGCCAAACGGAACTTTCAGGATTGTTCAAGACCTGAGAAAGGTTAATCAGATAGATGTTCCATGTTACCCTGTTGTGCCATACCCAGCGGTAATTTTATATCAAATTCAGCACGATGCAGAATGGTATACAGTCATTGATCTTTGTAACGCATTCTTTACTGTTCCATTGCATCCAGATAGCCAACAAATGTTTGCGTTCAGGTTCCAAGAGCGTATTCTAGCATGGTGTTGTATCCCTCAAGGGTATACAGAGAGTCCATCTATTTTTAATCAGTTGCTAAAGAAATCCTTGGAAGATCTAGATTTACCTGGAAAATCAACGTTAGTGCAATACATAGATGACCTCCTTGTGGCTGCAAAAACTCGAGATAACTGTGTGACAGATACCATTACTCTTTTGAATCGTTTGGCAGATGAAGGACATAAAGTGTCTCCTGCAAAATTACAGTTTTGCAAACAAGAGGTAAAATACCTTGGTCACAGAATAGCAAAAGGAATCAGGCAGGTAATAATTGAGAGAATAAAAATGATTCAGCCAATGCAACCTCCAAAGACACAAAAACAGGTCAGAACGTTTTTAGGAATGGTTGGCTATTGTCGCCAATGGATTAGTGGATTTTCAGTAATTGCAAAGCCACTATAGAGACTGACAAAAACAGACATAAAAGACCCGATTATTCTAACAGAAACTGAGTTAGAAGCTTTTGAAAAACTAAAAAGAAGTTTATGTGAAGCACCAGCTTTAGGTATGCCAGATTATGAAAAATAATTTGAGCTGTATTGTAGTGAAAGGGAAGGTTGTGCATTATCAGTTCTAATTCAAAGGCATGGAAAACTGAGAATGCCAATTGCTTATTTCTCAGCAGTTCTTGATCCTGTTGCAAAAGCATTACCAGGCTGCTTAAAAGCAGTAGCTGCAACTAGTGTAAGTCTTGAGCAAAGCAAAGGAATTATAATGGGATTTCCTGTAAAAGTATATGTACCCCATTCAGTGGAAATTCTTCTTACCAGAAGCAAAACACAGCATTTGACAAGTAATAGGTTAACAAAATATGAAAAAGTTATTCTGGGATCAGATAACGTTTCAATTGCGAGGTGTGTAAATTTAAATCCTTCCACATTGTTGCCTGAGGGTATTGTAACAGAAATTAGAAATGAGAATGACATTGATCATGAGTGCTCGGATGTTTTAGAATATTGCACCAAACCTAGGCAAGATATAAAAGACGTTCCTTTAGCTGAATCAGATTTTGTTAATTTTGTTGATGGTTCATGCTTAAGAACAGATGAAGGTGTCCTGAGAGCAGCATATTTTGTCTGTACAGTTGAAGACGTGGTTAAAGCCTCTTGTCTCAAAGGAATTCATTCAGCTCAAGTAGCGGAATTAATTGCTTTGATTTGTGCATGTGAAAGAGCAAAAGAGTTAAAAATTACCGTAGTGACTGATAGTCAGTATGGATATGGCGTAGTTCATGACTATGGCCAGGTCTGGTCTCAAAGATGTTATTTAACTTCTGCGGGAACCAGGGCCGTTTCTACCATTAGGCCGGACTAGGCCGCCGCCTAGGGCGGCAAAAGGGAGAGGGCGGCAAAAAGCATGTTTGGGAAATCCCCGAATGGCTGGCCTTGGGCCTCAAAAGAGGGGAAATACAGCACACTTTGCAGAACGACGCAATGCCCTTTTCCGGTGCCCCTGGAAGTTGCTATCCTCCTTTGCCTGAAGCATTTATTTTCCCCTCAGCATTTACTAATTGTATTTATCTTTCTGCAGACAGCATTTCTTTCAAATGCAGCCTGCAGTATGAAATCTAAACCTGTTATTAAGCAAATAAGCACCCCTGAACCTGTTCAGTTGTGCAGGCCGGGGCCCTAGCAAATAGTCTTCAGTTGCTGGTAAGGGTGCCCCATAAGAGCAGGCCTGCCATCAATCAGGCACCCTTATCAGCAATTGAAGGCAGGTTAGCCATTCTATTTGGCAAATACGATAGGGGGAGAAAATCTGTCCAAGTATGGGCGCTTATTTTTCTCACATTACCAAAGATTGAAAGTTTTGATGGGATTTGGTAACTGGAGCAATAGAAGATGTCACAGAGAGGGGGCCCTGCCTGCCCCTGACAGATGAGGCTTCAACGCTGCTCAAACAAGGCAAAGAAAGCCAGAAGCCCCTCTGACGGACAAAAAGCACTGACAAAGCCTGTGGGCCTGGCTTTGTGCTTACACTGAAATGTCCTTTGTGTATAAAGCGAACCTGGAAAGGAGAGTCGTCTTTTTTATTTGCAACCTTATTACATTGCTGCAGCATTATTGTTGGAAGATAATATTGTGTATGAATAGGATTGTAATACATTTAAGATTAAATAAAGCATGGGGTTGCTATCTGCTGACCAAGAGACAATTTGTAAGGCCAGTTGTGAATTATTATAAAAAATGGGCGTAGAGTACATAGCAAACCGAGAGGGATGAAGCAGGAGAGTCGCACGACGAGGCCAGTAGTGTGCAGAATAGGTCTGCGGGCAGGAGCCACGTCACCGCTTTCGGACAGTCACTGACTGGTTGGTATTGCCATGTTAGTGCATTGCATCCACGTTTATCTCCACGTTTATCTCATGCCGAAATGTTGCCATTTTTTGGTCCTTCCTGGGCCTACATTGTTGACCTCTGGGCTGCTATGGGTAACTGTCCACCTAAGTTCGACACCTGGGACTAGGATTTGCAGTGGGCAAGTATGAGCAAAATCAAGTGGGCCTAGTGTTCGCTATATCTACCTTTGGTGCCTATTTACCTGAGCGTTACAAGAAGGATAGCTACTTTCTTGCTAATTAGCTTTTTCCACCGCAGAGTCTTGAGCAGAGGACCACATGAAATCTTCAGCTTCTCCTTTTGGGTGGGTCAATTAGGATATTTTTTTAGGGTCAAAGTTCCCTTGATTGAAGGAGGACAAGATGGCGGCTGCTACTGTTTCCTGAGATGGGAGGGCAGGGGTTCGGGCGGGCCTATTTCGCTTTACTAGCTAAGTCCCACCCTCTCCCCTTCTTCCCAAGGATGGAGCTGTGCTGTAACGCGGCTCACTCTGCCATGAGAGGGGTATAGCTTCAAGACCCAGCCAGGCCATCAGCAAACGTGTGCTGAATCCAAGGCAGGTCTGTGTCCTCCCTTATCTCTCATCTCTAGTGCAGCTCAGTCCCATGCTGGTCTGTTTCCGATGCATTATACCAAACAGGTTTATTTTCTAGAAATAAAAAATAAAGTTGAGGGCAACGGCGCCCCAAGTATTTCGTTAAAGCCACCCACAGGCCTGATTCCAAGACTCCCTAGTCTGGACTCCACCTCATGCCACTTTCTTCCTCCGCCCTACACTTCCCATCTCCTTATAATACTCTTGCAGGCTCTTTTTCAGCCCTCCCGCTCCCTTTGTCGCTGTATCCACATTTTTCTCTTCCTCCACTTTTCTCCCTTTCAGCCTTTCTCATTTCGATCTCTGGGTCAAAGTCTGAAAATGAAAGATAGGTCTCTGTGCCTAAAAAAGAAATGGTCCTCTGAAAGCAGTCTCTCTTCCATCTTTCCTCCAAAAATCACAGAATTCTTCCCACGAGGGATCAGTGGTCTCTAATGTACATGTCTCGGACAGAAACATTAGATGCTGCCATTGACTATATATAGTACAAGCTGGGCTGTTGGGTGACAGAGGCTTGCACATTTCTGATGTACAGTCGATTATTTTGTAACCACTGGACTAGTGTTAGGCCTTCATGCTACATTTGGTTCGCTTCAGAGCAAAACATGATTCTCTTGCTGCCTGTGGCACCAAAGTACACCAAATGTGTGTGTGTGTGTGTATGTCAGACTACTGTGCTATAACTGTGGACATCTGAGGATGGCTCTAAAGCACCCTCTTGTCCTCCTACCCAAGAAAAACATGAGCCATCTCTTTGTATATCTATCCTGATAGTGTTTTTGTTGCAGTACATCTATTCTGTTACTGTTTTTATTGCAGTACTTCTATTCCATTAGTGTTTTTGTTGCAGTACATCTATTCTGTTAGTGTTTTTATTGCAGTACTTCTATTACCTTCGTTTTTTTTTTTCAGTACATCTATTCCGTTAGTGTTTTTATTGCAGTACTTCTATTCCGTTCGGGTTTTTGTTGCAGTAGGGGGTAGTTTGAGTGTGCTGCAGAAATGTATAATGTCAAAAATAAAATCCAAACTTTGTTTTATAGAAGAATGATTGAAAACATATCTAGGCACTGTAAAAAAAGAAACACATTTTGATGAAATGGGCCATTTAAAAATGGCATTGCGCCTAGCAGATCAGAGATGCATTCCAACACCTGTCAATTCTGAGCTGAGGCTCCTCAGCACATGGAGCGTTGTCCTTTGTGTCAAGCCTCAAGACTTTGACTGGAGCTTAGCGTCTGAAGTCAGACCAGGACCTTCAACCCTAGCCCACCCCGTCGCCTACATGGTATAAATGAAATATCATTTACATAGTTCACACATTACATGATCTCCTACCCCTACAGAAACAAGCGGTTGGGCAAGGCGGCCTCTTGGACTAATGTATTTTTATCGTAAATCCGTGAAAAAGCTGCAGCAGGTATCAGCAAATGATTCAACATAGTTAATCGAGCATTCTCTCTTCCAAGGTCTATAAAATAAGGACCATTGACTAATGCTGTTGGATAGTAGTATTATCTCCTGTTTATTGTGCTTTGAAGTCTGTAGAGGGTGCCATGGTCTTCATTAGGAGTGAAGGTGTCAGATGTTTACCCATGGGCCACATAAGATGCTGTGATTGTGGGGCACCCACATAACTGTATGCTGTCATGCCGGCGTAAGCTAGTCTATATATCTAATGCATTAATTCTTCTAGCCTGGATGACAGGGGGAGAGAGTGATGGTAGTAAAAGGGAGGGGGCGGCATTTTTAAATTCTCGCCTAGGGCGGCAAAACACCTAGAAACGGCCCTGGCGGGAACTCCTATTAGAAATGCAAACTTGATCAAAAGATTGATCGATGGCATTCAGTTACGTGAGAAAATCGCTGTTGTGAAATGTACAGCGGACAAAAAAGGAGAGGATTATATGACTAAAGGTAATGCATATGCAGATGAAGTCGCTAAGTTCTGTGCAAAAAACAATATGTCAATCAATCGGGAAAAAACAATGAACATATTTTGAACACACTTATGCTAACATCTGTAGTTGAGACATGGCAAGGAGTAAAAGATTTACAAGATGAGGCAGATGATGAGAAAAACACATGGTTAAAGGCAGGTTGTAGACAGCGAGAGGAAGATGGAATTTGGGTTTACAAGGACGACAGACCAGTAATGCCAGATTGCATGATTGCTGACATGGCCCGAATGTATCTTGGTCCAGGACATTTAGGCAGAGATTCCATGATTAGGTTATTTAGGCAAACATGGTTCAATCCTAAATTCAGAATAATTGCAGAATCTTTTTGTCAGAGATGCTTGATCTGCCAACAGATCAATCCAAACAGAAAACAGTTGTGAGCATGGGAACCATAGGACGGGAGGGTGGTCCTTTTACCAGATTACAAATGGATTTCATTGACATGCCACCCCATAACAAGTTAAGATACGTATTGGTGATAGTCTGTTTGTTTTCAAGATGGGTGGAAGCGTTCCCAACACGTCACAATGATTCAGTCACTGTTGCAAAATTGCTTTTAAGGCAGATCATACCAAGGTACGGTTTTCCAGTAACAGTCGAGACCGATCGTGGAACACATTTTGAAAACAGATTGTTACACAGGATTTGTGAAGCATTAAATATAAAACAAAAATTGCATTGTGCATACAGACCAGAAGCATCAGGTGTTGTTGAACAAGTGAATGGTACAATCAAGAATAGGATAGCAAAAATGTGTTTAGCTACAGGAATGAAGTGGACAGATGCACTTCCACTTGTTTTGATGTCTCTGAGAAGTACCCCAGATAGAAAAACAGGTTTAAGTCCACAAGAGATACTAATGGGCAGAGTCATGAGGCAAGCATTTGTTCCAGTTGACAAACTATTGAGCATTAATGATAGTGTCATATTGGATTATTGCAAGAAACTATCTGACGTAGTAACTTCTGTGTTCCATCAGGTGGGAACTGATATGATTACAAACGAAAAGGAACAAGCTCATGATCTGTTACCAGGAGACTGGGTAAGGACAAAGGTACACCGAAGAAGAAACTGTCTAGTACCCAGGTGGCAAAAGGCAAGACAGGTGATACTAGTCACAACAAATGCAGTTAAGTGCAAAGGTTTGAAAAGGTGGATTCATGCTAGTCACACCATTCGGGTGCCACCACCTGAAAACCCTGACGAAGGTGATACAACAACAGATTCAGACTCTGAAGAAGAACCTGAAAGAAATCCAGATCCTGAAGATCGACAAGAAGGTCGACATCTGGAAGATTCTAATGCGAATGAGGCATTAAATGATGATATTGAAGAGATTGTGATACAAGACTCTGAAAATGATGAAGATCTGCTAGAAAAAGAAGCAGGAAAAGAGTCAGAACAAGAAGTAAATCAAGTTCAGGACGGTATTGAAAATAGGAGATTGGAAGCTCTGGAAGAAGGAACGTAGATTCCGAAACTGGGAAGTTGGAGGTAATTGAAGAAGAAGAAGAATTACCAAGTACCAGCTATAAGGATGATGTTCCTAACAGAGTGAAGCTGCCGAGTAAAGAAGTACCTGAATCTAGAATTCAAATCTCAGAAAGCGAGACAGATGAAAGTGATGATGAATCGCAACTGAGAAGTTTGAGAAAAAGAGCTTGGAGAGCAGAGTGTAATCAAGCTGAACCAAAGAAGAAATTGACAAGAAAAGGAGATAATTGGCCTAATGAAAATGGATGCCTAAAATTCAAATTAATAAACAGATCAAAAGAACAGGTTAATGAGGTCTCAAGTCAAAAAGGAGACTTAGACAAGAAAAATCAAGCAGGAAAGAAGATAGAAGTGATTAGCAATAGAGCAAAGAGAGTAGTAAAGCCTAACCAAAAGTACAAGTCTCCTGAATGAACGCACATTATTTTCCCACCAGTAGTGGAGGTGAACAGCAGTAGTCAGGAAGATTTAGATGATACAAGTGACAATGATTGATTTTGCTCCAATGAGTAGTTGAAATCAGTATCTGGCATAAGGCTGAAGAAATTGTGTTAGGTGACACGAGGTCGAAGAAATTGTGTTAGCTAGAAAAACACATTTGATGTAAGACATAAGGTCGAAGAAAAGCTGTTAGAAAGTAGGATTTTCTCTTGAAAAAAAAATAATAATGAAAAACAGGAGGGCGTATATTTAGTGATTTTTAATTTTTGATTTTTCTTTTTGTAAGGCTCTTGTTTCAAAGTAAATATGCCTTATACTAATAGCAATTCGAAATGTTCGATTCTTAAGAATTGCTGTAAAATGTCTTCTATTTGTGTGATTTTCTTAATTTTGGTTTGGTTAATTTTAGCTGTAATTTTTCCTTTTGACTATGACAAAGAGATGTACAAAGCTAATATGACAAGTAAAATTGCGTTTAAACAAGATAATCATGATGTTGTTGGTAAAACTAACAGAGTTATTGATCACAAACCAGAGATCCACCAAGATAGATCTGTTGGTGATTTTTCTAGTAATACTTTTTCAAGACTCTTATCTGAATATATTAAAGTTATGAATGTGAAGGATTTGTTACATTTGTGTGAAACTACCCGCTTCTGTTTCTGAAGTGGTCACCTATAATATGCTTCCCCTTACTTATGGAATAACATGCAGTGTAATAGCTAGTTTGTTTTATCGAACTGGTCGACTAGAATATTACTACTCTAATTATGACGTCATTTTTGCTAATTTAAAAATTGACAACAGTCTGAATAAACTGAAACATGCTAAGCAGATGAGGGAATTTTTCATTGTAACTAAGGAACTTACTTATGAGTACACTTTTAGAAATAATCTAACATGCACGTTGAGAGCAGAAGAAAAATGATTCTTAAATATGGTTGAAGAGAGAAGAGCAATTTATAAAAGAAATGAAATGCTGAAACAAACCAAATCTAAGTTTTGGCAAGTTGAGGTTGAGAAACTCAATGGTAGAATTGAAAATGTTGCTATTCTCATAGATAAACCTGTTAGTGGAAAGCTTTGTATTAGAAGAGATAACACGCTTTTTGAAAATTACTTTGTAGGTGCTAGTCAATACGAAGATACTTATCAAATTTTGGGTGGATGGGGATTCAAAGGTGGCAAGGATCCAATATTTCCAGGAATTTATTTTGTATGTGGGGACAAAGCCTATTACAATCTCCCTGATCACTGGTATGGGACTTGTTTTGTTGGTTTAGTTTTTCCAAAAATGTTTCATGTAGATAGAAATGCAGAAGGTTCATTTGAAATTGGCAAACACCTGAATAGGTTCAAAAGGGAATGTTTTTCAGAAATTTTGGGGGACATATTTGGTGCAGTAATACCTATGGTGGGTATAACCCTGAATGCAGTTAGAATAAGAAAAATGTCCACAATTGTTGATAGGTTGTCTACTGATACAGCTAGTGGTTTCCAATTAGTTGATACAGAACGTATTGCTATGAGATCAATGGTAATGCAGAATCGTCTTGCCCTTGACATTCTGCTAGCTAAAGAGGGAGGAGTATGTGGAATTGTGCATGTCCAACATTGCTGCACTTATATCCCAGACAAGAGTCAAAACATTCAGAAATTGTACCTTTAGAAGATGAAGATTTTTCAGAACGTTTAAGCTAAAGATTTGCAGCAATCAAAACCTGGTTTCAAGAAATTGGTAGTTCAATATTAGGCACAGTACTGACTCCTTTATTAGTTATAGTCTTTGTGACACTTTTATTAAAAATCAGTTGTATGTTACACAAGAGAAAGAAATATCTAAGGGAAAAGAGAAGAATATATAAACTTAGAAAGGAACAGGAGAAAGAAATAGAATTAGAAGAGGTTCGTAGAAGCCAATATGAGAGTAGCAGACAAACAGCTGAGTCAAGAGTTTAGAAATACTAATATTGTGATTGTTCAATATATGTTCAAACGGTTAAAAAAATTCTAAATTTTTGGGTATGGTTTGCTGATTTTGAAATCACCAGATGAGGGAGTTGATGGAGCGAGGTTCAGAATAATATTTTGTTTTGACTCGCAAAGTTAAACTTCCATAATAAAATAACCGTATTAATAAGTTTGAGATGAAAAGTACTAATCAACTTAGTATTAAAAATGCATTACACGACACAAGGGACTAATTTATGTGCTCTCTGTTGCATCTGCAAGTATGTTGAAAAATAATAAACTAATCATGTCTATTGTCTTTGTCAGTATTAAATGCGGCTGCATATCTAATGGCATATGCTTATTTATGTGCTTATGGTATGTCTTTTGTGACAAAAATGCATAAAAGAGTTCCAATAGTTCCTGAAGAAGAAGGTAAATATTAATGCTGCTTTTTGTGCTAAAGCTAGATAACATAAACTAATGGGTTAATAATTAGCAAAGGGGGGTGGGTAACAGAATGGGTTTCAATACTCTAATTAATTAATGTCTTGTGTTTGTTTGAATACTAGTATCCATGAGAGAGGCTTAAGGCCTAGCGTTTTAAAGATGGTGTTTAGAATCCTGTCCAGAGTGGAGCCCTGCACGTATTCGAAGTGGAAACTTTTACCACATCGACAGTTGTCAAAGAAATACAGTCAAAATGAATTATACTGAACGTGCTTTTGGAGAGACAAATCCAAGGACAGGAAGAGGCAAGTTTGCCAAGCTAAGGAAGTAACGGACTGTTACTCAATAAATGTTGCATTTCCGAGGAAGCTAAAAGTCGTCTATTGAATTGAACAATGGAGTCAAAGAAAAAGGCTTGATTTTGGTTTCAAGACGTAATGACACTAGTGGGCTGACATCAGTCAGCCAATGGGAACACTGGATGGCGAAAATTGTAATTTTTAGTGAAGATTAGCTAGTTAGAAAGGTATAAAACCTAGCCCCATGGGCAGGAGGGCATTCTTCTCGTTTTCCGATTCCTGAAGGGCGTGACATGCTGATGAACTTTGGCGCACGTAAGGACAGCAGTCTTTAATGATTATTCTTTTTAGGTGAAGTGAGTTTTAGACAGGGAAATAGCTATAGGGAATGGATACAAAATAAAATTAGATTTTGAAATGACAAGCTGGTCTTGTTTATTCATGGTCTAGTTGCCATCAGTTGATCCATTTACCTTAGTGACTTAATTAAATGATTATTGTTTTAAAAACCATGGTTAGTGATGACAATCTGCAGATGTATATAAATGTGTAAATAGTTTTATAAATAGTTC